>NC_046158.1:8659914-8959914 GCF_011064425.1 Rattus rattus
GGGTGGCACCACACTTGTTCTGGAGAATAAGAACCTGCCCACCCCCTCCCTGGCTGCTGTGAGGTGAGCGGCTCTGGCCCAGCATGTCCGACCCCAGGATGCTCTCACACTATAGACCCAAAGCCAAGCACGAACCGAAACCTCAGGAACCACAGGGCCCAAACGAATCCTTTGATTTAAGTGCTTTCTCTCAGATATTTGTCAAAGTGACAGGAAGCTCATTAGCAGAGCTTGTGAACCTAAGTCTCTGAGCCCGTTTGGGCTCCTCCAAGCTGGGGAGCAGACACCACACTGTGCTCCAGGACGTCCTGAGCAGCAGCTCCTGCAAACTGTGCTATTCTGTCAATTCTTTGTGGCACCCCACCTGTGCACAAACAGACATGCATACACACACACGTACACGTGACATGTGAGCACACACATATACATAAGTACAAGTAAACAGACAGACACGCATGTCCATGACCGTGTTCACACACAGGATATTATGCACAAGTATACTACACATGCAGACATACACATGCATACAAACATGCGTAGTCACACATATACAGGCATGGCATGCACACAGCATGATATACATGCACACAGATATATACATAAACAGAATTATCGCTTCTGTCCTCAGACCTCTGACTTGCTTTCCTCACAGCTGCCCCTTCATAACCTCCTGTGATCTCACTAGCTCCCGCTATGCTTGGTTTTGATGAAATCCCATCACCCATGAGCAACAAGCCTTTTCTCACCTCAGCTAGTTCTTTTCTTCCAGTGTCACAAAGGATGAAATTGTGTGCAACAGGGGGGGAACATAGGTGCTTGGTTAGCCCATCCATCCTTCCTGCACCCCACTCCCTCTCTTCCAAGTCAACCTGTCCTCCCTAAGCTGGAAAGTGCCCTGGAAGGTTCAGGGTTTCCAGGCTTCTGTCCTGCGATCCCTGTCAGGGTGGGAGTTTGCAGAGACCCCAGACTCTCTCAACTTTTCCCTTTTGCTGGAGCTATCCTGGGAGACCGTGAGCTGTTCCCTGCTTAAGGCAGTCCTTGCAAGGTTTCTGCTTAACTGTGGAGTCTCAGGAAACACTGAGCTTCAGCTGAGTCTGTGAGCTCCGTCCTGAACCTCCAAGGGCTTCTGTGTCGCACAGAGAATCCAGCTGGCTCTGTGTCCTGGGCACCCACTGAAGATGCCACAATGTTATCAATTGCAAAGAGTACATGGCAAGGTTCTCCATGGTACTGATGTCCCGGTGTGGTCTGAATGGTCCTCCTCCCAGTGAGCACAGAGAGCACGACACACAGAACATAGAGCGTCACTAGCAGAAGTCAGGGGCCTATGTGTCAGCTCAGTGCCCCATGCTGGTCCTCCACGAGGCCCCTTCCAGCACTCTGCTATGAGATGGGGAAGCTGGGAAGAAATCTACCCTGCAGCCGTGGGAAATCAGGGCTGGTGGGAGGGCATGGAGCTTCATATGAACTGAGGGTGTGAAGTTGGGGCTTGGGTGCCACTAACGGATTGGGGAGCCATGCTAGGTGATCACAGAAGGGCTGTGTGGAAACTCAGGCTTCAGAGCCCAGTGAACTCAAGCCTTATGGAGGACCTGCCCCACTTTCGGGGGACCTACATGCTGTCCTCTGCCAGTGTGTCCCTCCTGTGCTCTCTCATCATTCTCAAAACACCGTCTTGTCCCTAAAAGGCCCAGCTACAAGGTGAAGCCAGTGGGGAGGCAATGCTCACTTGGCAGACTTAGTATGAGCTGGCTACTCAGGAGGCGCAGAGGCTAGACAGAGAGCAGGTTTATAGGGGACAGACTATGTCTAGTCACTGTGATGTCAGCATTCCAGACAGGCCAGGCTGAGCTGCCTGGGACTCCTCAGAGCGCCTATCCCTGTAGGATAATCAGACTCCACAACCTCTGCCTCCTCCCACCCCCAGGGAGTGCTCATGGAGATAACAGCAGGGGAGGAGTAGACCAAACATGGTTGGGGACCCCAATCTCAAGTGGTACTTACAGGAACCCCTTTCTCTCCAGCAGGCCCCGGAGGTCCCTGAGGCCCAGGTCTCCCTGGAATTCCAATGGGTCCAGCAGCACCAGCTGGTCCTCTCTCCCCTGGAGAACCCTAAAGTGCAGTAAGAAAATGGCTTGCTTTAGAGGTTCTTGAACTCTACAGGAAGACAGCCTTAAGCATCAACGGGTCACGTCACTCTTCCCCCCACTTTTCAGGCCTCAGCGGCTCCCTACATGGCTTTCTGCAAGCATGAACTATTTGGTCTAGAACTTAAGGCTATTGTTAGACCCCTTCTTAGCTCTTTTTTTTTTCCCCATAATCCATCTTACACACCCACTCTCTCCAAACAAGTGTCTGGGAACGAGTCTTATTTTGTGTCTGTCTTCGATGGTTTTTTCCAGGGGCCTGGCACCTACCCATCCCTGTAGGGTCTTCCCTGCCCACAAAGTGCTCATGGATTTAGAGGACGATGTCCTAGACCATGGGGCACATACTGATGGTAACTGGGATCCAGGCTAAGCTTGAGGTCACATCAAGAGGTCAACACGACCCTCAAGCCTTCCATATGCCCGATCAAAAGAAAGGATAGTTTCTCACCCATCTGTCTTGCCCAGTCTGGAACTCAGCTAGGAGAGGTCACTCCTAAACTCAGCTGGGCTTTATACCTGAGCACAGCCATCAGGCAGGCTTGAATGGCGAAGGAGACAAAGCTGACCGCCCTTATTCATATGGGGGAGGAACAGCGTCAGATACAGAGCCACAGCTAAAGGCCCGGGAGTCCAGGGTTGTAAAGCCTCTTGCAGTTGGGATTCTGAGATTGAGGAGGGGCTAGTTCATGGGAAACGTGTTAGGCTCCTGGACTACAGGCTAGAGACAGACCTCTTCCCTGCCTGTGCCTGGTAGTCCAGCTCCTCTAGAATGTGTCCTTGAAGTTCATAAGAAGAGTTCCTACTGACCTCTCCCTGCTGACCCAAGAGGTCCACACCAAATGTGGGCCTCCTTCTTGCCTCCATGCCCAAGGAGGTCACTGGTAGATCTCTAAGCTGCTGTTCCTCAAAGTGACCGTCTGATTCTATCAAGCCAGCTTCTGACTCAGGGATACTGTCCCCCTGATGCTCGGTGGGGACCTTGGCACCTAGGCATGCCCTCCCAGCTCTTGTTGCCTGTGAAACAACATGTCTATAGGATAGGGTAAGATGAAAGGCTTTGACTCACCGCAGGACCTGGGGGGCCAGGGGGGCCTTCGCTGCCTTTCAGTCCGAGTGCTCCCTGAGAAGTAGTAAGAATATAGATTGAGGGCCTCAGACAGAACCCCAGGGCTGTGTGCCATACCACTACACCCACCCGGCCCCTCACTCACCACGGGGCCGGGGAGCCCTCGGTCCCCAGGGAATCCACGCAATCCTGGAGGTCCATCCTTCCCAGGGAGGCCAGCAGGACCTGGGTCACCCTGAAAAGAGAACTGGAGTTAACCCCACCTGGAAGCTCTAGTGTTGACTTTGCTCCAACCTCCAGGACACAGGATCCATTTCTGAGGAGCAGGGTGAGTCTTCTGTCAAGACCCACTGGGGATCTGGGTTGGCCTGAGCCTTCTCTAGCCCCTTGACTTTATAGAGACTCTGGTTTTGTTTTGAGTTGGAGGCTGGGGATGGAAGCCAGGACCTGACATAACTTCTCAGCTCTCATCGTGGACTTGAGCTCAGCCCCTGCACACATCTGGAAGCCATGTTCTCTAGGCTGGCTCTGCGTGTACATCTGGGGAAGGGATTCCAACTGTGACTGTCTCTCAGGTCCCAGACCTGCCAAGTCCAGCAGGACCAGAAGAGGCTGAATGGGAGCTGGAATGAAATCAAAGTCCTCACTTGTGTAGGGTTCCTCAATGGGCCCATGCCAAGCTAAGGACACCCCAGTGGCTTGTGGTTAAAAAAATATGGCCACTCAAGAAAATTGCTATCAGTTCAATGACCACTTCTAAAAGCAGGCACCATCAGGCTTGTCGTCCCTGTGGCCGTGAAAGCTAGAATATCTTCCAGAATGTCCCCTGATGAAAGGCACACACCTTTAATGCCGGCACTCAGGAGGCAGAGGTAGGTGGATCTCTGTGAGTAGGAGGACAGCCTGGTCTACATGGCCTATTTCAGGCCAGCCAGGTCTACACATGAGACCCTGCTTCAAAAGAACAACAAAAATAGACCAAGAGCCTGAGTCTTTAGTTCCCCTCAAGGAAACTTGAAGATTTTTATGTTAACACACAAACATTAAAACCACAAATTCGGGGCACCCCAGCCCGCTGAACAGACTATAGAAAAGCATTGTGAGAGGCAGCACTGGGCTCAAGGCTCGGGGTACGTTCATTTTTCTCTCTCAGAATCTATTTTCAGTGTGTCCAAGTGAGGGGTTTCAAAGGACCATTCTCTACCAGATCTGTATTGGCTGCTAAAGACTCGGGGCTTTTAGTCTGTTCCAGGAGCAGTGGGCAGCGAGGGGAAGGTGTGCTCCCTGGGGCCTGGGATGGTTTGATCCCACACTCCCCCTGTGCCCATCCGCAGCGGGCCGAAGCCTTGCCTCAGTTCAAGCAAAATGGATCTGAACGAGTAATTTTTCAGAGAGACATTTGTTTAAGAAATCGCCCATATGTCCAAAAGGATCAAGAGAAAAAACAAAGTTCTGATTCTCTAGAAAAATATTATCAGCCTGGTGTGGAAGCTTCCAGAAACTTACCTTCGTCCCTTCTTTCCCAGCAGCACCTGGGAGGCCCTGTTCACCAGGGGGGCCTGGAGGACCAGGGTGGCCACGCTCACCCATGGGACCCGTCTCGCCTGTGGGACCCTATGGGAAGAGACGATGTTGTCACATGCCATAGGTTGGTTCTGAGTGACTTACAAAGGAATGATCTCTTCCCCTGAGCCTGGGTATAGCTCTGACTATGGTGACACCTACAGTGGGCCTACCACTGGGTACAGTCCTGACTATGGTGATGCCTACAGTAGGTCTACCACTGGGTACAGTCTTGACTACGGTGATGCCCACAGTAGGTCTACCACTGGGTACAGTCCTGACTATGGTGATGCCCACAATAGGTCTACCACTGGGTACAGTCTTGACTATGGTGATGCCCACAGTAGGTCTACCACTGGGTACAGTCCTGACTATGGTAATGCCCACAGTAGGTCTACCACTCTTTTCTATTCTCTCTCAAGACTCCGCATGCCAACCAAAATCCAGAAGGAAAAGTTGAAGCCAGGTAGACAGAAGTAGCCATGGCTGGCGCCCTGCTGCTCCTGCACCCCTCTGGATACCGTTTCTGGGATGTGTTCAGAAAGATACTGAGGGCTGCCATATTTGCCACAGAGGGGAGAAGACCCCATGGGCTCCAGTTCTGTGGTGACATTGGGTGTCAGCCTCTTACTTCTCATTATGTCAGGTGTGGCTTGCTAAGTGGCAAGGTGACAGGTTACTGACTGTCCTTGGCTCTAAAGCTGTCAGCCCTAGTTGGAACCTATACCCTTCACTGATCTGTGCTGGCTGGAATCAGAGCCCCCATAACCCCGACCACTCTGCCTCTGCTGTCACAAGTCCACAAGACAAGAAGATCCCACGGGCCCTGTACCCTTGGGAAGAGTTAAACTCCAGAGCCTGGCCCTGTTTAGTCTGGGGTCACCTGAGCTCTACCGCTCAGCCTAGATCATATGCTCCATGAGTCTCCTGCTTTGTCTCAGCATAGCCCCTTTCAAGGACCTTATCTCCTACAGTTAGCAGACTTGCCGTGGGACTTAAGCCTCTCCATTAGTGGGGCCCACCCCTCTAGAAAACTGACCATAGCCCCGTGTGTTTCCGTAACACCAGAGACCCCCTGCTCCAGGATGCTGCAAGGTCTTACCTGAGGGCCAACCACTCCTGGAGGGCCTGGAGGGCCAGTCTTGCCTTGGAAACCCTGTGGAGAGAGTCAAGCAGTTGAGGGCCATTGCAGCGGCCCCATCCTGCTGCTGTCTCACAAGCCCGTCCCCCACCTGTCCCCAATGTCTGTGCACCAAACTCTCAGTTTAGAGTCATGCCTTTTGCTCCCTTCCCATATTAATTTCATGGAAGTGCTGGAGCCAACTGGGTTAGCTCCACGCTGTGTCTTTGTGCTGAAAAATGGATTTGTAAGCCTGTTATTCCCCCCCTCCTGTCACCGTGTGTTCGTTTTCTGAGGACACGTAAGAACCATCTCTGGGCTGGTGCTCATTAACGCCGTCGTGGGACTTTTTTAGCCTTTGTTATCCACGCCTCTGACTCACGGCAGGTAAGCCGCCGGCCTGCTCCTCTCCGTATTTAGGACAGGCTGAAGCAAGGTCTGACTGCTCTCTGAAGCTGTCAGCTCCAACGTGTGACTTTAAAGTCACTTCATAGACCCTGTCTCCTCCAGGATCTGAGTGTTCAGGCCTAGAATGGCCCAGGCTCTCATCCAATTCGGCTCTGCTTCCCAAGCTCTCCTATGGAGCTGGAAGCTGCAGCGAGTCGAGCTTGATCTGGGGCACGATGGTGAAGCCAAGTAGGCACAGTGAGATACGCCGGCAGCTGCCGGGTATCCAACGGTGGATCTACCTAAGGCCTGAGAAGGGCGTTCTAGCTGTGCAGGGGTCATAACTATGGTGTGAGGGTAAGCAGATGGCTCAGGACCAGTAGGCAACAGTCTACTATCACACACAATTCACCGGCCACAGGACCACAGCAGACTCTACCCTGTAGAGCCTAGAGGGCTCTTCTCTCTCAGCCCAACTCACACAGTGGGCAGAAGTGGCCATTTCTAAGACACATTTCCCTAACAGTCAAAAGCAAAGAGCGAAGGAGAAGTCAAGAGGGAGAAGTGTCTGATGGGACATGGGAGCCAAAATTGCTCACTGTGACAGTGCTAGCAGAGAGGGCAAGAGGAACCAACTTCCCTGTCAAGTGGACGAGGCAGGGACACAGGAAGAGAACACACAGGAGTCGCCCACACTTGATGGGCTCAGTCGCTCCAAGTCTGGCATCCCGGGGTTGCAAGTACAGGCAAGGCCACCAGCAAGCACATGCTCTTTTTGAGATAGGGTCTCTTTCTGAACTCAGAATCGATCCACTGGCTAGACTTGCTGGCTGGCCACAGTCACTCTAGGGTGATGGGATAAGGAGAGAGCTGGTGGCTCCCACTAAGGAGAAGTAACAGCCATTTGTGTTCATTGGAGGAGGAAGTTGGAGAAAAAAAGGAGAGGTGGAGGCGGAAGGGAGGGAAGGAGGAGGAAGGGAGAAGAGGAAGAAAGGGGAGAGGAAGGAGAAGGGGGAGGAAGGAAGGAGAGGAGGAAGAAGAGGAAGGAAGAGGAAGAAAGGAAGAAGGAGGAGGAAGGGTGGGGAGGAGGAGGAAGGAGGAGAGGAAAAAGAAAACAAGGAAGTCTACTCTAGAGAAGTTCAGATGAGTCTCAGAGACAGTCAAGATGGCCAGCAGCGGCACGCAGCACCCGTTTCTGCAGAGGTAGCTGGACACAGTAGAAATTGCTGGAAACTATACTTTCCCGAGCAAAGCAGGAGACTTAATTATCTGCAGAGTGAGTGTGAGGGAGGAAAGCCTGCAGTATGCAAAACTCTTTTCTCTTGTCTCCTTGGAAAGGCATTAGAGGAAAATGCGCAAAGCTCTGAAGAAATGTTTTAATTTTTCTCTCTAAACAAAAGAGCAAGGTAATCTTCATTTATCAGCCAGCACAGGCTGCTTGAACACCAGCAAAGGCATAATTAAAAGACTTCACATCCCTCTGTGCTGAAAGACGGAGGATGGGGGAGCGGGCACAAGCCGGAACTTCACACTCTAACAAGTGTTAAAGCAGGTACCAGGAAACAGGCAGGGTGGTCGAAGACCCGCATCAGGAGCACCAGTTTCAGCCACGAGAGCCCCCACCCCAACCCCAGCACAGTGAACAGGATGCCATGGCACAGGATGCCATGACACAGGAGGCTGTCAGGGAGAAACATTTACACTGGTACAGACTGTCCTTTAATGTGGATGAGGCAGGGTCATACAAAGAGAACACACAGGTGTCACCCGCACTTTCAGGGCTCAGTTGCTCAAAGTCTGGAACCCCAGGGTCACAAGTGCAAGCAAGGTCACGAATGTGCACATGCTCTTTTTGAGATGGGCTCTCTTCCTGAACCAGAGGTGACTCGTTGGAATCCTCTGGTCCACTTTTCCAGCACCAGGGTTACAGGATCCCTGCTAAGCTTTCACACCAGTGCTGGGAAGAGTTCAGATCCTCATATCTCCCCCATTGGGCACTCTACCCACTGAACCATCTCATCTCTCCTGCACAGCATCTTCCTTACAGAGGAGGATAAAGACTTCACCCTGCTCCTTCCTGCCAGCTCCCCAGGCTGAAATCTCTCAGACGGACAAAGCTGGGATCTGTGTGAGACCCAAGGCCCATGGCCCTCGTCATGAGGTTTGTAGCCTAAACAACCAGCTATCCACAAGTACAGAGCCTCCCCAGGGACTCTTCCAAGTAAGGCCTGTGGTGTCCCAAGCCAGGCTACACTCAGTTACCCTCATTAAATAAAGGTTGGAGACCCAGATCTCGTGATGCCAATGCACTGTGTTCTGATGCTTTAAACATGGTCTTTGGCCAAAGCCGCTAAAACACGCAAACAGCCATTGTCCAGTTTTCACTGTGACATCATGGGACTCCCACCCACCCGACAGCCTGACCTTAAGTCAACAGCAGATGGCTGGCCCACAGGAAGCCTTGCTAAGGCCTTTGGTCTTTCCCAAGGGGGAAGGATCCCCTGACTGTGCCAGCAGCCAGCCGCATGTTGTAAGCTGTAGGAGTCCCAGCCAGGGAGGCCAGGCACAACCATGTCCCTAGCATTTGTAATACTCACAGTCTCCCCTCTCTGCCCAGGATGTCCAGGGAGCCCGTCCTTGCCTGGTGGACCCTGGGGGAAGAATCAGAACAAGGAAGCTCATTCAGCAGCTCAGAGAAACAGGTGACAAAAATGACTGTCATCCTAATGGCTTTTGATAAAGGAGATCACCTAGCACCCACTGGGATAGCGGTCATGAAGCTAAATGCCATGGAAGGACCTCTCCCATAATCCCTATAGCTGCCTAAAGGGGTTAACAGAGGCGAGGAGGTCAGCCAACCTCCCAAGCTTGAGCAGGTGGGTGGCCTGGTTGCACTGGGACCCTCAAATGTCAAGCTTGACAAACACCAAGGAGGGACAGTAACTGCAGAACCCAGAGAGAGGTCTGGACTTCCCAGCCATAACCTCCCCTGCTAAGGTCCTTTCCCTTCTGTGGACTTCCCATGCCAGGGACCCTTCCCTCCCATGGACCGTCCCAATTACAGACCTTCCCCTAACTATGGTCCCGCCCTGAATGTGGAAGTCCCTTGGCATGGACTTCTGCATGGACCTCCCATGCCTTGTGCCTTTCCTGACAATGGATCCTTTGAAGGCATGAACCTCTCCTGGCATGGATCCCCACTTTCCCCTGACCTTCTCCTGACATGAGCTTTCCTTTGGTATGAATCTCATTTGCTGTGGGATGCCCCCTACCATGTACCATTTCCTCCTGTGGGCTCTCCCCTGCAGTGGGTGGGCCCTGAGTGGGCTTTCCCCTGCTGCGGGTGGACCCTGAGTGGGCTTCCTCTGCTGTGGACTTTCACCTGGTTTCTGGGAAGAACCCAGCTTTGGTTTCAGTAACGGTCCCAGAATTGAACAAAGACCTTTCAGAGGTTTTACGACACCATGTCTATTACATTTGTGTGGTCGCCACCCTAGACATAATGCAAGCCTGGGCAGGATGTCATGATGGTCTCAATGGCAGCAGGACCTGCCAGGGGATGTCCACACTAGGGCAAGTGCCTCAGCAGGGCATGTTCATAGCAGGGCAAGGCTGTCCAGAACTAAATGCTCTCCCAAACAGAAGGCTTGCATGGGTGGGGCACAGCCACGGACTTAGCAGCTGTGCTTTGAAGGCCGCCTACCCCACAGGGGTCTGGTGTGCCTAGGGAGATGAGAACACAATCGGGGTCCTCACCTGCAACCTCCACGGGAGAAAGCACTACTTACCGGGGGACCCTTAGGTCCAGGGAAGCCGGTGGGGCCTTGGGGTCCATTGGGTCCCTGGAAACAGAGCATGTCCAATTTGAGGAAGCATTCTTCCTGTTAGCAGCCCCACTGTTTCTCCACTGGCTGCACCTAAAACCTTTTCCCTGTTTCACCTGGCCCTGCTTTCCCCATCTGACTCTAGAGGAAGTGAGAAGAGAGGGAGTAGATGCTAGAGAGAAGATAGAAGGGGAGTAGATGATAGATAGGTAAGAGAGATGACAGAAGACGGATAATAGACAGATAAATAGATAACAGATAGATAATAGACAGACATAGAACAGATGGATGGATGGATGGTTGGATGGATGGATGGATGGATGGATGGATGGATGGATGGACAGATGGATGGATGGACAGATGGACAGATGGACGGATGGACAGATGGACAGATGGATGGGTGGACAGATGGACGGATGGACAGATGGATGGATGGACAGATGGATAGATGGACAGACAGATAAATAGGTAGACAGAACCCTCACTAGGAAATCTGGGGCCAAGATACATGTCAATGCCCCAGAGTCCTCTGTTCTGTATAAGGTTAAGAGCCAATTCTGTGGTGTCTGTCACCTCTAGCACACTGAGGCCAGGTCCAGAGGGTGTGTCCCTCCCCAAGGAACACATCACTTCTGTATCTGAGCTGCCCTTGGACCTCAGCAAGCCCACTTCTCTACAGGTCACTGTTGGCCTCCTTTGCTGGCCCACCCAGGGTTAAATGTATGTTTGGGGCCAGCTTCAGCCCTGGCACTCTTATAACCCACATCTGGAAGACTTACCCGCTCACCAGGAGGGCCGGCTGGGCCATCGCCTCCTGAGTTGCCCTGGGAGAGGAGGGAAAAGGTCACCATGAGTGCTCTCCCAAGGTCATGCTGACCCCAGTGCAGGGCACTGTGTAGCAGCATTGAGCCTCAGCTCTGCCACTATGCACAGCCAACTATGGAGCCAGCATGAGCAGGATTGTGAAATTTCCAGAACAGGTCTCCATGACTAGATGGGACACAGGCTGTGCTCAGTCAAGGAGACATCCTAATGACTCGAAGAACGCAAGACTCAGGCTTCAGGACCATTCCACGTACCCAGCTGGCTCTCACGAGCTCTGTGCGGCATGCATGAGTGCGTGCATGCCTGTGTGCTAGGGTGGGGTCAGTTCTGACTCTCAGATAACCAGAACCTCCCCTCAGCAGCAACCCCCACAGGAATTACTTTTTAAATTTTTATGTACGTGGCTGTTTTGCCTGCACACGTGTCTGTGTACCATGTGCATGCCTGGAGTTGCAGAAGAAGGCATCAGATCTGCCAGAACTGCAGTTACAGATGGTTTTGGGCCACCATGTGCATGCTGGGCACCAAACCTTGGTCCTCTGCCTCTTCAGCTCCCTATTCTTGATCTTTACTGGTTAGAACCAAACAGCACGTCATGCTTGACTTTCCCCCGGATTTACAACAGTGGGGAGCTTGTTTCATTCCTGGGCATGAGGGGTCCTTGCAGGGGTAGGCCCAGTTTCTGCCTGCACCAGAAAGAACCTTGTAGGAAAGCTCTCTACAGTTCCCACGCACCTTTACCAGAAAAACAAAAAATGCAGCTTCCCCACCAGTTCTGGGTGGATCTGTGCTAGACCGGCTTCCTGGGTGTGAAGCCACACAAGAATGGGAGGGGGTCATGGGCTGTCCTTTCTCTGTCTGTCTTGGGTCTTTTGGGGGTTACCCTTAGCCACATGGTCTAACTCACAAAGTTTGCTGAAGGATGCTAGAGGGCAGAATCCCTTTACTGATGTTCAAGAAAACTGTCCCTTTTGCCGTCGTTACGTGAAAAGGCCACTGAGCACCCTCCCATGCCTTGAAGGACCAGGAACATACCTTAGGGCCAGGCTTCCCAGTGATGCCCCGTGGGCCCCGTTCACCCCTCGGGCCCTAAACAGATGGACAGAGAGAAGGAAGCCCAGTTAGCTCAGAGGCTTCAGACCCACAGAGCACACCCACCTACACCCTGCATCCTTTGCCACAAGGACAGTTACCGTTGGGCCTCGCTGTCCCCGTGGTCCTGGCTTTCCAGGTGTCCCCTAGAAACAGAGAATCGGATGTGAGTCACACGGAGCCACCCTCCCTGAGCTAGCGAGAGACTTCATAAGTCCAGAGTGAGGCCAGGAGTGCCTATCTGGGGGTGAGTGGGAGAGAATAGGGCAGAAATATTGATGGGCAATGTCTGCTGCTTAGCTGGTTCATTTGCTCCCTCCCTCCCTCTCCCTCCCTCCCTCCTTCCCTTCCTCTTCTCTCTCCTCCTTTTAGTAGGCACAGAAATCATTACATGAAGAGAGTAGAAAGTCAACTCCTATCACACATAATTTTCTTCTGCTACTGTTAAGAATATTAGGCATTAAATTTTCATCAGGCTCCGGAGGCGCGAAGGGAAACTGCAATTTAACATATAAATCATATATCCAAGAGTCCCCGGCATCTCTCGGAGTTCAGTCCTTTTGCTGCTGCTGATCTGCATTTTCCGAACCACAGAAAGCAAATGCGTGGCATTCATTTTCTGGTTTTTACCATAGCAAGGATATAATGGCCAGCAAGTGCAGTTTACCCACAGCACACAGACGTAATGGATGGAGCACAGAGGCTCCTGCGCTCTGAGGTTCATCCCGGGTTTACCCTGGTCTCTATGAACAAAGCTAGGTCAGCTCATAGCTGAAGCCACAGAACGAGTCTCTCCTTTGCATTTTCAACTGGCTTAACTACCAGAAGCAAAACAGAAAGCATTTAACGAAGCGATTCATAGCAAATGAATTATGGTTGTTTTTGTTTGTTTGTTTGTTTGTTTTCTTTAACAACATACTCGTTCCTGTTACAATGGTTGAGCTCTGTAACAACATCTTTTGGCTTCAGGTAAATATCTGCATATGAAAATGAGGTAAAATATCTGCTCTCTTCTCATGCTAAACGCATGGCCTTATTGACAGTGTAGCCAACCAGACTCACCTGGGTAAGTGAGCCAGGCTGGGCCGCCCATACATCTGTCCCTCTCCCACCCTTAGCACCACCTGGATCACAATTCCGGTCCCATTTGACCTGGCAGCACACCTGGGACCCAGGTGCAGCCTGCCCTGACGCTCCTGGGGCATCTAGGCACTCAGGTCTTGGCGGCAGGCGAACAGGTCTCTGCTCTGTTCCATCTGGGTCCTTGGGTAGCATGGTGCTCGGCAGGGCAATGTGGTAATCTAACCCTCACTAGAGTTTGGCCTGATGGCTGCTGGAGCTGCTGAGTTGAGCAGGCTATGCCTCCAGGACTCCCTCACAAAGGTGCACCTGGCCTCTAGTCCCTGCCAGGAGAGAATAGGCAGCCCCTGAAACGGCCTTGCCTACAACTCTTCAGAGCTGGAGTCAGGCTGAGGTATAAGGAGCCTAGAATTTGTTGGGAGACCTCAGTAGGGCCTTCCTCTCCTGCGACCCCTCCAAGGGGTGGGGTACAGCCTCCTCATAGGACACTGCTTTGAGCTGCAGCTGGCTTGACAGTGCAGTCTTGCTTCTGATGGTTTCCCATTTAGCCTCCCACTGTGAGGCAGACCCAGCCACTAGCTCTGCAGAAGCCAGGTCTCTGGTAACAGAGGACTGAAGTGTATAGGTAGCACTTGGGTAAGTGGCAAACATGCTCACAGTCGCAGACACACACACACACACACACACACGCACACACACACCATGTAAACCCTGCCTGACATCCAATACTAGAGGCAGCCTGCAAGCAGAGCTATCTGGTCTCCAGGGTGCAGCGCAGACCAGCCTGTTCTATAGCCCTTGACCCTTTCCTGATCCTCTCCTACATGGCACCAGAACTACCTTCAAAACTCTCCCCAGAGTTACCCCCCTGGCTAAGCCTTGGCCGCCTCAGGAAAAGACCCACTCTGACCTCCACGACCTCTACACCCTCTGCCAGCCCAGGCCTCTGCACTGGGTTCAGCTATACCAGCTTCTCTAAGCAACTCTGCTTCTCTCCCCACCCCCAACCCCTTTCTGGTCTCAGCAGAAACATCTCTGCCTCCTGGAATTACCCAGGTCTAGGGGCTGGGTAACTTGCATGCTCATTGCCCTTGAGCGCTGGTTACTGGCTGCTCCTTATCTTGCTCAGTCATTGGAGCATCCCCTGCCTGGTAAGCTCCTAGCTTAGCAAGGGCTTAGGAAACGTGCAGTGCAAGTGAATGAGCTGCCTTCTGTGAAGCCCCATGTCACTGAGGGATCCTCAGCCCAAGTGAACAACAGGGTACCACAGCCCGACCCTTGGGGTCGGCACTCATTCACGATGTGATTTTTGTACCCAAGGCTGTTTTCAAGGCCAGCCCAACCTCCAGCATCAGTTACAGAAGCCAGCCATACCTGGTGATCCAAGGGTACCCCATTTTCTGTTGGGCTCTTGCTTAGGCAAAGCAATAACCCGTGGGTCCCCACTCTATCCCTGCAGCATATTCCACACCTGTGAGACCTAGGACCACTTTTCTCTGGGAGAACCTCCAAATATTTGAGGGCACAACCCTCCCCCAAAACCACTCGTCGGATGACTTTATAGAGAGTCTGACTGAGAAGAGAGGGTTAGATGATAAATGATAGATGGATAGATATATAGATAGACAGGTAGATAGACAGACAGATGATAGATGATGAAGAGAAAATTGAAAATATGTAGAAAATAGAAAGATGATAAAGGGACTGTGTGAGAGAGAGGTAGCAGTAGATAGCGTCCTCTCTGTGTGCTCACCTGCAGGACAGCCCTATTTTCCACATTGTGAGGCCAGTGACCAATGGCTTGTCCCCATGGTCTCAGCTACCCTGAAGTCATTCTCCTGGCTTTCAAGAGCACACAGAATATGCTTTGCACATGGCGTATGGCATTCTGATGAAGCCATGCCCCATGAGGAAGAGCATGTGTGCTCTATGTCATGGAGGAAAGGCTACCGGGAGCACTCTCTTCTGTGTCCCTACCCACCAAGGGCCTCTCTGTGACCTTTGTGTCCAAGGCCCATGATGGCCGTCACACTTCACTTCCCGACTAGCTAGCAATGTCTGTGACACTACTCAGAGACATCCAGGAGGGCTTCTGCAGGGGAGGCCTGAGCCAACAGCAACATCACAGAAGGTAGGTGGGTGTCGTGACCCCCAAGTGGAACCTCTGGAGACCTCTGTGAGGTATTACGGGGGAATTGACAGTGTCGTTCCCTGCCCCATATTTACAACCAGGGTAACTTCCAACGTGGTCTGGGAGTCACCGCACATAGCCCAAGGCCATACACACCTAGCCTCCAGGAGGTGGTGGATCTCAAGGAGAACAAAATAAAACCCCCTTTCTCCCTGTAAAATTAGGATGCAGGAAAAGTCTCCAAGAAAAAGAAGTATCTGGAGGAGCTCCAAGAGCTTCCTGGTTCCCGTGCATCAAAAGCTTCCGTTTTCCCAGCATGCTCTTCCTTCTTACCACTACCCCTTCCTATTACCGTGCCTCCATAACTGAAAGGCCTACTGCTCGAAATCAGCGACTTCTGAAAAGTGCTTTGGATAACAAGTGGAGGAAAACAAACAGGGCATTGACCAGAGACCAGGCCAACACCTACACACCAAGTGACCACGGTCCTTACCCTGCCACCTTTCTCTCCGTTGGCGCCCGGGAAGCCAGGGAATCCAATAGAACCCTGCAGGGAAGAGAGTTAAGGGAAGATGGAACAGGACCACCAAGCCAGGCACAAGGGCCACACCGTCATGCTCACTAGGGAGAGCGCTTACTACAGTTCTCACACTCGATTATCCACTGATCAGATCTGCTTTGTATCCAACCACCCATGGAATGCCCGCCCCCAGCTAACCACCCTACCCCTCGCCTGGAATGCCCGCTCACCTACCTTTTTATTCTCCCATCATCCATTTGTCCTGCCACCCACCACCCACTCAGTAAATATTTCCTGAACACCCTCCAGACCCCAAATCTAAACCCCAAAGCCAAGTCCTAGCATGCACGTTCTGTTCCGCTCAGCCCCACATGGAGGATGTACGGTACCAGCTGACGTTTTGGGGGAAGGGAGAACATGCATTGCTAAGGTTCCCTGGAAATGGGCTTTGCAGCTCACAGCTCTGTCCACTGGTCCTGCTGTCATACTTTGTGACCTGTCCATAACACCTGAACTGCAGTGACAGTCTGTAAGTCCAGGCATGGACTGTAGTATCTAACATTTTCAATTCTATAGATGTACGCAGGAGCCAAATATGGTCTTCAAGATTTGATCTGCCAAGCATCCAAACTCCCTCTATGTACAAAAAGACATGACAAGGGCTTCCAGAACATACCCAGAGCAGCCCACTGCCCATCAGTGTGGCTGTTGTCTACTGCCTTTTATGGGTCTCTGCCCTCCGGGTGGCTTACCACCTTGGCCTGAGAACAACCTATTCCAGAAGTCTGATTTTTTCCATTATTGCCTTCCTCCTCTATGTCTGTCTGGCCACCCAGGCAGGAAAGTGAAACAAAGGGACCTGGGGTAGCTGACACAGAACTCCCAGGCCACTGTGCATCCCACTGCTACATCTAGTCATAAGCTGAGAACAGTTTCTCACATCCCCAAGGTTCCCAGCACTTAGTCATAGCCCACCCTCTGCTCTCACATGTCTCCTCTCCTTTTCTCTCTTCCTGAGAAAGGGACCTGAAGAGGAGAAAAGTAAATGTGTTGGGGGCTACATTGGAGTCACATCTAAGGGACACTCTCTTGCAGG
Source organism: Rattus rattus (assembly GCF_011064425.1). Classification (NCBI taxonomy): domain Eukaryota; kingdom Metazoa; phylum Chordata; class Mammalia; order Rodentia; family Muridae; genus Rattus; species Rattus rattus. The sequence goes on from NC_046158.1 coordinate 8,676,769, forward strand.
ACAGGGAGAGGACGGGAAGATAGGCCGCCACTTGCCCGTACAGCCCTTCCTCCTTCGGTAGACAGGCCCAGGCTCACCAAAGACGGTGAAGCCAGCAGGCAGCAGAAGGGTGGGGATGCAAATCTGGGGCGGGCGGGCGGGCGGACGGGCGGGCGGGCTGGCTGCATGCTGCTGCTAACCAGGTCTCCAGTGCAGGCAGCCGTGATTGTTTAAGAAGGAACCATGAATAATAAAAAGTGGGATGAGAAGAAAATAATGTTCTCACTGATTTCCAAAGCCTTCAGGACCTGTTCCACTTAAGCCTAAACATGAGTGCAGATAAGATGACGGCTGTCCCTCTCCTGCGCCATCAGAAACAGTCTCCACACTTCCAAGGTGAAGTGGGGCTAAGGGGAGGCTGGTGTGGATAAGCCAGGGGCTAAGCACCCCCAGCAGGCCACCAGGGGTAGTTTCTGCCCTCTTCTCTGAAAAGCTCAATCCATTGTACAAGTGCTTTCTTTGAGCTTGGTCAAATTAACACCAAAGCTGCCTGGGGACTGAGATCACAGCGAACACATTGTTCAGCGTGGTACAGAAGCCACATGGAGGTAGAGAATGGAGGAGGGGGTCTGGAGGGTGTAGGGTGCCCCATGAGACAGTGTCTGCCAGGACATTCCTAGCAGGGCTTAAATTACCTTTGGCCCTTGTCTTCCTGGGTACCCTGGTAATCCAGGCACTCCGAGCTTTCCCTAGGAGCAGAAAAAAAAAAAAAAGACTCATAAATCAGAAACATGACTTTTCTCAACCTTGTGCTGTAAGCAGGGGGTGATGATGTGTTCTGAGAGGAGGTAGGGCAGGTTGGAAGGATGGGGTTGGCGTGCAGGGGCAACTAGGTCTCCCCTGGAACTGAGTGGGTCTCTAAGCCCTCAGGGAGTAGGGTGTGCTGATCCCACCAGCATCCAAACAAGCAATGGGATGGGTACCATGGCCAGGAAGAATATGCTTATCTGTGGGGCTCTGAGTATTCTGTAAGAGTTCCGGCCACAAGGCCAGATAGAGTGGGAGGCTTAACTGCTCCTTGAGTCCCTTCCTCCCCAGGTTTCTGGTGACAAGAGGTAGGAGGTGCTGCTGCTACAGGGCAGGTTAGCACACAGGCGCCTATTGAAGCCTCATGCACATGCCATGGTGACAGGCTGTAGTGGGAACATTCTGTCATCCCCAAAGTGGAGGCAGAATTTGATAGGGATGGTTACTCATGTGTGGCTTGGGTGAGACCCCCAAGCTTTGCCTGTATTTGGTGGAAGTTACTCCTCCAAGGTGTGGTGGCAGGGGTTGGGGGGGAGGGAGCATCAGGGGAACTTGGAACAGAATGAAGATCAAAGGATGCACACACACACGCATACACACACACTCACACACATATATACACATGCACTCACATGAGTGCATATACACATGCACACACACACGCATACACACACACTCACACACATACATACACATGCACTCACACGAGTGCACACACACACGCACACACACACGCATACACATCTACTCGGAGAGGTGACAAAAGCTTGGGGTTGTGTCATAGGCTATTCAGGAGTCCCACTACCCATGGTGAGCACAGGAGGGGCCATCTGGCACTCAGAGACCTCTAAGCATAGTCGAGTATTGTAAACACAAACCTTCTCCCCGGTGGGCCCCAGGGGACCAGGATCACCATTGGGACCACCTCGACCTTTTGGGCCTTCAGGACCATCTTCTCCTCGGGGGCCGGGTGGGCCGATCTCCCCCTGCAGTCAGAAAAAGAGGAGGTTAAGGAGATCCTTCCCAGTCTCCACCCCAAACTGACCCCTCCTACCACCTTGGAGTAGGTCTGCCAAATAGGCATGCTCTTCTGCACCGTGTGAGCTGCACTTGCCTGGCCTCTCTTTGAAAATCAGTGGCAAATCCAAGGTCACCCCTCTGCGCTGAGGGCCACCATGGCTGCCATCTCTGCTCCCTGACTCCCCTGTCTAGATAAGGAACTCTTGGCCAAAATAATTGGTTAGCAGTAGTGGCTGTGAATCACTCTGCCCCTGTATTAGTCTGGGTTCTCTAAAGGAATTGGTAATCGTTCCAGGACATGTCCTCAAAGGCCCACCCAGATGAAAGTTCCTTAGTTGATCCAGACCAACTGTCGCAGTCCCCGAATTCACCTTCTTTGGAGCCTCAGGAGGCGTCCGGGGGACCTCTACCCAACTGGCAGTGATCAGGCTATACCCACACCCAGGAGACCCAGAGACTTCATCCAGTCTTCCTGGTTGCAGGCATGAAGCCTATGCCTAAACCAAGAGGGGCTTCGACCCACTCAGGCCACAGAAGCACTGTGGTCATCTCCAAATGGCATCCCTGGAGCTCTTAGTGACCTGTGCCTGCTGAGTCCTCCTCTGACTACCTGCTTCCTGAACAGCCGCAGACAGATGGATGAGCCTCACATCAGAACAGACTGCTCAGAGACCAGTGACGTCAGAGCTCTTGAGCACCAACTGACCCACAGAGCTAAGAAGTCCCTATCCCTGGAAAGCACCCTCCACCCATTCATCCTTTATGCATTTACATCTGAGCACCCACAGAAAGCCCAGAGGCTCTATTCGTAGAGAAAGCAAACCATAGCAGCTGCTCGCCCAACTCACCCTCATCTACTGAAAACTGATCTGTGTTCCCAGGAAGTCTCTTTTGTGTGATTCACTATGTCTGTCTGTCTGTCTGTCTATCTATCTGTCTGTCTGTCATCTATCACCCATTTCCAAATCATCTCCAGTTCATTTCCTTATAAACACCATACTGGCTGCAAACTCAAGCCTATCCTGCCTCTGTCTCCTGGCATTGATGATAGCCGTGTGCCACCACACTCATGCCTCAGTTAAGTGGATTCTAATTGTGAGGGCCAGGTCATCAGAAAGGGGAAGTCAAAGGGACTTCTGCCCCTCAGCCAGAGGCACTGAGGATCCTTCACTTGGAGGAGACCCGGGCAGTCACCCTCAGCAGCAGCATAAGAGAACGCTAAGTCCCTTTTATATTTTCCTCCTCTGACAGACGGCGGGTGGCTTCAGACAGTCTCACGTCTGGTTGTGGCAAAGGGTCAAGTGTATGGGCCCTCTTGTTCTGGAATGTGGGGCAAAGGTGCTTTTCAGGGCCTGCTATGAGGGTAATTACACAAGCAGACAACAGGCCCGAGCTAACAGACAGACGGCACTCAGGTGTGCACAACAGCTGGGCTTCCAGGCACACAGTGTGTCACCTTCTGTCAGGCTCCGAGCTATTCTGAAGCGGTGGGGAAACTTCTCAGCAGGAGCTAGCAAACAGCTCTGTAGATCCGCTCCTAGAAACCGCCCTCAGTGTCAGTGTTAACCCCCGGTTCATTGGGTTTGCTGGGCTGGGCACCCCCTACCTGAACAAGCCATGCCCTTGTCTGTACCAACAGCTTCCTCTGGAGCTGGGATGCACAACCTATCAGAAAGCAGCCAGGCTGGGGGCGCTTCACCTATGGCCCAGCATCAGGAGGCAGGGTGTTGGGGCTGCACAGGCTTCAAAAGAGACTTGGGTGCATCCTGGGGACCAGGAAGGTCCAGGAGCTCAGCAAACCCTTAGGAGGGTGGCAGGAGGGACTGCAGACCCTCAATAGCACATGGTCCTGCCAGCTACATCTGTCAGGGGTTTGCTTATGGGCCTATTTGGGGTGTCCCCCCCTTTCATCTTCATCCTCTGAAGTCGTTTCTCTGTAGTCCAGGATCCCCAGTCCTCACGAAGGCACTTATCCAGCACCCAGGGTACAGTGCCAATGACCCCAGTTGTCCTTGGAGTTAACACAGGTGAGAGCTGCCCTGGCTTTGGAGTGGAAACTGAGGAGCAGGCTAGAGAGCACTGAACGGAGCCCCTGGGCTGCAGACACTCTGTCCTCAGACCAAGATTTTGCAGAAGTGTTTGCCTCCTTTCTCATAAGCTGCTCTGTGGTTCCGAACACCCAAGACTTACATGCAGGTCCCCAAACCCACTCTGCTTGTCTCTTGCCCAAATCCTAGGCCCACAACACTCACCCGGTCACCCTTTATTCCCATGTCGCCTTTAAACCCAGGGAAGCCGTCTTCACCCTGAGCAGAAACAAAGAATACATCAGTCTGCAGAGGTGAACTCCATTCCACAGTACCACTACCCACTCACAATGGGCCTGAACAGCACACAGCCCCCTAGCCCAGGGCAGAGGCAGGAGAGCTGTCCAGCCTGAGCAGAAGGAGGCCTGCATACCCTGGGCTTTTCACCCATCCCTTAGGCCTGTTACAGTATACATGATGTATCAAAGCCACGGGCCCTCAGACACCCCTCTCCCTAGAGTCATCTTAATCTGCCTTCCTGGGCCGTTTGGAATAGCCCGGGAACTTCCCTGGTAAGGTAGCATCCCCAGGTAACCCAGTCACATCCTTCCAAGTATGTGATGAGACACATCTGTCTCACAAGATAAAGCAGTAAAGCCAGGGCTCAGGAAACCATCTTCAAAAAGACCCTCCAGTGAAAAGGTGTCCCAACAGAATGGGAAATCGGGGACATGTGACTTGGAAAGAGCCCTTCCAGGGAGCAAAGGGCATCTACTCCTATGAGAATTTGCTTTTCCCCATGAGGTCCATGTATGTTCTTGGTTGAATTTTTCAGACACCATACTCATTCTCCTGACCCTGCAGAAGGAGCCCTAGGGTTCTACTGTGTGTGTGTGTGTGTGTGTGTGTGTGTGTGTGTGTGTGTGTGTGTGTGTGTGTGTGTGTGTGTGTGTGTGTGTGGGGGGGGGGGGGTGCTCTAGAAATAATAGACAAATGGAAGATCTTTTTGCATGCTCTTCCCAAAGGGTAGCCAGGGGGTTAGCACACACCGAGGCTCACAGTAGACTACACAGGGTCTACCTTGAGCTGTTCCGACCCATAGCCCTTAAAGCAGTCCCTAGAGGGTAGTTTTCAGGCTATCAGATCATTTGTGAATGGAGGCAAAAATGTCCCCAGGTGTCCAGAGAGGGCAGTATACCTTCCGAGCACAAGCAGATGCAGATGCCAAGTGCTGGAGCTCAGGCTTGGAACCCAGTGTCCCAGGGAGCTCCAAAGGGCAGCTGCACCCAGCAACTACAGCCAATAGGATGGAGCTTACAATAGGCAGATCACATTTAAATGCCCAGCCTCCTACCACTGAATGGAAGGGACAGAAATGGTGTCTGCCATGCAGTTCCATGAGGCTCAGGATATCTCACGTGCCAGGGGTACTGGGCACTCTGACTCTGTGACATTCAGAGCTCCATTATTTACCTTTGCATTAACCAAGACAATCCTTACAGGCCGATGTGCAGCCTTGGCCTTGGCAGGAGTACCGCATTCTATAATGGGGCTTACATGCTAAGTGTCAGGGGCTGGACATGCCTTCACATGTCTTGGCTCTGAGCCCTGAGACTGAACTGTAAAACTACATAGATAGACTCTAGGCAGGAATTCTTGGTCTCTCAGGTGAAAACTGACCACCATGAGGACTGCTGCCTGCGAAGAACCAGCAGGGAGAGACTTGGAGAAGCAAGGTACGTGAATACAGCCATGTAGCCAACCTAGGGTCTCCTGTGTAGATGCTCTGGGCCAGCCCAGGGGATGCTGACAGTACCACGATCCCCGGCTTCCTTCAGGGTGGCATCAATTCCCCTCCACATTCAGAGGCAACCCCACTGGGTCCTGTACCATGCTGAGCCAGCCCACCCTCAAGGGACAGATCCTTACCTTCTCTCCCTTGGTGCCCTTCAGACCTCGGATGCCATCTGCCCCCTGTGCAAGCAAAAAAAGAGAATGATCACAAACATGCACGGCCCAGGAGGGAACAGCTCCACGGGCAGTATGTGCCAGCCTTAGATGAGCCCTCATCCACCACACCGCCATCTCTGGAGGGAGAGGTATTTCCTGTTCTCTCATTGGTTGACAGGGACTCAAGTGACACCCCCCCACACACACACACTGTAATTAACTCCTACACTGTCCTCTGACTCCTCCTTCTGCACAAACATCCAAACTTTCCCCTGCCCCATTACTCAAAGGTCTGAGTTTGCCTTTCTAAAGGCCCAGAACCCTGCCAATAGTTCCCCACACCAACAGACCTGCCCCTCAATCCTGCAGCTAGGAAGAACTCAGTGCAAGCAGATGGGTTAAGATCTTGACTCCTTCTGTGGCCTCTGAGGATGTCCCAGATTTCTGCATGCCTCAGTTTCCTTATCCGGAAGTGGACAGACACAGACTCTAGCCTTATTTCTACTGTTGGAAAAAGATGATCTGAAAGGCCTCAGAGCAGTGGCCAGTGCTTACTAGATATCCAGTAGACAAAGGCTGTGCACAGTCTGTTTGTACCAATTCTGCATTATCATCAAAAGGTGTCATGGTGTTGCACCAACTAATGTCACAACAATGAGTGTGGCTGGCCTCAGCCCAGGGTGGACCACATCGAATCCCTGTTAGACACAGCTCTAAGGACACACGCCAAGCCCCTTTCTTCCATTCTCAATGGTCCCAGTCCCTCTGCTGACAGAGGTGAGATCATAAAATCTAGTAACAGCTTCACCATCCATGCCTTTTGACCTTGGGCTCCTGAGAGGGGTGACATTTACCAACATGGGCTCACTGTTGACTCCAGGAGCTGCCTCAAGCCACCTATGCATAGGACCCCAGAGGAGTCCCATGGCTCAGTTTCTTCACGATTAAGGCTGCAGCCTGGGCCTGAGCCACCTTCTAGACCCAGGTGCCACCAGCTGCCCTCTGCTGGCCAGAGGTCCACATAGGCTTGGTAGTTCTGAGGTTGGGACTGGGAAGAGCTTTAGAGTGGAGACATACAGACCCAGGAGCCAGGGCTGTGATCTGGGCTTTGACAGGAAGGTAGGAGCTACAAACCAGGTGCACAGGTACCATGAGATCTCAGCCACTGGAAGGAAGGAGGGCTTGGAGCAGGGATAGACAAGCTCATTGTTGACAACATCCCTACTCAGTATCCCACGAAGCATGGCTTAGAATGCAAAATGGAGGAGTAAGAGACAGCTACTGGACAGGGAGAATCCGGATAGCAGCTGGGTCACAGCGGTTCTCGCTCACTCGCTCCAACACCGAGTGAATGGATGTGGCTTGATGGCAGAGGTGCCAGCCCATTAGAACAGCAGCCCCTGGCCCTTTAAAGCAGCCGTAGAGGGAGTGGGCCCTGGGGAAGGGGTGCTGACTCTGTGGAGTCTGCTCTGTGCTAGCTCGAATCAATGGTAGGCAGCAAACTGAAAAGTGGAGAGGGGCCTAGAGCAGACATGGAGCTATCACAGCGTGTCCACTGAGAATCTGTGAGCAAGGCTTGCCATGTGTGCCCAAGTAACAGGAGTTTAAGAACATCTGATCCAACAGACCAGGAAGGCGCAGTGTGTCCTGTCTTGGGAGCAATGGTCTCTGAGCACTGTTCTTTTCCTGAGCTGCCTTCTGGATATCTAGACGTCTCCATAGAAGACGACCATGGATGGTCTGTTCAGGTGGTACCTAGACACCTCCCACCCACCCCCATCTCACTCTTCCGGGCATCTCTGTGGTAGAGAGAAACAGAAACAGAAGAACCCAGCGGAGATGAACTCTCAGGTCCAGCCCTGCTGACACAGACTTGCTCATGACCCACCTATCTAGGCAACTTAGTGAGATTCTTCCCCAAAACAAAGAGTAAAAGGAAGGGCTTTTGCTTGGTGGTAGAGAGCTCACGGGATATGGGCAAGCCCCACGTTTGCATCTTCGTGGGAAGGGAGGGGGTGAGAGGCTGCCTGCTCTTTCCACCTTATGAGGCTGCAGTGAGAAGAGCTGGGTTGTGAAGTAGAAAGCGGCCCTAACCAAAGGATGATCTAATTGCACTTCGACCTGGGGCTTCCAGCCCCTAGTGCAAAACCCTAGATCGTGGAATTTTTCTTACAGCAGATAAGCCATGACAGAACCCTATCTTTTGGAAGAAGCTTGGGTAGGAAATAATCAGATCTCTCTACCCGAATGGCGACAGCTCCCACACCTACCTTTGCTGTGCTCCGTGGGCCTGGCACTCATAAGGTGGCCAACACCACTTCAGTTCCCAAGAGCGCAAGGGGCGGGTCTTTCTCTTTCTCTTGTAAAAAAACCCGTCTTAGAGCTTGCTCTCCTCTCTGCTTCCAAGTCTAACTGCATCGCTCATGTTGTGAGTGAATTTTATCAGATAGATAGACAAGAGCATTCTCCATAAACATCTTAAAGTAAACACCTTTCGGCTTGCAGAGGAAGCCTTACGCAATTAGCCATGTATGGGAGCTGCCAACGGCTCGGGGTAGGCGACAGGAATTTATAAGATAAATACGTGTAGAGCTCCTATAATCAGCACTGCTGCTCAATTATCACCTGCATAGCCTTCGGGAAGCACTATGCTGGGGAAAGCATGCTTCAGGAGGAACCTGACCTGCCTGGGGCTGCCATCCTTGAGAGGTCGCTCTTGAAACTAACATGTCCGGGTTTCTGAAGCACAGGAACAAGGCCATTTTGGGTTCAAGTCTAGATAGGGGTACCACACTTGGAGGGACTGTGGACAGCCTCCAAACATTTAAGTTGTGGGTTCTCCACCCTCCACACCGTACACTTTGGGTCTGCATCAACGCTGGACAGAGAGAAAGCACCACAAAGTACATAGGTGGGGGCAGCGGCCTGGGTCACGTTTATATAAATTCTTCAAATTTAAGTCATTTTGTGGTGTGCCTGTGTGTATGTGGTGTACGTGCGCACACTCACAGAAGCAAGCCTGTGCTTCCCTTCCTGTTTGTTTGAAGGAAGGGGCTGGTATCTTTCTTTCCAGGGGCTGGGGTGGGGTAGGGGGAGAGCCTAGAGCTTTGAGATGCTGTGAAGTCCCTGTTACAGTGAAGGAAGAGACCCTGTCGATGCTCATCTTCTGCACAGGGATGTGCCTTCGCCCCAGGAACCTCGGAACTCAAGATTAAATCATGCAGCTCAGAGCAAACTCAGTTAGTGCTGAAGGGACAAAGGGGACCTTGCTCTCAATATTGCTCTGGTACTCTGTGTCCCACTTAACAAGGTTCCAGGAATTTCTACCAGCAGAAACACAATTGTAAACAAATGGACATCTCTCACCAACCAAGCCTCCTGGGGATTTGAGAGGATGTACAAGTATTTTCCCTATTCCAGCATGCCACTGGTTCAAAGGACTGTGTGGGCTTCCCCAGGCTGGCCATGCCCCTGTCTTGTGAGACCCACAACCTGTGAGATGCTCTAGAGGTCAGCCTGGTATGGTAAACACAAGACGGCGGCCAGCACAGTGCCCCTGCTTCTTCACAGGCTGACTAGGAGGTGACCCCTCGCCCTGTAGCAGTCTGTCCCGTAACTGGCAGGCAAGATCCTCCCTGCTCAGACATGCTGTCTGGGGTCCCAGCATGTGCATACTGAACTGGGGAGCTAGGCTACTCTAGAGTGTCTGGAGCAGGGCTTAACAAAGAGAAGCTGCCAGGAGCCAGTCAGGTCCATAATCCATCCCACCCTGACTTCCACGAAGACCCAGAGCTGCAGAGTCCCTCTTACCTTGACTCCTCGTGGACCTGGGTAGCCAATGGGACCCTGGGGGCCGGGAGGACCCTAAGATCAAAGTGAAAGAATATTAGCTACTTTCAGGTGTGAGTAGGGACCCCAGGGAGATGCAGGAGGCCCTGCCTGTGGTCCTCAGTGGTACTGATGCTGATGATGGATGGAGGAAGTGGGTGGTGCCTTCCAAAGAACAAAATTGTCTGTGGACAGTCAGATGCTGTGCCCAGCTTCAGGAGGCCAGGAGGAGAGGAGAGAGAGGGGTTGCCATGTAATATAAGGAAACACAGCACTAGGTCAGGAAAAGCAGGGTAGTTAAATAACATGTCTCCATCCTAGGGACCTTGAGGTGAGGCGGTTTTCAGCTGAGGGGAACAAGGGTATCCTGTCTAGGGAAATGACGACCTTCCATAGTCAAAAGCCATTCCCCATGACTGACTGAAACTTATAGCCCAGGCACTGCTCTTCCCCCACCCCATGCCCCACCCACCATCCTGGTTAGGAGGCCCTATACAGAGACTGACTGCTGAGGTAGGGTGCAGTAGGTGCCTACCTGGCCTCCTTTCTCTCCTGGAGGACCTTCTTTGCCAGGGTGCCCCTGTCACAAGAGAGAACGTCTTCATTAGTTAGCCACCTGCTCAGAAAGAGGCCTCCTGCCTTTACAGTATTTGTGTCTCTGCCCTCCCCAGATTTTATAAAGAACCTAACAAGTGAATCAGGACTCAAAGTTCCAATGGGGGAACCCAGTGACCTTGGAGGGAGACTGAGGCACCCACTGGTGGATTGTGGCTGCTGTTCTGGCCCTGAGGACAAGCTGGACCAACCCTGCCTTTCAGAAATAACAATCATGCTTGTGGTCGGTCCATGTGCCCTACACAAGCCTAAGGTACCAGAGGTTCTTGGTTGCAAGGATGAATGTAGGACACCCAGGAGAGGGTGTCCCACCACAGGGCTGCCTGTGCTCTTCTCAGTGCCCACCCACAACATGGGTCTGCTCCGGCATCAGGGTGGGTGGGCACTAGGAAACCAGATGCCCTCGCCTCAGCAAGCACCAAGCAGAGTGTGACAGACAGGAGCTGGGGCGCACCAGTGCCATGGCTGCCCAGATGCCTTAGATGGGTCTCAGCTGTGTGCTAGAAGGAAGCAACAGCAGTGGGGAGGCACAGGACTCATTTTGTAACCATGAGGCTGGGGAGAATAGAAGAAAATTTAACACTGACAAATCTTGCTGTGTAAGGCTAGGCTGCTGTTCTTGCTGTTAAGCTGTTGTTCTCTCTCTCTCTCTCTCTCTCTCTCTCTCTCTCTCTCTCTCTCTCCTCTCCCATGTATTTTCCAATATTTTACAGTTACTTTCATAATGGAAAAATAATAAAGCTTAAATTATTTGTATTTGATATTTTTCTGATTAAAAAAGTAATATATGTTCATTGTAGACAATTAGGAGAGCGGAAAAGGAAATTAAACTCCTCCACAGCCCACCATGCAGAGCCACGAGGCTGGTCGGGGGCACAGGCTTCCAATCCATATTTTCTGTGTGTGTGCATACAAAGTGGGCAGGTATAATATGATCTGGATTTAATATTGGATCATGAGCACTTTCTCCGAACCTTGGATAGACATTCACATTTTATTTTTACTGGCTCCATTTACCCATCATTCCGCTGTGAGCTGTGGGGAATTAATCACATTTCAGAGTACTAGGTATGACTTAAAACCTTCTCTCTCTCTGTGTCTCTCTGTCTCTCTGTCTCTCTCTCTGTCTCTGTTTGTTTGTCTCTCTGTCTCTCCCTCCTCTCTCTCTCTGTCTCTGTCTCTGTCTCTCTGTCTCTCTCTCTCTCTCTCTCCCTCTCTCTCTCTCTCTCTCTCTTTCTTCTCTCTCCCCTCTTCCTCCTCTCCTCTCCTCTCTCCCCTGTCCCCCTGCCCATCCATGTTGTTTATGGGCATGTGTATACATGTATGTGAGTGCATGTAGGGGCCAGAGCCTGGTATTGGGTGTCTTTCTAGACTGTTCCCCATTGTAACCTTTAAGATGGGATCTCACTGAACCTAAAACTCTACAGATGGGCTGGCTGTGAAGGCCCAGGGATCTGTCCGTCTTCTCTTTCACAGGCCTGCACTGCCATGCCCAGCCTCGATGCATGCTGGGCTAAGCACTTTCCTAACAGTGCCATCTTCCTGGTCTGTCAATCACTCTTTCTTCACAACCAAAACTAAAGGAATGCTGGAGCAAAACAGCCTCAGCACAAGCCTACCTCTTCAAGGTTTATCAACAGTAAGCTGCTTTTGTAAGGGAAGCCATTTATCTTCCCTCCCTTCCAAACACGGACAGCTGGATCTGTTTAGGGCCCCCCATGTCTTTCTGGCCCACCTGCTGTCTTTGGGCCCTGCACAGGCAGAAACCAGGCCTCTCCCACTGCACATTTTAAAGCTTCAGTATTGGACCCTGACAGAATGTGGAATCACCTAAGAGCCAACCCTAGGGTACACCTTTGAGGGAGCTTCTAGATTAGGCTAACTGAGGTAAAGACCCTTCCTAACTGTGGGGAGCACCATCCCATGGGCTGAGGTTCTGAACTGAATGAAAAGATCAAAGCGAGCAGAGCACCATGCTCTCTGCTTCCTGCTGATACAATGTTACCAGCTGCCCTGTCTGCAGCTGCCTGCCATGACTTCTCTGTTCTGATGGACGTACACCCTCAAACCGTGAGCCCCTCCTACCTTAAGCTGTTTTTGTTTGGTATTTTGTCACAATAGTAGGAAAAGTAACTGATAAAGCCAGGAACAGAGAAGAGAGTCTCCAGGCCAGGGGGTTCTGGTGCCGTACACACAAGATGTAAAAGGAGACCATACTCAGGGACCTGACCCTAAAGGGAAGGAGGCGTTCAGGGTGGTGAGAGGAATTCCAGGCCAGAACCAGAAAGGGTGTAGCTGCTCTCTCCTCCCTGCAGGAGCTATGTGACACACTGCCATCTGTGGGCATCACTTACAGGAAACTGGACACTCGGGAACCATGGTCCTGTGACCAGGAATGGCCAATGCGGATGGATGAAGCCATCTACAGGCCAGTTCCCAGACCTCCGTGTCTACTAGAAAATGTGTCATTGACACCCTGTGTGTGTGTGTGTGTGTGTGTGTGTGTGTGTGTGTGCGCGCGCGCGCGTGTGCGCGCGCGCAACACAAAATACATGACAATTAAAAAGACAGAATGGCACACTGGGAAATACCAGTCACTCAGCTCCCAAACTCCCTGGATGTCCACACAGAAATGGGAGTGACTACGCTTATTTGCTCAGGCCAACCGAAGACAATCTGGGGTCTGGGATTCACTGGCCCATGTGACCTTAGTGTGGAGTGGAGTTGATAGTGAACCAACCCTAGCACATTAGCACACGCGACATCCCAATTTAGTCTTTCTTTATACATTTGCATGTGAGTGTATGGTGTACATATGTGTATATGGGTGTATAGTGTATATTTACATGTACACACATGCACGTGTGCATGAGCACGTGGAGGCTTGAGGCTGATGTCAGGAGTCATCCGTGGTCACTGCTCCGGCTCATGCACAGACCCAGAGACTGGCAGCCAGCTTGCTGTGGTGAGTCCCGTCTCTGCGTCCCAAGGCTGGAATTGCACACCACGACCACCCAGCATTTACAGGGGGCCTGTAGATCTGAGCATTGGTCCTCCCATTTGTGCAGCAATCCCTTCATGCCCCTGAGGCATTTCCTCAGCACCCCCCATCTACCCCCTGCATTTACACTTTAATGGTGTTATTAAAATAATAAACGAAACTGTCGTAAATAATGAATGTATCTCATCTTGCCTTCTGAGATACATTCTTTGGGTTTCACTAAACACAAAAGAGCACACGAAGTGAGAGGGGGAGGGGAGAAATTGGAGGGACGAGTTTAATAATTTACTTTAAAAATACTTAAATTTAAAATTAAAAAAAAAACAAAAACTCTCAAACCAGAGGGCATCTTCAGGCAGAATGGCAGGTGTTGACAGGCGTGCGTGTGCTCGCAAACACACACACACACACACACACACACACACACACACACACACCCCCCTAACTGCTTCCTCTTCCCTGCTCCCCTTTTTCTGCACAGCCCCCCCACCCGCACCCCCCCAGGTTGGACCTGTCGTTCACTTGCTATTTCCAGGCACTGTCTAATCTGGCTCCCAGCTGTGCTCACTGCAGACTCATTGCCCCCCACCCAGCAGCCTCTCCCACCCCAAACTCAAATGTGTGAACACTAAAAATACCTCTGGCACACCCCGCCCTTCACTTCCCCCACCGGTGACAGGTGTGATGGCTTGGAGCCCAGCCCAGTATGCCTTGCAGTTTCAAACATGATGCTGAGTTCGGGGACTAATTTGCACACCCTAACAAGTAAGTAATGCCCCCTCTGTGTAGTCACATCCCCTCCGGGACAGGAACATGGTACGAAAGATTGTCCAGAATCCAGTCATCACTCAGCACAGAGACCAGAGCACATGATCTTCATCCACAGTGGCTCTGGGCAACCATGCTCCCAGGGCCCCTCTGGAGAGGAGATGAGCTTCCTGGAGAGAGAGGGACAGGGTGGGGGACACTACTCACCGGGGGTCCATCTGCGCCGGGCATTCCTGGGAGACCTGGTTTCCCCAAAGGACCCTAGTACAAACAAAACAGTTTGTGAGGGAACACTGGATGCTTATTCCTTTCCTGGGATGTCCAATCCTTCTCTATAGACCCCCAAAGTAAATATTCAGGATGTCACTCAGGATGCCTGCTGAGGTCCCTCCTCTCAGCATCCAGCTCTCTTTGAACTCAATGAGTCGCCTCCTCTACCAGAACCTTCAGTTCTGCTTTGGGAGCACCTCCACCCTCATCTTCTTCCTCCCTCTCATCCCCTGAGATGCTGCTGTCCTAGGAGCCTTCGGAGGCAGCTCCCAGCTTAGCACCTTCCTCAGGTTCCCGACAGACTCCCTCCCACGGCAGGCCAGGGCATCCACAGGGCCACCGAGCCACCACCTATGGCATTCTTAACAAGGTCCAGGTCTACTACAGCCTGGTTGTATTTCCATAAGCTCTCCCAGGATCTGGATGCCCTCAGAACCATCTCTGTAGAGCTTTGTGCTGGTCAAGACCTAGACATTTTACATTTCCTGAAATAACCCATGCCTGGGCTCTGCGATGCTGTTGAAAGGGCAAGTCCCAGGACCTGGTAAGTACTAGAAGTCTACGTGCCAAATTTACCAAAACTCAACAGAATAAGACACCCAATTTAATCTTCTGATAAATAGTGCCTTCTTCATACTCAACAGTGTGTGCTGGTTTGAGGATTGCTAAAACTGTCACCTCTACAGCAGATGGCGAGCAAATGGATGTATGAATCTATGGATCAACTAATGAGAAAGATTCAACGTCCACCCTGAGGCTGTATGCTTCATTCCCAGAGGCCTGAACTCCAGGCCCTTCTGGGAGGCACGGTGCACAGCCTTCTAGTGAAGGGCAGCCGGTCTCCCAGGCCTGCACAGAAGTATGGCCCATGAAGAAGGCAGCCTCTCTTCACACATCCATCTGGCCCACCTACCTTTTCTCCTGGAGGACCAATGGCACCCTGGGGACCGGGAAGACCCTAGGAAAAAAAACCAGCAGAGGAATGAGAGGACTGACCAGAGGCCCCTCCTTACCCTCCACCATCTTCCCACTGAACCCACCTTTCTGAGACACTTACCTGGGCACCAGGATTACCCTGCTGTCCTGGGGGCCCAGGCTCTCCCTGGGGACCCTACAAACAGAGACAAAGGCCCTGAGAAGAGATCTAGGAACCACACACCATTTTGGAGAAATCCCATTTCTACATTTTCATCTTTCCCTCCAGCTCTGAAATGTCCACCCGTAACCCCAGGAGTCGATTGTGGGAGCAGATTTCTGGAAAGGAGATATGCCGGCCTTCAGTGGCAGATCCAAAGGGCATGTGGACTTGCACCTAGCACCCTGGTGTCCATCAAGGCAGAAAGTGTGACAGGAGCTGAGCGGGCAATACTCTATTGGTAGAAATGTGCGCCCTTGAAATAGATACAGAGCTAACAGACTCATCTGGTGGAGCTGACCTCCGACTCCTGGCTGAACTGGTGCTGGCATGACGCTTTGCCACCAGAGGGCAGCACCAAGCCGTGGGCCAGAGGCTAAGATGCCCACTCTCCCACCCCAATTTCCAGCTGATGCAGACTTCTACAGTCAGGCATGGACTGTGCCCACAGACCATCATCAAAGCCAGGTCATGTGACCCCTGGGACTCACCACATTTCCTTTGGGGCCAGGCTGGCCATCCATACCCGTCACACCCTGCAGGAGAGTTATAAAGAAAAGGTATGTTCAGCACACAACAAGCAAACCCACTCTGCATGTTTGCACATAGGCCCTAGGTAGTCTCTGGGGAAAGGGCAGACTCAATGGTCCACCACTCACAGCTGAGGCTACTAACCCTTCACAATAAGGTAGCGGAGGCGGAGGCACTGGACCCCAGCACCCTCAGAATGAGCAGACCCTGAGTTCTAGAAAAATCTCCTAGAGAGGCTGAAGAGGGCAAAGCCAATCTCACCGACCGAAAACAGATCCCCAGTCGAAACCATGAGCTTCTTCCTCCTTCCCAAAACCACCCCCCCCAAAGATGCTGGAAGGCCTCTTAAGCAGAGGGACAGTGCGGCATCCCGAGGCATTACTTAGGGCATAAAAACAACAGCAACAACAACAACAGCACAGCAGGTGCTGAGTGCCAGAACGGGGGTAGAGAAGTCTAAAGGGGCAGCAAGGCCAGCTGCCTTAGTCCTGTGCATTTTCTGGTTCCTCACATATGAGCATGAATGACCCCCAGCCCCTCACACCTACAGCCGGTGCACACTAAGCTCAGCA
Source organism: Rattus rattus (assembly GCF_011064425.1). Taxonomy (NCBI): domain Eukaryota; kingdom Metazoa; phylum Chordata; class Mammalia; order Rodentia; family Muridae; genus Rattus; species Rattus rattus. The sequence continues at coordinate 8,693,272 of NC_046158.1, forward strand.
TGGCCCCAAGGCCCCAATGTAGCTAGCTGGGCCAGAGGGTTTCTGGGGCTATAGTGTGCACACACATACCAAGAGGTGACAGAACTTACAGGAGGTCCAGGCGGGCCAGGGGGGCCTTTTGGCCCAAGCAGACCTCGTGGTCCCTGCAAGAAGAGAAGATGAGGAAGGATGGATCCCGGCTTGGGGCGTGGCCTGCTCGTCTGCCCTGTACAGCCCAGACCCAGTACCCTGTGCCCCACTAGAGCTCAGCTGGTGACTCCAGACTCCTCCTCCTCTCTACTGGACAGACACTGTGACTCAGAAGCAAGTCACTCCTAGTATGGAGGGGCCTGGCTGGGTACCAGGGATGTCCTCAGGGAAGGGGTCTTTTCTGCCCGTCCCTGATACTCAGGAAGGTGAGCACAAAATCTCTCCATTGAAAACTCGTGAAGTTACATTGTACTGCTGGGTCCTGTGTTTATTATTGAGTATTTCTTCACTCTCCCCGGTGACACACAGTGTTGTCATTTCTGGGATGACAGAATTCAAGGGAGTAGGGAACAGGCTCAGAAGACAGCAGGCTTTTTAGGGGACAGCTACTTGGGAGAGCCACAATCTTTCTTCCCTTCCTCTGGGAATTGAAGGGCTGTGCCCAATGCCTGTATCCTACACAGAAGGCCTAGCCTGAGGCACAACTGAAGTGTGGGGTGGGCGGGGCTCTAGGGGAATGGTCCACCTTGAAAATTAAAGGTTTTACTCAAGGCACAAGGATCTCAACTGTCCTTGATTTTGACAGAACCTTTCAGATGGGTGGAAAAACAAACAAAACAAAGAAAGCCCAACCAAGCCTCGTGTTCTCTGTGTCTTAAATGCTTCCTTTGTTATTTTAACAGTCTTACGTTTGTGAGATAACCCAGAAGGCACCACTTAGATGTGTGTTAAGGAGAACAAGGCTGACAGATCCTCCTCAGTGGCTAATCAGACACTGAGGGTATAATTTCATCCCAAATGAACCTGAGCGCGCCAACCCATGCTCTGCCCTGCGCGGTGTTTAAGGCGTAGCTCATCAATTAGCTTCACCAGATACAAACGGCCGCCTGACTTGGATAACGAAGGTAGGTTTCTGAGCATCAGTAAATGAAGGATAATTAATGTCCTCTTGCCCTTGTGGAAATCTGCTTTAAGCCTAAATACAAGTTGGCTGGTAGAAGACAGCTTTTCCTGCAGTGGGCTGGGCACTACCCTGTAGGGTGCAATTGCCAGATGTGTGCAAACTTGGACCTATTCAGTCTCCTCAACTGTCCCAGCACCCACTATGGCTGCTGACTGGATGTCTGCCATGGTGCCTGGGACACCTATCACAATGCCCTCGATGCCCACTATGTCCCTGCTATGTATGATTCTTGCCGAACGCCCACTATATTGTCTTCCTGTCTACTCTGACACACTTGGGTATCCACCATGGACTCTGCATAATTCCGCTGGAGTTATGCTGCCCCTGGGGCATTTGCAACAGCTCTACGGCACCCACCTTCCTCCTGTAGAAAGGGTCAGTATACATTCCCCAGAGTTGTCCAGCCCCTCGTGTCCTCCCTCTTTTCTTTCCTGGACGAATGTCACTTGCCTCTTTCCCCACACCAAGCTCTCTAACCTACTCCATATCTACCAACTTGTGACTGTGGAGCTGAGGCCCAGACTCCCATCGGTCAGTGACTTACAGGCTCCCCAGGCAGCCCCCTGGGCCCAACTTCTCCATCGTCACCCTAGGGAGAAAGAAAAAATGTTTAGGGATAAGCATTGAGACCTAGGTACCCAGAGACCTGGGTATCCCCCCGCCACACACACACACACACACACACACACACACACACACACACACAGCCCACAGGCAGGGTTCTGCTGCTCCTCAGGTAATACACTAATCGGTTAATGCAGGGTCCATTGGAGAGACCCCTGTCCTAATTCTGGAGCTGCAAGACTGCAGCTGCTGCGGGGAACAGTGAGACTTGGAAGCAGGTCCTGCTTCCCAGTTACAACTGCAGCAAGGGCAGTTAGGCAGACACTGAGTTCAAGCCTAGCCACCCTTGTTAGTAACAGAAACTGAGAAACAGAGCATCAGGAGAGAGGCAGAGGAGCCCCCAGACAGGCTTCAGCTAGCTCAGGGTCTGCCAGGGTCCAGACCATCCAGGTCAAGCTGACTCCAGATGGGATGGCTGCTGATTCGCTGGGTCACACCTGGGGCTGCTAGCCAGGACGCTGCCTCCTACCACCCAGCTCTCCTGCCTTCCTCAAATACAAAGACATGTATGCTCACATACCACCTGCCGGCATACATGCGCATGTGTGCCTACGTTCAATAACATAATATGCATATGCACACATATATGCACACACATGTACATACATGCGCACACCTAGGAGCACACTTTTGCATACACAGTAGTGAACATGTATGCACATGCTGTGAGTGCACATATGTACACAAAGGTATACAGGTGCACACGAATGTATGCATATGAAACCCAGCATGAATCAGGAGGGCGGGGCATCGAAAAGTACCCCTCTCCTTCCTTGGCTTGCAGCTGATTAGGCCAAGGTCCAGATAGGGAAACTTCCCTGACAAAGTCCAAAACCCAGAGAGGATGGCATTTCTACTTTCCTGGGGTTCGTGAGCTCCCAACAACAGTGCAAGGAGCCCCTAAATCCTATCATGCATTCTCTGTCATGCACATGTGTGTTGTGGCCTGTGAGCTCAGCCTCCAGCCGCTGAGGATACTGGGAATGGACCCTGAGGAGTCCTCTGGGCACAGAGGCCCAGGATAAGAAGCCTGACTGCAGCCCTTCCCTTCCCCCTCTGTTCCTATATTCAGTTACTTCACCAGTGACTTCCCCCATCCCTCCACCCGCTGCCCTCCCTGAGCCCTTGCTTCTCCACCTGACACCTCATTTAGATGAGATCAGCAGAGCCGCTGAGCTCATTAAGCCTCTGGCATCTCCCGTCCACGGGATCCGGGACACCTGCCTCCTGTAGTTAGAGGCTTCCTTCCTGAGACCCATGACAGTTTGACCCTCATCGGCAAGAAGGATAAAGTAAAATGAATGCCTGCGCCTTGCTTCAATCTCAGAAGCACACAGTCACCTGCCTAGGCCAACACGTTTTCTTTCTTTTCCCGGCACCCCCATGGACCCTGCCGGGCCTGCACTCAGAGTTTTCCAGTGTAAACTCAGAGAAAGGATGCTGAGAGATACGTACCCTTTCTCCATCATCTCCTGGGAGTCCCGGCGGGCCAGAAGGACCAGGGTCACCCTAGCAAATCAACCAGGATCAGTGTTAACCACTGCAGAGCAGATTCTCCACAGCTGTCCCAACCCCTTTTTTCTGTCCTCTTAATTCTAACCCTGAATACCCTCGGTCTTCAGGCTAGTTCCCCTGGGAGAAGGGCATATGCTGAGTGCTCAGTCTAGTGGCTAGCCAAGAGCCTTACTCTCAAGTCCCATCTGGATACCTTGCCCATGGCAGAATCACCAGACTGAGCGCCTAGCAGGCTTCGTTGGAACCACAGACAGGCAGGCACAGTGGGCATTCAGTGTGAGGGAGGGCACCACAGAAAGGACCACCCTAGACCAAGAATCCCTGAGGGTCAGGGCTGATTTCACTTCAGGCAAACCTGCAATTCCCAGTCTTGCCTGTAGCAGGCGCTCAATGTGTACCCTCCCAACCACCCCACCACTGGTGACTGTGAGCTTGTTTTCGTGTAATTACGAGAGAACAGAAGTGATAGCTGTGGTGAGTTCTAGCCGACACTATTCAGTGTACACAGAGCACAGATTTTTTTCACTGTAAGACCCATATCTGCATACTTTATGCCCATGTTCCTGTATGTGCATATGTTTTTGTCCACATTTAAGCATGATTGTATTGTTTCACGTGTGTGTGTGTGTGTGTGTGTGTGTGTGTATATTACCTGCAGGTATTATACATGCATGTATGCTCATGTCTGTATGTGACTGGGTAAGTATGAAAGTCTGTGCCCATGTGTATCAGTTTGCATACACATGTGCTCCTGTGTGTGTGTGTGTGTATGTGTGTGAGCACATGGTGTCTATGACCCTATGTCTGTGTGTACCTGTATGTGTATGTGCTTATGAATGTGTGCACATGTATCTGAGTCCTAAGTGATTATGCTTGCTATATATGCCTACATATTTCTGTGCATACACATGCATGCCTGTGAATATGTGTATATGTGTATGCACGTGTGTGGCCATGAATGTGTATACATTCATATGTGTATGGATGAATATATGTCCTTGTGCCCTTGTGTGCATGCCTGCTAAGATATATGTGTACACGTGTATACACATATACATGTGTGCCTGGATGTCTCCAAAATGATAAACTTGACAAATAAACCCATTTTAAGGTAAAGCAGGCAAGAGAGGAACCACTCCCAGCTAGAGGTGAGAAAGGCGGTCAGGCACCAAGATGGCCCAACCCCAGCCGTCCTTAGCAGCGTTCCTGGGGCCACAGTCTCAGTGCCCTGACTCTAAGCTTGCTGTTTGGATTTCTCACGAATGTGAAGCCTCCTTTAGGTAAAAAGTGGCTTCTAGAAAATTCTAAAACAAGTTCTAGCACGTTTCCCTCACTTTTCTGTCCCCTGTGACACCCTGGGGTGAGGTGCTTGCTGGCATGCTCGTAAGCTCGGGTAGGAAATCCAACTTCTCCTGACTAGATCTCCATCAAGAGACTCTATTCAAGTGTTCAATTCTAGGAGCAGCCAGAGCACTTCACACAGAGACACTGTGAAGTAGAGAAACCTGGTCCCATTTCAGGAATCTGAGACCGTCGGAAGGAAAAGACCCTCCCCAAATCCCACAGCAAATACTCACTCTATGGCCTTTCTCTCCCGGCAACCCAGCCAGACCATCAAAGCCACGGTCACCCTGCAAGGACAAGAGAGCTGCATCAAACAACCCACACCCAGCAGGGCCTAGTGCTATCCTTAACTCAGCCCCCTGGACCCAGGGCCCTCTCATGGCCCTGCACAGCCCTCCTGCCTCAGGCCACTGTGGAGTCTGTATATGCTACCTCCTCTCCCCAAGCAAAGCAGAGGTTAGGAAGGGAGGAGCAGTGTTGTCCCCAAGGCAAAGGCCTGGGCATCCTTGGGAACGTAGACACACGGTTAATCAGTGGCTTCTGTAAAGTCAGCATGGGTTCATTTGCTGAGTCTCCCCCTGCAGGGACATCCTCATGGACCTGATGGCTGCAGCCTCATGTCCTGAGGACTGTCACACACCAGTACTCAACTCACTGATGGAGACCCCAGCATCGTTACCTGCAGGGACCCTGGCTCCTGCCTCCCAGACTTATGGAGCCCAGTGTCAACACCCATCATGTGGGCGTTCAACCCAGGTAGGATGAAATCGGAGTAGGGGTTTTTCATGACTTTTTGTTAAGAGATCACAGACTGCTTGGCAGGACAGTAAGATTCTCCTATCATCCCCAGCCTTCTCTGTTCATTAGCTTGGGAGTCGCAGGAAGTGAGACTATGGAACGAGGGGACCCAGCACAGATGCACTGAACGGTGACAGTTCCTGGTGACTAAGGCATGTGGGAGAGAGTTCATACCGGGTCGTGGGAAGAGGGATGAACCCAGGATCCACAGCGCCAGGGGGAAAACAGCTGTCACATGTCTATATGAGTCCTATGCATGCATGGAAGCCCCCTGCTCACACACAGATTGTGTCTCCTCACTCCCACAAGGCCTGAGTCCCGACTTCCCAAGGCAGGGCAGGAAAACTCACGTCCCGTAGCCCTGAGATCGTCTGGCCGCCCAAGCACCAAGGGTGTGGCCTGCTTACTTGCACACTCCCAACGGGTTCTCCCTGGACCTACCCCGCTGCGTTCTCTGCCCACATGAACAAGGGCACCTGCCCCTTTAAGGAGACTGAATCTCACCTGTGCAAGTCACCTGTCAAATCCATCATCTCAACACATACCAGAGGGGGCTCATCAGAGTGAGTAAGCGCCCCCTGCAGGCACACTCATCAAACATGATGGTAATGTCATCAGCATGACATCAGGGATGGTGGTGGATGTATGGGTGTGGGTGACAGCCTACCTTGGGGCCTGTTTGTCCAGGCATGCCTCTGGCACCATCACTCCCAGCACGGCCCTGGAACAGAGGAGACACGCAGATCAAATGGAAGAAAAGGCAGCCCACCACATCCTTTGGGAGCAGCTTCCCAGTAAAGCAAGCAGAGAGAGAGAGAGAGGACCACGGAAAGCATTCCAGTCAAGGGTGATTGTCCGGTGTCACCACACTGGACAGGAGACCCAGATCCAACATCCCAAAGGCTATGCCACACACTGGCAAATAAGAGTGTAGCGTTGGTCTCCCTGATGCTGCCTGCCCTAGGCTTGTAAAGGATGATGGAATTTGGAAGATCTGGTGCACAGAGCTTGCTTTTCTGGCTTCAGTGACATGTTGCTGACAACCATGGAGACTCTCAGTCCTTTTCTAACGCTGGGAAGAAAATTAAAGACCAAAGATGCACGGCAGAGATAAAGGCCTCTCTCAGTCTACCTAAGCAAGTATGAGACCAGTCCAGAGGGTGTGTATCTCACTCAGACAATACATCCACCTAGAGGCAGGGTCTGCACTGTGTGGACAGCTGGCCACCCATCTTTGTCCACTCTCACACTTGCTTCCCAGTCATGGAAAACATTCGAGGGCAAACCCAGGGTACCCAGTTGATTGCCATGGGACTGAAGGTCCCAAGCAGAGACCTTCAGAGTCTGCTATAAAGGCTATAGTCACCATGAGAAGGGGAACAAGGGGACAGAAACCTGCCAAACCCCTGCTCACTCTCGAGGCACACCGGCCTTTTCTTTCCTATCTCCTGTAGAGGCCTTATCATGGTTGTAGCCCATGGGTTTCTGGTCAGGCACAGAGGCTGTGTGGACAGTGGTAGGTTTGGTCTCCATGTGCAACACATGAGGTCTGTTTGTGGGAAGAGGTCAGGTCAATTAAGACTTTCCTAGTCTTGCTGGTCGGTGTGTGGTCATTCCTTTTCAATAGGGTAGCATATCTTATAGCAGCTGTGTGCCTAAGGAAACCAGACGGACCCATCCGAGAGGACAGCGTTCTCAACAGGAAATCCCAAGAGACCAGTGAGCTGAAGAAAGACCTGTGCAGAACCAAGATAGCCATTTCTGGACAGGAGGCATGGGTTGTCCCCAAAGACAAGGCCCACTATCAAAAATCAACAATGTGGATCCAGCTCCTGCTGTGACCTGTCTGGAAGATGGCTTTAGGGACAGGTAAACCATCTCACTCACCCCTGGACACACAGCATTTGTTCCTAAGCAGTGGCTCAGACACAGCTTTGGAGGTGGACATTGGACCATGTCCTCAAGGGGACGGTCTATTTCAGGTCTAGGCATGGATGCTGTCCCACACCTTATGGTTTTAGTACCAAGCACTTACCCGTCTTCCAGGCTTCCCTGTTGGGCCGGGTGGACCTTGCACACCTCGAGGACCCTGCCAGAAACCAAAGGACAAAGCATCAGGACAGGTCTCTAAGGAAAGGTTTCTAAGGAAAGAGAAAATTCAACCCATGCATGTCAACCTAGCCTAAGGCTTGCTGTTCGAGTTGCTCACATGTGGGTATCTTGGAGGTACTCCCCTAGTGAGGGCTAGCAACAGACAACACAAACAGCTTGTTCTATGGTAGCAAGTAACAATTCTCCCTGCTTCTGATGAAGAAATATCAGCAATTGGGCCACCACCAGCAACCAAGTCACCTTCCTGAGAGCAAAGCAGAGATAGGTTCACACGTACCTGAGGTCCCATGTCTCCTGGCTCACCCTTCAAACCTCCGCTCCCAGGAGGACCCTGGGGAGACAGTATCAAGTCAGTGCGTACTCAAAGAAGTGACTTACGGATGTTGTGTGCGGAGCAGGCAAGGAGCCTGCAAGGCCGAGCCTGCCCACTGTGACAAAGGAAGGAACATGAGGTCTAGGAGGCAGAGAGATCTGCAGCTGCCAGGGTCTCTTCCTGGAGCTTGGTAGAATCCCAGGAGATAGGATTCACATAGCCCATAAGGTCTTAAGAGGTTTCTCTCCTGCAGGACAAGCTGGCCCATGGGTTATGACCGTCCTTAACTTGGAACACAGTGCACCACCTATGGGCCAGTTCAAGTTAAGATCTCCTGGGAGACTGGCTTCACCTCCTGGGTGTAGGGGACTGAGACCAGACCTGGGGGTGGGAGGTAGCCTATGTCAAAGTCAGCTAGGGGCCCAATGGCATAGGAATCCTGTGTCCTTAGGGTTTGGGGATTTAGCTCAGTGACACGGCATTTGCCTAGCAAGCTCAAGGCGCTGGGTTCGGTCCTCAGCTCTGGAGGAAGGGGAGGTGGCTATGTCCATGTAGGGTCGTACTCCCAGTGCCCACAGCACGTATTTGACACTTGGATGACAGCCAAGGGTTCCTGACTACATAACGTCCCTGCTATACTGTGAGGCCTCAGAGGAAAGCTGAGCGGAGACACCTAAGCCTGACAGAGTTAAGACTGCAAGCCCAGTGCTGTTCCCAGCCCCGGGGTCACCTCTGACACCGGGACAGAACTTTAAGGAAGAAGACCCCAAAAGACAGAGGCTGAGTCCTCATAAGTCAAAAGTGCAGCCAGCATAGGTGTAAGGGCTGTCTCTGGGGACGGCTCCAGGCCTCTAATACAGCAGTCCCCCTACCTGCTGTGTTCCCAGTGATAGAGGAGAGTGGGAGGAGCCTAGAGCCTGTCCTTCACAGGAAGAGTTTGGAGTTCAAATGCAGACATGGGGAGGGAGCATCCCCATCTCCCCATCATACTTAAACTGAAGACTATTTCCCAGGAATCCCCCAAAAGTTCAGGTGACCTTGAACACAGCCACCCCCCTGACACATGCTCCCACAAAGGGATAGAACAGCTCCAAGAGGCCACCTGTCTGCGCTGGCTCCACCAACTGGCCCCAGCCCTGCCAATCACTCACCATGGGGCCAGGTCTCCCGGTGAGCCCCATTGGACCAGCTGGTCCCCTTAGTGCCAACTGTAAAGAAAAGAGGAGGAAGTCAGAAAAGGACTCTGCCTGGCCCTGTCCTGGTTTCCTGGCCCCTGTTCTATGAGACGTGATCACGAGGAAAAGAAGCCCAGGACAGAAAAGACTAGACTTTCACAGAGAAGGTCTCGCTGACCCAATTCTGGGCTCTCAGCATCTCCACAGGGAAGCAGGACACAGAGGTAGAAGTTAGTGCTACCTGCTGACCCACTGTGGGCAGGGTCCCTAAAGCCTTTCCTTTTAGCCCTGTTGGAGAGGTGGACCACCCTGTACCAAATCTGAAATAGGCTCTCCCTTCCTGAGGTGAGCTGAGGCCTATACTTTCCTTGTGGATTCTTTACTTCACTTCTGGAAGAGGCACAAAGTTCTCTCCAACAGCAAGAGAGGTGTGGACGGTACATGGGAGGGCCTGTGGGGCCTGGGCTCTCTCAGTCATGCACTGACCATCCTCCTACTTGGTGTGGTTCAACTTGTCTTCCCAAAGAGCTGCTCTATGGCAGGGTTACAACCCCCACCACAGCGCCATGTTAATTTTGGAAGACTATTTTGCCTTTAAAAATGCTCTGGGGGCTGGAGATGGCTCAGCTGGTAAACTGCTTGCCACGCAAACCTGAGAACTGAGTTAGGATTCCCAGTACACGTGTAAAAAGCCAGATGTTCCAGCATCTGTCTCTACCCTCAGTCCTGGGTAGGTAAAAACAGACAGATTCCTGACGCTTCCTGGCCAGCCAACCCAGCCAAATCAGGGAGCTCCAGGTTTGATGAGAGACGCTGTCTCAAAATAAAGCTAGAGACTGACAGAGGAAAATACTCGACATTCACCTCAGGCCTCCCCACACAGGCATGCACATGTGTAAATATACCAATACATGCAGAATAATAAAATAAATAAAATTAAAAATATTCCAGGAAACAAAATGAAATAAAATAAAATAAAAAAACTCAGGACTGGAGAGATGACTCGGGGGTTAAGAGCACATTTTCTAGAAGTCCCAAGTTCAATTCCCAGCACCCACATGGTGGCTCACGACCATCTGTAACTCAGTCCCAAGTGACCGGATGCCCTCTCCTGGCCTCTGTGGGCACTAGGGACACACTTCAGGCAAACACTCACTCACGGAAAAAGAATACATCTTTTTATAAAAACCATAAAGCCCTTCTCTCGGTTGGCTTCTATTAAAGTGCACACAGATTAAGAGGCTGGCCTGGAAGTCACAGGCCTGCAAACCTCATCGCACACACGGAGCCTCATCCAACTCTGGCTTTATCATTGGCTTCCCTGTCCCATGGCACCTGCTCAGTACTGAGACTGCCCTTCAATTACCCAGGCCATTGATGTCTTCTCAGAGTGGCACCAATATTTCCCAAACAAGGAGTCTATGTTGGCTTTCTCTACGCTTCACCCACCTGCCCACCCCACAGGAAGTGGCAGCATCAGGCCAGTCACTGGCAACTAGCAGTCTGGAGGCACATTCTCTAATGATGTCATCTGCAGATGTGTTCACCCGGGAAGGAGGGAACCCTTAACCCAGACCAAGTGACCCTGAGATAGCACTGTGAGAGATCCTGGACCGAGTGCAAGAGCCTTGGGGGTCCATGAAAGATTCTGGGGCCAGAGTGAGGGACCCTGGATCTGGGACCTCTCTCCTAGGGTGTGGCATTGCACTCAATCCCAACTCGAACCCTAAGAGCCTGAATCAACCAATTGGCACCCCCTCCTGGATCCCTGAGCAGTTCCTTTCCCCGTGGCCAGCCCCAAGTGCAGGGCCTGGCACAGAGGGCAGAAGAGGGGTTTGCTAGGCCAGAGAAGCTACAGAGGCCCAGATGCCTCTTACCCCTAACTGTGGACAGATACCCCTGAAAACTCTCCATAAGTTCCCCGCATTCTCCAGCTGGACATGGAGGACCCAACCTTCCCTAGGTTCCTGACCAGGCAAACTGTGAGACAATCATTCAGTCCCTACAGCCACCAGGGACAAGCTCTTATCACACGGGTTCCCAGGGGTCCACATTACTTACCCTGGCTTGCTGGAGGATAGCCTGTGCCTGGGATTCCTGGGCAGAGACCATGGGGCCCTTAGAACCGGCGTCACCACCACCTCCAAAACGGAACTGCAGGAGAAGGTGGAAAGTCACCAGAGATAGAACATGGCACCCACTCTGACCCCAGTGCAAGGTGGGTCTCATGGGCCTTAAATAAAGCAGAGACTCTTAATCCCAGAACCTGTGTGCACAGGACCTTTGTCCACATGTCACAGCCCCTCCTGTCAGCCTTTGCCTTGGACACCTGAAACCTGCTGTGCCCACAAGGACTTTGAACCTCCACTGATTTGCACCCTGATGAACTACAGATCCTCATCACTGCAAAGAGGCCAAGGGCCAAAGAAACTGGGCTGGGTCTGAGGGACCCGCAGGGGACACCCTGGTTCCATGTTATATCTCCCTCAGTGCAACAGGTATCTTGGGGGTAAAATGCAGTTGGCGCTCTTGCTCTGAGACCTTAGCAAGGGAATGTTAGTTCCAAATATCGTGTTCTTTAGCATCTGCCCTTGGAGAGAGGAACTTCCTGTCCTCCTCCATACCAGCTGTCCCAAGATCACTGTACTGAAAGAATGGTGCTGATAACGTAGTCCTGAGGGCAGAGTGCTGAGGACACAGTGCTGAGGGCACAGTGCTGAGGGCACAGTGCTGGTGGGCACAGTGCTGAGAGTACAGTGATGAGAGCACAGTGCTAAGAGCACAGTGATGAGAGCACAGTGCTAAGAGCACAGTGATGAGGGTACAGCGATGAGGGCACAGTGCTGAGAGCACAGTGCTGAGGGCACAGTGATGAGGGCACAGTGCTGAGGGCACAGTGATGAGGGCACAGTGCTGAGGACACAGTCCTGAGGACATGGTACTCAGGCACAGTAAGGGAGAAGAAGGTGAAGGAAAATAGTTTAGATCAAGGTGGCTGAGGAGCTGGTCCAGCTCTGCCTGCTTCTAACTCCTTCACTTACTCAAGTTTGTTTGCTGGGCCTGACCTACCTCGAACCCTCCATCTTGAGGGCACCTCTGCAAAGGCCCCAGCTGTTCTCCAGAGGATAAGCAGGAGCCCAGAGTATATACCTCCCTTCATGGTCTCCTGTCACCGCAGACACCCCAGTGCCACAGCAGTGGTTGGGTCCTGACTACCAGGACATAGATGTGTAAGAAACTTCTAGATTTGGAATCCTGGGACCAGGCTGACCTTCAACCACTCTCTGAGCTCCAAGTCCTTCATCTCTGAATGAACGGCCTGAGGAACCATTCTACTCTTATCACAGACTCAGAGACTGTGAGCCTTGGATTAACTCCAGTGGAAAGCAGACTCTAGAAGATGTTATCTGACCACACTGATAGCTTCCAACGACATCCCTGTTTCTCTCCCACCCACAATCATTGGTTGATTCTTTTGGGAGACGGGAGTCTAGCTATTGTCACAAAGAATTGCAGCAGGCTTCCCCAGGAGCCTCACCTAGAGAGTGGGATTTTCCTCTCTCCTCCTGGTACCAGTGACAGAAGGGGTTGTAAGGCCTGTAGCAGCTGCAAATACTCCACCCAAACCCTATTCCTGGGACTCCGCAGATCCTGACCCACCCACTGTGACCCCTCATCCCAGTTAAAGATACTCACCGGCAGCATGAGCATGGTCCCGGGGGGACCAGGCAAGCCATCAGCCCCAGGAAGACCTGGGCGCCCAGGGGGACCCTGCAGGCAGGGAGGAAATAAAACTGGTCAGAGAGACAAAGGGACAGAGCCAAGGAGCAGTGTGAGAATGAGAGGTCAGAAAACAGGCTAGGCAAGCACACAGCAACATAAGACTCCATGGCATGGAATGTTCTGGAAACATTAGAATGTTCTAGAAAGGAGCAACATGCTATGGGGCTGTGGGGATGGAGGGTGAGGGAGCTGAGTTAGATGTAGGAAGTGCAGAGAGGAAAGGCGGGTGGTTGTGTCCAGTTGGAGGATTGAGAAAGGCGGAGGCCAGCTCCCATCCTTCCACAAGCTCTCCTGGCTGAGTGAGAAAGGCCCTCATCCCTCATCCAGTCCTCAGCTCTGCACATGGTCAGGGTCTAGAGGACAGGATAGAGCACCCACTCGATGGGACAGACCCAGAGATAGGTGTGAAGAGAAGGAAGGACCACCCCTAGAGCACAAAGCCAACCTGAGCAGGAACACAGACTCCCAAACAGAATCCAGCTTGCAGGGACACCCACCCTTACAACTTCCATTGATCGTGAGTGGCAAGTTTGGAGGCCAGGCCAGAAAGAGTCTTTGGCCAGTGAGGGTACCCTGGGCTGCCAAGAACAGTGTGGCAGGTGGTCTCCCTGCCTGGCCCTGTCTGCTCTTCTTCTTTCTCAGGAGTCATCCAGCCTTGCAAAATGAGCCCCTTTTACAGCCTAGGTGGTTCACAGAAAGGTTTTGGTCCCGCCCTGTAAGTGTCTAACTTACGGTGCTGCCCACAAAGCTGGCTTTTCACCTCTCGTTCCACGTCCTGCTCCTTCTGTCCTTCCCATGAGATTGGTCATTCTCTGCGACTGACATCCAGAACCCTTTTCAGGCCTCTCTGTGTCTACAGGCACCTGACCTTACCACTTACCCAGAACTGCCCAAACCATCACGGTATCCCAACTGCTGCCCTAGCCAGCAGAACACCCTACCAGGTGACCACACCACAATCTGCCTTTTCATTTCCCACTTGGACACCTTACTGTGTTGGTCCAAGAATCAGGGACAAATGCCGGTCCTTACCACTCATACGTATGCCATCATCTACAACTTGGCTGCCTGTTTTTAATGATGCTATTCATTAGATGAGCCAGCAAAAAGGGAAAAAGAAAGGGAGGGGAAAGGAGGGAGGGGGAAGGGAGGGAGGGAGGGAGGGAGGGGTTCAGAAACCCACAAGCTTCAGTGGACGAACCCACCACCAAGTATCAGAAGAAGCTCATGGCCCCATGGCGTGGCTTACATTCCCCCCAGAACGAACCTCCCCAGCCAGTGGCTTGAGTTCTAGTAAGAAGGCCTAGTGTGGGAACAAATGCAGGTTCTAGGTCAGTAGCTGTTCCTGAGAGGCTCAGAGGAAGCACCCAAGCTGTCACTTAAAATGACACTTGGGGCCACTGACGCAGCGTAGAGCCACTGCTGAGGGCTCAGGGTTGACTGCTGGCTGCCTCTGGACCCAGGTTGGTCCTTATGATCCTGGCACAGGGCCAGGTGACAGTCAAGCCCATAAAGATCTGAGAGGGTGACATGGGATGGCCCTGGGGAGAGGGGCAATTGGAGGAAGGAGCAGTTGTTCTTACTATCATTTCTACATTGAAAGACAATGCAGGAGGCAGAGCAGGGAGGAAAGGGTGGGGGGGGGCAGATAGCCTACAGGCAGGAGCAAGAAGACACAGACTCCCCCCAGGGTATATGGTCTTGGAACTGAACCGGCCTCTTACCCTTTCTCCAGGGTCACCCATTTGGCCAGTAGGACCCGTAGTTCCTGGAGGTCCTGGAAGACCCTGGAATTAAAAATAAAGTCAAGACAGAGTTTCAGACATGGCCCCAGGGCAAAGACCTTCTCTTCTAGTTATGTGAGAACAGAAGGGGGTGGAGGCGGGAAATACTAGGCCCCGGTACCAGCAAAAGGGAGCAGCATCTAACTTTCTACCCCAGAGATTGCCCCCACAGTTCTTCCCACAGGTCAGAGGGTAACAAAACCAGACACTCACGGCAGGGCCTTCAGGACCAGGGGGCCCCTCTATCAGCATTCCCTGCAGAGAGGAAGAGAAAGGGAACATCTGAGATCAGGGGCCCAACCCAGCTTCCAAACTGGGTTAACAACAGGCAGTCAAGAAGCCGGGTCAGTCCTGCTAGGGCTCCCTGTGCCGGGGGTGCACTCTGACTACTCTCTGTGCATTCCAAGTCATTGTGGACTCCAGCCAGTGATCAGGGGTCCACAGGCTCCCCTCAAACACAACTTTGACAAAAGCACAACTTGCCAGAATGAGAGAATAGACCCCAAACACAACTCCTCTTTCCCATCTACCTGAAGAGTATCCGGCTTCCCGAGGGGCAGAATGGACCCCAGGCCCAGGCATCCAAGTGGACCAATGAAGGCTAAGGGAAAAGGCTGGGAGGGCTGAGGGTAGCCCGGCCTCCTGCCCCAGCCAGCAGAACACTCAGCCCCTCCTCCATGCCCAGCACCCTGCTGAGATCACCTAACCCACAACCATCTTCTTCCCATCACTCCTGGGCCCTCATCCTGCCACTAGCCCTTGCTGCGTCCAACCCCAAAGGAGAACAAAGCCTCCTATTGTCTACTGGCTTGAAAGGAGAGCTTCTCTGCTCTGGGATCTGTATTTCTGGATGTCCTCTTTCAAAACGTACCCCAGATTTCTCCTGGTCTCCCTACCACCACCCACCCAGAACATTGTCAATGTTCTGAGTCCCACATACACTTTAGGAGAGAGGATCTGCACTTGGGGCACAAGGGGAGGGGTCAAATCAGCACAAGAGGCCTGCAAGGCTGGTACCCAAGAGTCTGCAACAGGCTTTGGGTAGATGGCTGCCCGACCCTGTCGGGACACTTGCATGTGTGAGGGTAGCCACATGTGAGACAGGTGTAGCGTCTCCCTATTTGCTCCCAAGACTGCAGGAATAATGGAGTGAATGACTGGAGGTCTTGGCCCTGGGCCAGGTCCCTTTCTAGTCTCCCAGCCAAAGGAACCGAGGAATGGCTCTTCTCCTGGGATAGTGGATGGCAGAATGCCTCAGATATATGTCTTTGAAAGCACACAACTCTCTTGACAAACTTGGGCTTGGTCTTGACAAGTGAAAAGAGCTACTCAAGTGTAGGTGTGAAGCCCTGGAAGGCTGGTCACCATGGCGAATGAGTAGGGGGTGGGGTGCAGCTGAGCCCCCACACACAGAAGCCTTATCCACACTGCCTATGAGGTCTCCTGGTCTCTGGGAAGCCGTGCGCCATGTTTACACAGATGCGCTGAGGAGAAATATTTGTGCGTGCGATGTACACAGAGAACTCATCCAAGCAGCTCATCTTCCCACTTCCCATTTCCTCTGACAGGCAGCTGGGAGGACTCAGAAGTGGAGAAGGGAGATTAAGGGGAACCACTGGCAGGGCCCAGGAGACAGCAGCTGTCTTTCCAGATACACACACTGTTGTTCTGCAGAGTGGGGGGCAGCATTGCTGGATCTCACAGGAGGCCAGTCCTGGATCACCCCAGGTCAGAATAGAAAGGAACCAGCCTTGGTCCCATGGCCTTCCGAGGCCATGCTATCCCTACCCTGTACCTCATCAGCCGATCTGGGCTCAGAACTACAGGAGGCAGCCTCTGTGGCTTACAGGGCTGCACTCACTGGTGGCCTGTCTGAGGCGAACTCAGCTACCCTCCTTAACTCCTGACACAGACACGCACATGCTGCCCCGCATTCACACCAAGAGAGGCCGTGACACCGGGTGACAGACTGAGCTCTTTACTGTGTATACTTCAGGAATGTCAAAGTGTCCTGCCCGAAGGCTGCAGAGATGGCTCAGTCAATAAAGTACATGAGCATGAGAACCTGAGTCTAGATCCCCAGTATCCAAAATAATAATAATAATAATAATAATAATAATAATAATAATAATAATAATAAATAAAACTAAGAGCCAGGCATGGTGGTGTGTACCTGTAACTGGAGATCGGTGGAACCCAGGGACTCGCTCTCCCGGCAGTCTAGCCAGTTGCCAAGCTCACAACCATCCTAATTCTAGGGGAGCCCTCTTCAGGATGCTGAGGGCACCTGCACATATACAGCAGACACTTACAACATATTATTATTATTATTATTATTATTATTATTATTATTATTATTATTATTATTATTATCTTTAGGAAATAAAGCGCAGAGCTGTTGAGAAAGCCAATCGACATTTATCTCAGGCCTCTGCCTATATGTACATACATCCACAGGATCTATAGGCATGCACTACACATACCAAAATACACACACACACACACACACACACACACACACACACACACACATTAAAATACAAAGCCGTGCCGTTTTATTACTTTAAATATATACTGAAGGTGGTTGTTTACTTTTCACTCTGTAGCCTAGGCTATCCCAGTAGGCAAGGCTATCCCAGAGCTCAGATCCTTCTGCCTCAGCCTCCCTGGTATCACAGGTGTGTGCTGTCATTTGCAGCTCCCAACCTTAATGGTGGTCCATCCATCTGCTAAGCAGAACTAAAAGCAATGCCAGAGTCTGGGGACGAGGCTTGCATGGTAGGGATTGCCTAGCATACTCAAAGCCCTGGGTTTGAACTGTAGTTGCTGGGTATGGTCCATAATCCCAGGACTCAGAAGAGGAAGGAATAAGAAGCAGGAGTTCAAACTCATCCTCAACCACATACAAGGCCAGCCTGGGATACTTGAAACACGGTCTCAAAAAAAAAAAAAAAAAAAAAAAAAAGATAAACCAGGAATGGCTTGGGGTCCAACAGGTAAGAGGTATCAAATCAGGACTTAGTGGTCCCTGACCCTAGTGTGGGCTGATGCCAAGGGCATTGCTAACTCTGCCTCATCTCAGCCAAGCCAGATCTGTCCTTTGGAGGAACCCCTTGTCTTGCTGACAACTTAGAGGAGTTGAACCTCAATGAGAAAGGCCTTCCAGGTCCTCCTGGATGCAGGGATGAACCGACCCCGTGCCCAGCAGTTGCTGTAAATCCATTCTGTGGGACAGATGTGGTGAACAGGGGATAGCAGCCACCCCAGCATAGGGCAGGGTATGCACCACCAGTCCCCGGGGCCTCCATCTGTTTATGTATGGCTAAGACTGTAAAGACATCTGGCGATTCTCCAGGTTGACAATTCCAAATGTTTATATTTTTCTCCATGGGGACTCACCAAAGGCCCTGTGGACACTCTGAGGAAGCCGGGAAGAAGCAAGCATCAGATGGGGGTGGGCCCTTCTGTAACTGCTTCCAGATGGCTTGTGCTGTTCCCAGAGAAGAGATGGGTGTCTGGCAGACCACCTCTACGTTCTCAGTGCTGTCTCTGGCCCACCCTCACCCACAGCCCCCTTCAGGGCAGCCCTTTAGTGGAACTCCCTGCTCCCAGAACTGGGGTGCCAACTCCACACACAATAAGCTTAAGTAAGCTTTATTCAAAGGTACAACCCAAGCTCTTCTGAAACTGGGGACCAACGCTGACGCCCACTGAGCCTGCTCAGGTGCCTCACTTCTCCAGAATCTCACTGCCCTGACTCAGGAAAGAGGCCCCTTTCCTCATGATGCCCAAATCCACCTGGGGGCAAGCCCAGTTGAGGTGGTGCTCTAAGGAGGTCCAGCATAGCAGGGAAGCCATCTGTGCTGCACCCTTCTCTGGTGTGGAAGAGAAAAGCCCCAGATATGTTCCAGGGGATGAGTCTGCTCCAATCCCTTAACACGCTTTTCTTCAGGACTTTCCTCCTCCCATGAACATGAACTTGAGTTGAAATTTCTCATGGGGTTGAGCAAAAAGCCTCCAGGTTGGGCTAATGTCATGCTCTGAAGCCTTTGCAGTGTGCAGTCCATGCCCCGATGTGTGCCCTCATTCTGTAGCCTCGGGTAAGGATTCTCTTCTGTGGACCCACAGGGATCTGAGATGAGGATTTGTGTCCTCAGGCTCACTGCCAGGGGGAGCCAGGGGAGCCAGGGGCACAAGTAGCAGGCAGAGCCCTTGGAACCAGAAAAAGGCTTCCATCCAAGGCTCCCTTTGGCCAGGAGAGGTCAAGCCGGGGAGCTTGCCCTGGCCCACTGGCCTACTAAGCACTGCCAAGCAAGGCTCCTACCCTGCAGGAGGGTGGGGGCCTGTGAGGCTGGTTCTCTCTCCTAGGAAGCCCCAAAGTCACGTTATAAACTCAGCCCCAGCAGCCAATCCTGGCAGTGCAGCTAACAGCTGTTCATCGGCGCAATGGCCATGATGTAGGACAAGTCCTTCCTCCCTTGGGTACTCACAGGATGCTAGGGTGGATGACCTCAGTGGTCAGCTCCTCTGGGCAAAGCCAATTCTGAGTCCATATTCCCATGTCTACCAAGCCCAGCCCAGCCAATCACATAGCTTTTTGTTCTCTGGGGCCAAGGCCCTGACCTCAACGGTTCTGAGACCCAAGCAGGCTGCAGCACCTAGCTGGACAAGGATGCCCTACCCAGGGCCAGGCTCCCACAAAACTCTGACCCAGGAGGGCCATGGATTGCACAATCACACATTCCCTACAGGCCCTTGTCTGACTTACCCAGGACTCCACTGCCTAATGGCATGCGGCTTGACTCAAAAGGGAATGCTACCTCAAAGCTTCGTGCATCCCCTTGGCATGGCTTCAAGGTCTTCCCTGTTTCAGTGGTTACAGCAAATAGACTCAAATGGCGGCATAAAGGGCACAGAGAGGTGAAGTCCTTAGCTGTCCCCCTGCCTGCCACCTACACTAGGAGTTCCTACCCAGCCCTGGGCCCAGCCTTCCTCTCACGGTCTGTGTCCCTTCTTCTGAGGAAATCTTTGCAGAGGTGCTCTGACTCTCTGCCTTCTCTACCAGTACAAACACCTGTGATCTATCACCTTGGCTAAACTCTAGGATTTTCCCAGAGCCCCAGAGCCTCTCCCAAGAGCCTGTGATGTAAAGAATACATGACTGTGAATTCTTGTAGAGCCAGGTAGGCAGACGGTGGGACCCACAATCTGATCACACCCTACAAACCATCATGAGCTAAGCAGAGGATACCAGAACTCAGACAGACAGACACAAATACACACACCTCCTCCTCCTCCACCACCACCACCACCACCACCACCAACAGAAGGAATCCTTACCGGCTCAATGATGGCTGGCTCTCCCTTTTGCCCTTTTTCACCTCGGGGTCCTCCAATCTGGGTTTGGTGATAGTGTTAAGATTCCAGAGAAAAAATGGGAGACAGAAAGGAAACAGAAAATCCACATGACACAAAATTTGTGCAAAACCAGGGTGCTCCCTGCAGCTAGGCACCTCTCCTCAGGACTGGAAGGAGGAGAGCAAACTGGAATAGACCGCCCACCCCAACCCTGTATACCCCAGCACAGTCAGGCAACAAGGCAGAGACGACCATAATGGAAGTCCGAGAGGCTACTTTAAAGAATAAAGCTCAGCCAGGCATGGTGGTGCATGCCTTTAATCCCAGGACCCGGGAGGCAGAGGCACATGGATCTCTGTGCGTATAAGGCCAGTCTAGCCTACATAGAGAGTTTCTGGATAGCCAGGACTACATAGTGAGATCATGCCTCTAATTAATTAATTTGTTAATTAATCAATTATTAATTAAAATACATGGCATCCCATGTCACTCTTGCCTCCCTCAGTCACCCTCTGACTTCCAGAAGTGCTGGCCTTTTCCCACCACCTAGACGCCCTGAGATGCAGAGAGAAGCTGCGTCTCTTACCCCCTCATAGATGGTGTCCTGGTTAGCCGGCATGCCTGGCCCTATCTCCGATGGAGAGACATTGGAGTCGGAGTCCGGGTCAAAGTACGGGTCATAGTAGTTTTCATCTAGATTCTTGATGGTCTCCTCGGTGAACTCACCTCCCAGGTCATCCTTCCCTTCCTCTGGAGATGGAGTTGGCTGCAGATTAAGGAAGAGAAGTGGCAGGGTCACTCAGGGAGGCCGGTCACACGCAGGTTCTGCCTGGCAGGCACTGAACTCAGCACTTCCTGCATGTAGCATCCTCTGGCCCCACTACAGAGCATCTAACACTAAAGCCCATGAGGGATTCCATGAGGGAAGGAAGACCTGTGGCCCCCACAGCCTCTCTGCACACCTCTCAGCCACCATGGGGAAGGTTCCCTGACTACCCAAGACACCATAACAAGCCAGGGCAGGAAGGAGTTGCAGTGTCCCTCGGAGCTGGCTCGATCCTTAGGGAGGTCTGCGTTCAG
Source organism: Rattus rattus (assembly GCF_011064425.1). Taxonomy (NCBI): domain Eukaryota; kingdom Metazoa; phylum Chordata; class Mammalia; order Rodentia; family Muridae; genus Rattus; species Rattus rattus. The sequence goes on from NC_046158.1 coordinate 8,714,311, forward strand.
TAGCTGATTAGAGTTTGCACACTGGAAACTGAGGTTCTTTCTAGCAGTGTAGAACACGGTACTCCATGAGATTTACTGTGGTAACACGGGTAACCACCAGTGATGTTCATGGGCAGAACTCCTGCATGCAAACCTACAGTGTTATCTGAGCTACCCTGAGAGCAAGAACTCAGAGCCCACAGAGATAATCTACCCATTTTGCAGGGGGAACTGAAATAAACTCAGAAAAGCCAATGGCTTCTAAAGCACACTCAACCCTGCTACAGAGAACTTAGGAGCCAGGGTGTGGGGTGTGCACAAGGAAGGCCACCCAAGGAGGTCGGTGCTCGGCCGTGACCCAGAGCCACACAGCCTTTGCCCTGTCTCCCCCCGTGCCCCTAGAGCAACACAAACAGGAGGAGAGCAATTACATTGGAGGAATTGGAGGTAACGCTGGTGCTGGTGGGGATCTCGGCCCCTGAGTCAGGGTTGGTGGGCTGGTCAGGGTTCTCCACACCCTCGCCATAGCCGAAGTCTTCATATGGGGATACAGTGTAGTAGTCGTCAGTGGGTACATAGTCATAGTCCCCGATCCCTGGATTGTCCTCCTTGCCAGCCGTATCACTGGTCTCAGGCACTGTAGGGGCTTCGGATGGGAGCTGGGTCTGCTCCTGTGGGCAGAGAGTAGAAAGAGGCAGTCAGGGTATCTGGATCCAGGATTTCCCAAGAACCCATGCCAGCATCCTTCTAGTACAAGAGTGAGAGCAAAGTGTGGGCATGGAGTTCAGCCAAGGCCCTCGATTCCTGGGAGGCAGAGAAAATGAGGGAGGCGGATATCGTGTGTGCACCGGGTACCAAGAGTGCCATGAACTGATGGAGGAACACCTCGTGACACACCAGGAACTGTCCAACCACAGATTAAGCTTCCATGTGTGTTTGGGGAAGGGGTAGCCTCTCACCCTATAGCGCAGGCTGGCCTAGGACTTGTGTATATCCTACTTCAGCCTCCCAAGGGATACAATTATAGGCATGTGCTACAATGTCCATAGCCTCTGCCTCTTAACTCAGAGGCCTGGAGAGACCAGGAAACTCCCTAGCCCAGCCCAGTCCAGATCAGACCTCAGGAACCTCCGTGGTTTCTCTGGCGGCTTCCACTGGCTTCTGCGAGGGGGCGGGCTCCTTTCCCGGGTCTTCAGGGTCTTCATAATATGGGTACTCATAGTAATAGGTCTCACCCTCTCCTTCTGGATACTGAAGTCAACGGTGCCCACATGGAGAAGGAAACGAATGTATTACCAGAGCTGCCTGTCAAACGCCTTGCCCCACTTGGGTGGGAAAGCAGATGCCATAAGGCACCGTCAAGTCCCAGGGGTCCTCAGACATGGCTCTTCCCTCAGCCTCTCCCTGAGAAGCTGAACAAGTCCCAGAAGCCTAGTATGCAGATGGATGACTCCCACGTTCCTGAGAGAGGCCAGCAAAAGCTGAGCCCTAAAAGCAGTTACATTGGACCCAGAGAAATCACACTCGGACCAGTAAAGCTGACCTTTAGCCCCAAAACTCACTGGGTTCCCCGTGAGAGGGGCTCACAGTCACTAGCAGGCACTCTGTCCTCAAATACAAACCAGGGACCTGCTGGGAGCTGGAGGAGGACACAGGGATGAGGAGAGTGACCCAGCATTGTGGGAAAATAGGGAAGACAAAGAGGACAGATATGGCCGCCCTTCAGAGTTACTGCTACTCTTGAAGTCAGGGTCACTATACACAGGGCCGGGCATGCCCTACTATAAAATTTCAGGTGCCCATGAGGGAACAGACCAAGCTCTAAAGAGCAACTGAGGCCACAGCCTGAGGGCAAAGGACATCTGTCTGCATTCATCTAAGGATGTGCGTGGAGGGCTAAGGGACGCAGTTGGTGACACTCCCGTGAGAGACTTGATCAAGGTGTGTGTGTGTTTGGGGCAGGGGTTGGAGGGAGGTACATCCTCTGTGGTAAAGTGGATCAGACGTCAAACACTGCTTCCCCTGCAGTTTGCTGAAAACTTGGTCCTGTGGCTTCCTTTAACTCCTGCTAACCCTGTACCATCCTGGGGTTCAGCCTGTGCTGCCACCATGAACCCAGCCAGAGATGACTCACATATTCATCTGGGTTAGGGTCCTGTGACTGAGGTGTGTCAGGGACCGCCGTGTCACAGTCGGGGCTGTAGTGCTCACAGTAATCATAGGCAGCTCGGTGGTCAGAGACGAAGAGCAACTGTTGGATGTCACCCTGCAAAAAGATAAAAGGCCCTGAGCAAACAGCTCAGACACTCATGGGGATCTGGGAACCCAGGGGGCCCCACCTGATGTCTTGGGCAAGAGAGAAGCCCAGAAGAGACCTTGAGAGGAGCTATCCTCAGGGACACACTTCTTCCCAGCAGATGCTGCTCTGAAGAGCTTCTTCAGCTAGGCTGGCCCACCCAGGGCTAACCCATTCATCTCCCCATCCATTTATCCTCCCACCACTTACCTACCTCTCCACTCATCCAGTATCTAACCATCCATTATTCTCCTTCCCACCCATCCATCCACTTACCTTTTCATTCATCCTCATCCATCCATCACCTACCCATCCACTCACCATCCATCCATCCATGTGTCCACACACCTATCTGTTCATATACTCTTATTAATAAACCTTGCTTTTGCCCATCCATTCATTTATCTACCTTTGCATCAAGCCAGCAGCCAACCAGCCAGCCACTAACCCACCCATCCATCTACTTATCTATCCTACCCAACAATTCACTCAATTATCATTCCATCCACCCATCTACCCATCCATCCATCCATCCGTCCACCACCCATCCATCTATCCACCCACCCACCCATCCATCTACCCATCCATCCATCCATCCATCCATCCACCCATCCATCCATCCATCCACCCACCCATCCATCCATCCATCCATCCACCCACCCATCCATCCATCCACCCACCCATCCATCCATCCATCTGCTCACCCACCCACCACCCACCCATCCATCCATCCATCCACTCATCCATCCATCCATCCATCCATCCATCCATCCATCCATCCATCCATCCATCCATCCATCCATCCATCCATCCATCCATCCATCCATCCATCCATCCATCCATCCATCCATCCATCCATCCATCCATCCATCCATCCATCCATCCATCCATCCATCCATCCACCCATCCATCCATCCATCCATCCATCCCCATCCATCCATCCATCCATCCATCTATTCATCCACCCACCCATCCATCCATCATCCCAGTGCATCCATTCATCTACCAAACACCCCTTGCACACTTGCTAGCTCGGTGCTCACAGTTACTGCAGTTACCAAACGTAAATGAATCTACCCTAGATTCAGGAGGGCATGTCCCTGTCGCCACTAGCCTCCAGTACTGAGCAGTATTTTTTTAAGATACAATGCTTGCTTTTTTATTGACTTAAACATGGAATTACCATATGACCCAAGAGTTCCAAACTTGGAAACCAGAATGAACACTGGAACAAATGTCCCCAAGTCATTTCACCCCTAAAGGTGAAAAGGGGAACTCAGGCCAATACACACATGTGCACACATACAGACACATACATAAGCACACATGCACATATGCACACACACACACACACACACATATATATATATATATATATATACATACACACACTCATATACATACATTCATACACACACACACAGCCGTACTGTCAATAGCCCCAGAGAGGTAGCGCCATGTGTCCATCCAAAGATGACAGATAATCAGAATACAATGATGAAGGCCACAGGTATGAGTCGTAGCCCAGATGACCCCACAAAGCTGAACCTGGAACTTTGCAGCTGGTCAAGAGACACCTGCTCAGGGAGCAGCTGAGCTCAGGGAAGCATGCTTTTCGATTGAGTGAATTGCTTTCCTTATGGAGGCATGCAGGAAATGTAGGACAAAGAGGCTGCGGAGACCGTGAGCACAATATGCACACGCCCTCCCGCAAGGGCAAGAGCTGGCTTGAGACAGGAGCTGGGTCCTCCAGCCCATCAGACTTTACTATGACAGTGACCAGGACTGAGAATGTTTCCCCTTACTGAGCACAGGGTGAAGGAGCTGCTCATGGCCTCCCACGTGGCCCTTGCAGTATGCCTATCAACCCCCATTCAGTGGCCAAGGAAAGTAAGACTCCGTGTGCAGAAGCAGGTGAGGCAAGGCCAGTCCAGTGATTTCCTCCCAGTGGGCCAGGGGAGAAAGTACCAGAACATTCTAGCACTCTGAAGGCCACATTGGAAATAGTACAGCAAACAGAGGTGACCCAGGGCTGGGCCAGGTGTTGATTTCTCTGTGCTCAGAGTCCATGCCACCACAGGGTGCTACCATCAAACACTATACTGGAATATGCTACACTGTACTGGAATCGAATATGTAATATATTCTGGTGAAGGACAGGGCTTAGTCTGGAACTTTCCAGCAGTAAGCTGCAGGGACAGGGCCTGCGTGCCGTCTGGAAGACAGCAGAGTCTCTCAGGTTTATTTTGGGCGTTCTCTTCATCCCAGGCAGAATTGCTACCTCCCCAGTTTCCAAGGCCTCTGCATGGGCTGTATGCTCAATGGAATCTTTGCCTCTCTAGCTGGGCTCTGCAGCCCTGGTGGATCTGCAGGGCTGGGTCCCTGAGGCCAGGACAAATCACACAAAGTGTGGAAGGAGGGGGCTCCCAGCTCATTTCAGTGATTGCTCTCCTCTCTGAAGACCCTGATAAGGGGACCCTGGAGTTCCTACCAAAGCAGGTTTCAAGGACTACCTCTACCACTAGTTCAGAGCTGGAAGGGAGACCAGAACATGCAGGAACCCCAACTTTCGGTGGCACAGGGACAGAGAGTACTCCACACGTAGGCAGTCAGGTGTGGAAAACTAGCCAGCTCTGCCATTCTTTGGCTGTGTGGCCTGGAGCCTGTTTGAGATTTGCTTTCTCTCTGTGAAAACTGGACACAAAATAAACAATATCCACTTCACTTGATGCTGGGGAGGCCGTGGTCCTCCAGGCAAACTGGCGTAACCAAGGTGTCCAATAACAAACCTGGGGATCAGCGAAAAGGTGAGGGCAAGAGAAACGCCCTCAGGGGACAGACAGTAGGATTGCAGGGGGCGGGGCCAGGAGGGGACTTGGGTAGATTGGAGAACAGAGAGAATCAGATGCTTTTGAAATAGGGTCAAGGATCAGACCACGGAGATCAGTAGCAAAGCCACAGGGCCAGAAGGAGGGGCTCAGAGGGACTCAACAGTAAATAGTGAGCACCTGAAACAGGACGGAAATATTAGGCACATTCCTGTGATTGCCATGAGTGATACCCCCAGCTCTTCCTCACTGATCTCCTCACCCATCCTTCCGTCCGTCCGTCCGTCCATCCATCCATCCATCCATCCATTCATGTAGTTCATCTGTTCATCCATTCATCCATCCGACCATGAATGCCTTCCATCCATTCATGCATACCATTCATATATTCACCTCTCCTTTTATCCATCCATCCACCCGTCCATCCATCCATCTGTCCATCCATGTGTCCGTCCATTATCCTGTCCATTCAAGAGCTATCATGCACCTCCTAAGTCCAGGCCACTGTGGCATACACAGCAGATGCAGTTCTGACACAGAACAGCCCCACAATGGTGCCCACATTCTGTCAGCACCACAGATTTGCCTTGTGCCTTCCTGACAACATCCCAAGACCACATAGTCATTGAGCGTCCATTGGTACCCTATTTCTGCCCAGACCCTAGGACTACCTCTGGTCCTGTACCCACAGTTCTGCTGTGCTTGGGGGTGGGGGAGTGACCTTCTTGCACAATCCAGGAAGCCCTTTATCCCTGCTTTTCACTGGGTAGAGTGTGAACTTTTCTGAGCTGGACCCCAGGCTAATCTGGAGGTTGGAGGGGCAGGAGGTCTAGATGTGGCCTCCTATCTACTCAGCCATGGCAAGAATGGGTGGGTACGTCACCTCTAGTCACTAAATGTGAACCCACGGTGGCTTTCTAGGACCTAAGAAGGAGGGTGTGGGTGACTTGTGATCTAGGACCCTTCACCATCCCCAGCTTCTATCCTCAAGATGAAACAGGTCTAGAATTGGGTTAAAGCTGGAGTGGTCACTGGCAGATGGGAAATCACACTCGGGATACATCGAAGGCTACTCTCCCTGAACTCCCACACCCTGGCCCCATTTGGAGTTTGAAAACCCCATGTAAGGATCAAGGAATTCAGAGTATCCTCCAGCAAGCCTGAGTCTGTCTGCATGGCTGTGTAGGGTAGTCTCCAGTGTGGCCTACACGTGGTCCTCTCCTCCCAGTATCACTGCAGCAGACTAGATCCCAACTCCTGACCTCTATGGAAAACGGGGGGCGGACAGCTCTTCCTGAGGTCTGCCTGGTGACTGTCATAAAAGGACCAGGGGAGGCCAATGACTGATCAAAGAGGCCTTGCTTTCCCAACCCATCCATCCCAAGTCCTACACAGAGCACAGTTAACGCTATACCTGTCCTGGCCTAGGGTGTCTCCAGCCCATCCAGCTCTTCTTCACTGCATGAGAGGAGAGGGGAGAAGGACCTTGAATGCCCAGTGCCCAGCAAGACTACCAAGGACAAGGAGTTCTTGGTAGGGCAGGAGTACAAGATGGTAAGACAGGAGCTCTACTCCATACCTGTTTCTGCACCCCAGTTGTATGTGCCACAGTGTGGGGGTGGGAGGACAGGATAATGGTGCCATGACACCATGACAGACCCCTTTCAGACCTGTGAGAAATGGAAGGAGAAGCTAGGCCAAGAGGAAGGCTGAAAACCCAGACTAGGCTCTGAGAAGGCCCTACCTCAATCCCGGGCTATCTCTGAGTGGGAGCTACCACATGGCGTCAGATTGGAGCTGGGGCCAATTTTTCAACCAACTTCTTGGAGTAGATATCAGATGACAACAAGACCTAAGAGGGTTCTGGGGGTGGGGGTGCAGAGTAGCCCTGTTGGAGTACAATGCAGAATGCAGAGCACTGTGCTAAGGCCCTCCCAAGTCCCTGGAACCATTGCTAACCTGGTAAGAGTGGAATGATGGCTTGTTAGTAGAATGCTTGTCTAACAAGCACAAAGGCTCTGGGTTCAATCCCCAGCACTATATAACTAAGGCATGGTACCTTACATCTCAGCACTAGAGAGATACTAGAAAGAAGACCAGAAGTTCAAGGTTATCCTTGACTATATAGGAAATTAGAGGCCAGCCTGAACTACAGAACCTGTCTCAGATAGGTAGGTAGGTAGGTAGGTAGGTAGGTAGGTAGGTAGGTAGGTAGGTAGATAGATAGATAGATAGATAGATAGATAGATAGATAGATAGATAGATAGATAGATAGATAGATCTACAATGGATAAGGGCAGGCAGCAGTCTTGTATCCAAGAATACAGGTGTCCTTTCCAGAAATCCATGTCCAAAGACTCTAGAAGTCTCTGAAGTGGTGGGTCTCAAGAGGCTGGGGTAGAGGTGGATAGGACAAGTTCTGCCCCTGCAACTTCAAAGGCATCCCAGAGTGCTCCTCTACACCTCTCGGGAGCTCAGGAATACTTCTGCAGTGGATCTGATACACCTGGCCTCTCTCTGGGCCAGGAACAAGTGATAGTTTGGGGTCCACTGCAGGGAGCCCCAGCAGGGTGCAGCTGTGCACAATACTCTTGAGACCTTATAGGATGTCCCCAGCGGCCCTGCTCCCCTGAGGACCTGCCAGTTCTGTAGGAAGCTACGAGGACCCTTGTCAGAGGCTCAGCCCCCTAGGGCAGCCCTATTCACACCGATGCAGCCTCAGCAAGCTTTCTGGAAGCCACCACTGTGGCTTGGCAGCAGAACCCTAGAAGGCCCACGTGGATACAAACTGCTTGTTAAAATCAAGCCCAAGGCTAGAGAGATGGCTCAGCCCCTAAGAGAGCATACGGCTTTCACAGAGGATCTAGATTCGATTTCTACCACATGGTGGCTCACAAACACCTGTAACTCCAGTTCAGAAAATCCTCCTCTTCTGGACTCCGTGGACACAAAGTGCACATACATACGCAGGCAAAAAGAATCATCCATGCATATAAAATAAAATAAATAAATCTTACACACACACACACACACACACACACACACACACACACACACACACACACTGCGAGGTCGCAGGCCTGCAGTCCAGGACACTCCTGGCTTCCTGGCATAGGCAGTAAGTTATTACTGCTCAGGGCAGCACCTGAAGGCACTGGGCTGCTGTAAGGATGTCAGTGCCAGCTGCTCTCCCAGAGGTGGGTTCCGGCTGCAGGTTCCCATGAACAATTGGCTGAGTTTTGGAATTGGGCCATAGGCCCTCTGTAGAGAACCAGGCTCTCCCCCTCTGCATAGAGTCATTGGTCATCCAACCTCTCACTGGGGCTCATTTAATGTCACATCTTATTGCTAAGTGTCCTCAGCATGCACACACACGCGCGCACACACACACAAACGCACGCACGCATGCACACAGATGGCAGGGCTAACCGACATAACCCCCAGCTTCTCAGACTTGTTCCTTCCCCTACTTCCATCCTGATACAAAATCCTCCCACTACCCCCTTCTCCATGAGCATGACCCTGCCCTAAAAGCAGAGGTCATGCACTAGTCGGGTGGCACAGTGTAACATACCAGCCCAGCCCTCCTGCCCTGCCAGGGAGAAGTCTCCAGCTCAGAAGCCTGCACAGGGACTGTTTCCCCAGCTCTACCACAAGGCCTCCCCCAAACACCCCATCCTCACCCCATGCCCCATCATCCTCAACCCCATCGTCACCCCAACCCCTTTACCTCCACCCCATCAGCCCCACCCCCATCAGCCCCACCCTCTTCACCCCACCCCTGCTGCACTCATAGGTCTGCTGGTCTAGTAGCAAGATCTGAAGTAACCTGGTGTGTTCGTAGGTATGAACATAGACTTCATGCATGAACATAACATCATGAGTCTGTATGTTAGCTGTAGCACATACCCTCATGTGTACATGCGTATGGCATGACATGTGCATGTCATAGGAGGATCCTGCTATAGAGCAAGCAGCTGGCCCTCAGAGAGCACTAAGGTGACACCTGATTGTCCAGGACACTACCCCCTCAACTGTAGTTCATAGGTCCTTGCGCGCTGAGCTGAGACCCTCTCCATCCCCACATGAGCTCACAACAAGGAACAGAGAACCTTGGCTGCGCCTGCCTCATGCAAGGTCCACCAACTCTCTCTAGGCCACTCAGTGTCTCAGCAAAGGGGACGTTTTTCTCCAGGCCTGCCCCTACTCTATCCTCACACTTCCAAGTGAGAGGATGAATGGCTTCTTTCATCATTCGTCTTCCACATGACACAGATGTGTGAACACAGAGAGATGAGGCCACTGTCACAGGCCACCTAGCAAGGAGGTTTCCTGCACCCCAGCTTCCTAGAGCTGCTCACATGGAGAGGCGCATACCCCACAGAGGACACCCTCTCACTGCTGAGTCACCCGTCCAGGCTGATAAGGGTCGGTAGCAGGCCAACCCACTCCTCTTCTACCCACAGGACCCAGGCCAAGTCCAGACATCACTCTGTTTAATTTCAAATGTCACATCCCGGAACTGGCAGCCCTAAATCACCTGAGGAGAAGGTGCCAGCGTTTGAAAGCCACCTTCAACTCTCATGACAGCCTATACCCGCCCTTCCCCCTTCTGAGCCCTACTGAGCCTCTTCAAGCTTCTGCCCCCCCCCCCCCTGCCTGTTGGACATTACTGTTGTTCCCTGTGCTGTGCTGACCAGGCAACCATATTGGCAGCATCGAGTGAGCCGTCCGTTTTTCCACAGAGGACAGGCCCATCTCCGTTTGGACGCAGTTGAGATCATGCTGTCCTTGATGCTCATGGAGCCCAGAGCATTTTGCTGAGTGAGTCAGTTTTGCCTCTGCCGATAATGAGGTTTTAGCCAAGCTGCATTGGGCCGAGGAAATTGCAAAGCTTTTGTTGGAGACAACCCCAGCGGCTATGCAGTGAACTCACACACAGTACAGAGGTTTGCAACGCACCCGTTGGTAACAGGAGCCTCTCTGTGCCCCACTTCCTTTCCATTCTTTCTCCTCCCTGAGGTACACCAGCCCCCACACTAAGACAGTTACGCCAGGCCCTCTCCCAAAGGTGCTCTGCAGGGATCCCCACAGGTCTCTGCTTGACTTGTAGATTTCACCATCAAATTTTACCCAGACTACCTCACGCCTACAAAGGGACATGTGCTAATAAGTTGAGAAAATAAGCCCTTCTTGTTCCGGGCTGCAGGAGAGGTGCCCCACAAGTGTACTGGCCAAGTGAATCTTGAGTCCCGACTGCCACACTCCCTGGCCATTAGCCATCCCCAGAACCATGCCCAGAGCTGGTGAGGGTAGACCTCTCCATCTCCCACCTGAAACCACACCTGGGCACCTGTGGCCTGGCCTCGTTCCCAGGACTTCCTTGATTGCTGTCACAGGAGGAGGACGGTGGCACCAGAGAACACCACTGCCCAGCTCCCCTGGCTTCCCAGCTGAATGGCACCGTGTGATCTTAGGCACTTTCCCAAACCACATCAGGCCACACTTCCTATCCGTGAGGATGGAAAGAGGACTGGCCTCGGCGGTTGCCAGGGAACGACTCAGCCCAACTTCCTCAACTGGAGCTGAGCATGACATGTTTCCAACAGCAGTGAGGGACTGCAGAGCCAGGCCACACCGCCACATGCCAGGTACCCATAGGTTCAGGGCACGCCCAGTCAGCAGGCCAGCGTGTTCCTCCACAGGCCCAGAGCAGAGCTGTGAGGCCCTTTCCCTGCTGTATGTTGCCCTCAGAAGTTTCCTGTAGACAGGTCATGTGCCCTGGCTTTCAGGGGCCTCACCAGTCACTTTCAAAATCCTGCATTGATAGTATTGCTTATGGGCTACACGGGATGGAAACCAAGGCAGGGGAAGGAGACCTAAGAACACTGCTTCATGATCTCAGTATGGCTGTGGACAGTGGGCTGAGCTGTGTTCACAGAATTAAGGAAACAGCTTCAAGTGGTCAAATGTCTTCTTGTTGTCTTTCCCTGGATCCTATCAAGGGTGCATGGAATAAAGGCATCAGTCAGGAAATATCTCAGAACTGGGCCTGGAGAAAGAGAGGGATTATCACCAGGCTCATCACCATCACCACTATTAACACCATTACCAAAATCACCATCACTACCACCAACACCATCACCACCACCACTACCACCAACACCATCACCACTATGAACACCATTATCAAAATCACCATCACCAACACCAACACCACCATCACTAGGATCAACACCAGGATCATCACCACCACCACCACCACTACCATCACCACAAGAACTACCGCCACCACCAAGACCGCCATCACCAGGATCACCACCGCCACCATCACTACCAGTATTATTATCACCACCACCATCACGTTCACCGTTATCAGCACTACCACCCCATACCACCACGTGATCACTATCACCACTACCACAATCACTAAGGTCACCACCATATTCACCATCACCACCACCAAGACCACCTTCACCACCAAGGCCACCATCACCACCACTACTACCACCACCACCATTACTCCCCCATTATTACCGTCCAACCTGCCAGCATAGCACCATCAGTCTCCAATCATGACCACAACGATGCCATATGGCCCTGGCAACCATCATCCCCCCGGCACTCGTCTGCAGCAGGAAAGCCTGCAGGAGGGCACACAGCTTTGACCTCTCCTTCTCTCATCCATGCAGGTTTCACACTATCCTCTATGGCTGTGGATACAGGTGAATGACGGTGTCATGGCTGCAGGTCTCCAGGGAGAAGAAAGCAGCCCCTCTGCTTCCTTGGGACAATTTGCACAACTGGAAAAATGGATTCTGCCTCTGAGATTCTGGAAGGCAGGATGGAGGACACAGCTCATAGCTTGGCTGTGGCCCTCTGACCCATCAGCATGGGATGTATTCAGTCCAGTGGTGTGGGCGAGGCTAGCTGAAGAAGGCTACATATTGACTTGAACCAGGGCCATGGATACAGCCAAACCAGACCTCACAGGATAGCCACAATTCTGCAGGCTCTTAATCATTCTATAGTGTGTGTGTGTGTGTGTGTGTGTGTGTGTGTGTGTGTGTGTGTGTGTGTGTGTGTAGAGAGGAAGAAAGAGAGAGGGAGAGAGGGAGGGAGGGAGGGGGAGAGGGAGGGAGGGAGAGAGAGAGGGAGAGAGAGGACAGAGGGACAGAGGAAGAAATAGAGGAGAGAGGGGGAGAGGGGGAGAGGGGGAGAGGGAGAGGGAGAAAAAGATGGAGGGAAAGAGAGAGAGGGGAGAGGGAGAGGAGGAGCGGGAGAGAGAGGGACAGAGGGAGAGGGAAAGAGGGAAAGGGAGAGGGAGCGAGGGAGAGGGAGGGGGAGTATGTATCTTTGTTGTAAGATGTCATGTCCTAGTCTGCTTCCTGTTGTGATAAAACATGAGGGTTTATTTGGCTTACGGTCCCAGTCCATCATCAGGGGAAGTCAAGGCAGGAACCTGGAGGCAGGAGCCAAAGCAGAGACCATGGAGGGGAACACTGCTTGTTCCTCAGGCTCAGTCTGCTTTCTTAATGAATACAGGCAACGCCCACAGTGGGCTGGAGCCTCTTGCACCAACCATCACTCAGGAAAACGCCCCATGGGCTTGCTCACAGGCTGATCTGAGGGAGGAAGTTTTTCATTTGAGGTTCTCTCTTCCTGGCTGTCCTTAGCTTATGTTGAGCTGACAAAATAGAAAATAACTAACCAAAACAAAGATATGATATGAGCTAATATTTACCATTAAGAGTGAAATGTAAGGACCTGTGTCTGCCAATGGCTGGGTCTACTAATCCAAATTAGGAGCACTTGGTGGAATACAGCCAATCAAGTCGACACAGCGTGCAGGCTTCCTGCTACTCAATAAACACTGAAGAGACTCAAAGGTGTCCATCTGTGTTCTGATAACATGCTCCCAACACCCATGCAGTCAGCCATAGGAACTGAAGGACAGCGCTCGGCCACGCCCACAGACAGCGCTCAGACACTGACCAGCTTGATAGCAGTTTCTAGTCTCACAGGTTCCTTGGTCACATGCTGCTCCTGCAGGGGACACACTGTCCCTCTGCTCCCCTACACATGTCCCCACCTGCCCTGGTCCCCTCCCTCAATGAGTTGGCTCTGTGTGTCTCTGGGCAAAGAGATCCAACTTCCTAGAGCTCCTTGGCCATGATGCTCTCAGGGGAACCAGAATGTCTACTGCCAGCGCAGCATGATATCACTGGACACAGCCTGACTTCAACATAAGGTCAACCCTGTCTCCTGGGAGAGTTGTTGCTCACAATTTCCGTGGAGCAAGCCTGACACCCTCACAGGCCAGGCAAGTGCTATGAAGGCCCGAATCCCCGCAGTTATGGGCCTCAGTACTGTGGCTTATTGGGTCTCTAGAAGCAGAGACCTCCATCTGGTTGCCTGCCAACCAACAAATTTACTTGGTGAATCGCCCTGTGTGGCCCGCTGCCAGGAATGGCACAGGCTGGGGCTAGCCCCTGACCCAACATGAAGTTCTTCCTAAACACGGTAGCTAGGGAACTGGAAGCCACTCTGGAGCTCCTGGTGCCTCTCGCTGAAGTGTGCATGCTCTGGTGGGGTCAGGCCTTTTCCAGGCTGCTTTAGAGACACAAGCTAAATTGAGGTCCAAAGTTATGCTTCAGTTCTAACCCTTCAACTCCAGAGTGTGGCCTTACCAATCATGGCCAGGACTTGGATGGAGCTCAGTTGAGGATTTTGAAGTGAGACCACTAAATTCAGTGTGAGCCTTGTGTGTCCTGCCCACACCTGGACCTCGGACTCAGAACCTTCTAGATCGGAAGGAAACAGAGTCTCCATTTTGCCACCACCTGTGACCATGCGTGTCAGCTCCAGGAGACTCAGCAGACTCTGCCCTTCCTGGAATCAGGAGGTATTGGAGAGCAGGCAGAAGAAGACACAACCAGATGAAGTCTTGAATCCACACTCGCTAGTGTGCTAGGACCTCTCAGGGGATACATGGCTGTGGCTAGATAAATGTCTCCCAGCATCCATGTAAAGCCAGCCACAGTAGTGCACAGCCTACTGTTCTGCAGCCAGATGAGAGGCGGAGACAGAATCCCTGCGATCTCCTCTCTACACCCTGCACCAGTTGCCTAGTGGAGGGAACAGCAATGACAAAGACATCCCATCTCTAGCAAGGCAGAAGGAGAAGGTGAGCAGCTGAGGCCGTCCACTGACCTCCACATGTGCGCCATGGCATGCACACCAGCACTCACATGTGTGCATGCATATCTGTGCACATTCACGTGCATGCACACACATCCATGCACATGCACACACACAAACATCCATGCACATGCACATGAACACCATCCATGCATATGCACATGCACACACACATCCATGCACATACACACACACAAACATCCATGCACATGCACATGAACACCATCCATGCATATGCACATGCACACGCACATCCATGCACATGCACACACACAAACATACATGCACATGCACATGCACACTATCCATGCATATGCACACGCACACGCACATCCATGCACATGCGCGCGCGCACGCACACACACACACACACACACACAAATGTCACAAGGGCACATGCTGAGGCTTACTCAGTCTACTGGAGCACAGACATGATAACCTGAGATATCCAGAGGCAGCATCTATGGTTTGCCTGAGTGGAATACAGACGACCAGAACTGGCTAAGTGTGAGTCCTGGTCCGAGACAGAGGACAAGGCCTTTTAGTTTTTATTTTTTCATACACACCCTGCTTGCTCACCGACGTGTACTCCTCCCATTTGTTGCTTGGCCCCAACTTGGCCAGGCCCAGGATGGGCAGCTGAGAGCCTGGGTTTGAGGTTTCCCTTCTGGTCACTGAACCCAGGTCCCTGTAGTTCTAGAAGCTGCCATATTCCAGTCTGTATCTTGATACAGAGGCCTAGAGCAGTACCAGAGGGCTATGTGAAACCGGGTCTTGCTGTTGTGTTAGGCCCCTCACCGCATGACTAACATAACCACAGTCACAGCTGACCTGGATAGCAATAGGGACTTGGGCCAAATCTCAGGAGCAGTTGGTCCCGACTGCTCCATCTAAACTACAAGCATCACAATGGATGAAGACGAGAGCACAGAGATGGGATCAGATGGGTAAGCAGAGTCAGAACCAGCCTTTCTTGGTTGCCCTGAGAGAGGCTAGAGTACCCCACGCCTTACTGGGACTCCTTCAGGTCAACAAGGGAGGATGACAGAGAGGAGGCACAGGGCAAAGCAGAAAGCTGGACAGGGGCAGCTGCTCCGTGGGACTCTGTAGCTCGTCCACCAGTCACTGGCAGACTCCTACAAGCTGGGACCAGCTCTCTGTGGAGGTCTCTCGCCTCATCCCACTCCCCGGTGACACAAGTCCTTTTCCATTGGCTCTGCATCCCACTCAACAACAGACCTAGGCTGTATCCCTCGGCACATTATAGCTCGCCAAGGAGGTCAGGTGAGCAGCAGAGAAAGTGAGAGTCCCTGGCAGGATACAGAAGTTTAAAATCAGAGTTAAAGCAGGGCCTGGATCTGGGGCCACACTGACAGTATCTCCCCACGAGAACAGGGCTCTGCTACCCACTCATGCGGAGGGCTGGGTCTCAGACCTGTTTGAGAGGGCCAGACCAGATCTCCTTGGGCTGGCTACTGAGGAACACCCCTCCTCAGCACAGCCTGTTCCTGTCTCCGAGCAGATTCCAGGAAAAAACACGTCAGTGGAAAAGCCAGGCTCCTGGAGACAGGGAAGGCAGGATTAGGTAAACACTTGGCCTTCTTCAAATGCTGAGGTGCGGTTGGGAAGGGGAACCCGCCAGCGACTGGGGGTACACAGTGGAGGCTGAGTTTACAGTCTGTTTGGTCTTGTTGCCCCTTGAAACATTCAACAGCTTAAAAGCACACTTGGCTCCTGGCCCAGAGTCTGCAGCCAGCCATGCTCCCTGTCGCGGAAGCCTCAGACTCCTCCACGGCCCTCCTTCGTGGCATACTCCAGCAAGAAGGCCTTTCCGCCTCGGGGCCCTAGGGCAAGTGGAGGGTGCCATTCACTGCCCTTCTCTTGAGAATACTGGTCAGCCTCAAATCCACAGACACCAGAGCAAGAGCAGCCTTTGGGGTGGTGTGGGAAATAGGACGGGGCTGGGGGGTGTCAAGGGTGATTGGCAGGTCGTTAACTGTCAGTGCAATGGATGTACTTCCATCCTGGAAAGGTGTTCTGGCTTTTTCTGTAAGGTCCTATTCTTCATAGACCCCATAGGACCAGGGATTCTGATGTCTTTGGCTAATGTAGAGTCACAGGAGCCAGTGGCAGAGGTCCAGAGCAAGGGGACCCGGCTGAACAAGTCCCCCTCTGCTGCCACACTGCAGATGACCTTTGAGAGACTGCTCAGCTCTCGGTGGCAGCTTTTCCAAGCTCTTGGATAGAAACAAGGTCCCCAGCCTCCAGCACCTTGAGGTGGGCAGGCACAGCCAGAGCTACCGTGGCTGGCAGCCTGTCTGCAAGGACACTCCACCAAAGGACAGCTTGGTTCCATCCGCCCAGATAACACCCTTTGCTCACAGGTGTGTCCCTTGCTCCCAAACCCCAAAGCTCCCGCTTGGATGAAAAGGGAGTGTTTTCCCATATGGGGAGGTCAAGAAACACTTCCCATCACTTCCCGTATGGAAGAGCCTTGGCCTGACCAGCATCTCCTGCATCCCAGATCTCAGACACATTGTAAGGAAAAGGACAAGACTCGAGCTGTGCAGGCTAGCCTCAGCATACCCCTCTGGAATACAACAGCATGGGGCCAGAGTTGGCCAAGTGAGCAGGGAAGATCATGAAGTGAGTCCCTAGCAAGCCCCCAAGACCCAGACAACAGTGTGAGGCCCCAGGGACACGAACAGGAGCTCATGGTCCACAGTGGGTTTCTGAGATAGCAGGGGAGAGCTGGGGCCAGAGTGTCCCAGGAGCAGAAACTAGCCAGGATCACAACTTTCTGTCTGTAGTCTCTCAGCTTGGATAGGGATTGAGGAGCGTGAGGCTTCCCTCCCTCCCCATCTCTGAGGGGGGGTGGTCAAAGCACTTAGTAGATAAGGTGAGACGATTTGTATCTTTGCCTCCAAGGCAATGACTACCTCTAGGAACAGGCCAGGAGGGCCAAAGCCCTGACTGAAAGGGCCTGGGTTCAGCATGGTTCCTTGAAGCCCCTGAGCAGACATTTCACACAGCCCTTGCCTCTTTATACCCATTTTACTGATGTGAATGCTGAGCTCCAAGTCCTCAGCCAGAAGACCACATGAAGGCCATCCAGAAAGAGCTGAAAGTCTAAAATCTATATACCTCCATTCCTTTCTGTATAGCTTTGCAAGGCCCTGGTATGCACAACATCCCTTGAACCTTGGGGAAACCCTAAGACTCAGATCCAAGCTAATTAGACAAAAGGGGGCCATGCATAAGGGAGCCAGCAGTTGTCAAGACTGTTTGCCAAGGCCACTGTGGCTGGGCTCAACATGTGCAATGGAGATGAATAGGACACTGTCACAGAAGCTGCTACCTTGGTCCTAAGAGTGTCCTCCATAGCTGTCTCCCTCAAAGTGCCTTCACACTATACAAGGGTCTCTGAGAGGCTGTGGCAGCCCAGGCTTCCCCGAGGCCTCTTGGAAGCCCTGTGGAGTTTGGTGAATCTGCCTAGAGAAGGTGTTGGCTCAAGCCTGTGCCAGCAATGGCCTGGCCTGGGCCTCAGCATCAGCACCCTCCCACTCCTCAATCCAGAGAGCTATGGAACAAAGTGGCCTTTAACAAGCATAAGAATCTTGTGGGAAGAAAGGGCCATTGGAGAAGTTTCCAGCAAGAACCTTCTAGAGAAGCCAGGTGGTGGAAATGAAGAAAACAGCAAACACCACTATCTGAGACCTGGAAAGCAAAGAGTTAAATCACTTCGATTCCGAAAGGGATAAAAATTCACTTGCAAGAACACACAGAGAAGCTGAGACCAGCCCCCCTCCTCTGCAGTTCCACTGTACGAAGCAAAGAGGAGAAAAAGTCCCTACTGGCCGCCCTCCGTCTTGCTGCCCTAGCTGGTCTTCATTAAGGAAGACAGGTCCAATTTCCCACCGTGAGCACAGCTAACAGCCAGGAAACCCTGGGGCTGGGAAAACACAAACCTCAGACCATTAACAACTTGTGGTCAACAAAAATCCCTGGCCTCTGGCAGCCGCTGCCCCTCAAATCAAATTCCACGGCAGGAGAAAAGAGCTCACCAGAAACCTGGGACTGTGTGAGCATTGCAACTGCTGTTCCAACTGAGTTGCCAGTCTTCAGTTGCAGGGTGAGAACCACCCAGTGCACGGCAAGGGAAGGCCAAGGGGGCAAAACTGGACTCTGCAGCCAGTATCCGAATGAGTTTGAAAACTGGAACCTGTCTTCATGCTCAATACAAATTGGTAACCGTTACCGAGCGCTCGCTGTGGATTCTGCATGTGTATGCTTTCTATGGACTGGTTCCTACGTGCACACACATGCACATGCACATGCACACAGCACATGCACACATTGCACACACACACACACACTCACGCACACACATGCATTATTGTTGTTTCTGTATAGAGTCTCAGTTATAGACCTCTGAGCTGGGTTTAGTTTTCTGAGCCTCTGCTAGTGAACCTTCTTCTCACTCGTTCTGGAGGAACAATGCCGGCTGCTTCATTACAGGATCTGTCTGGGGACTGACCCTATGTTTTAAGATGGTGTTTGCCAATCACAAGTGATAAGCTGAGGTTTAAAGCCCCAGGACTGAGTTCGGTGATGCACGCCTGTCCTGTTGGATCTTGGGGAGAGGAAACAGTACAATCCGTGGGGCTTAGTGACCGGCCAGTTCTACCAAGTCGGCCAGAGTCAGGTTCAGTGAGACCTCATCTCCAGGAACAAGGTGGAAAGTGAGCCGGGAAGACATTTGACAGTGACTGCTGGCCTTCATGTGTACACAAGCAGGAACATGCACACAAGCATGTGCATAGACCACACACACAGAGAAACATATATACACAGAAACACACACATACACAGAAACACACACACAGAGAAACACACATACACAGAAATACACAGAGAGAGAGAGAGAGAGAGAGAGAGAGAGAGAGAAACACACACACCCAGAAACACACACAGAGAGAAACACACACAGAGAGAAACACACACTCAGAGAGAAAGAAACACACACAGAGAGAGAGAGAGAGAGAGAGAGAAACACACACACAGAAACACACACACACACACACACACGCATTATTGTTGTTTCTGTATAGAGTCTCAGTTATAGACCTCTGAGCTGGGTTTAGTTTTCTGAGCCTCTGCTAGTGAACCTTCTTCTCACTCGTTCTGGAGGAACAATGCCGGCTGCTTCATTACAGGATCTGTCTGGGGACTGACCCTATGTTTTAAGATGGTGTTTGCCAATCACAAGTGATAAGCTGAGGTTTTAAAACCCCCAGGACTGGGATTAGAGTGATACATGCCTGTCCTGTTGGATCTTGGGAGAAAAACAGGTACAATCCGTGGGCTTAGTGACCAACCAGTTCTAAATCGTGCCAAGTCAGGTTCAGTGAGACCTCGTCTCCAGGAACAAGGTGGAAAGTGAGCCAGGAAGACATTTTGACAGTGACTGCTGGCCTTCATGTGTACACAAGCAGGAACATGCACACAGCATATGCATAGACCACACACAGACTTATATACACAAAACACACACATACAGAAACACACACAGAAACACACATATACAGAAATACAGAGAGAGAGAGAGAGAGAGAGTGAGAGAGAGAGAGAGAGAGAAACACACACACCCAGAAACACACATACGCAGAAACACACACAGAAACACACACACAGAGAGAAAGAAACACAGAGAGAGAGAGAGAGAGAGAGAAACACAGAGAGAGAGAAACACAGAGAGAGAGAAACACACACACAGAAACACACATACACAGAAACACACACACACACACACACACAGATGCTCTTAAAAAAAAAAAAAAAGCAAAGCTTTTCCAGAGCCTGATGATGAAGGCATGCTGGCACACCCTGTAGAAATGTCGAGCGTTTGGCACAGCCCGACACCATTAGCACCACTGGTACACAGCAAACTCAGTCAGACCGGATGTTTTGCTTAGCTCTGGGATGCTCTTGCATGCCTGCCTTTAAGATTTTGGTCACCAGAGACTGGACATCAGGAGTCACCCCAGCTCTCCTGGCTAAGAGCTCTCTCTCCAACTCCTCTAGTGCCCTCTTATCCCCACTCTTCTGAGCAGCCCTGGCACTTGCCAACATCTCGGGTTTTACCTAGACCCTCCCACGAGGCAATCCGTAAGAGTGATACTTGACCCCTGGGCAAGGTGCAAGCACCAGGTCCCCACAAGACAGGCCAGCAGCTACCTGTGTAGCCGAGGACACTCAGCGTCCCTCCTGTTCACCCCAGATTCCTGGGCACGTCTAGTCAGAAGCTTGCCCAGAGGGCAGCCCCATAGCTTACAGGATTCAGCACTGTGTGTTCCCATGCGCCCGTCCCTCCTGGCACAAGGCCTGGGCTACAGCATTAGCCTTAGAAAGGCAGCTGGGTTCAGCAGACCCATCTGCCCACTACTCTCACCTTCTCCTGGAGACTGACTCCATTTCCACATGAGGCAACTGGCTGCTCTGGTCTCTCCTCAGCTACTGACTGCAGATCCTATCCCAACTTCACCCTAGCTGACCTTGGCCCAACCTCCACCGTGAATGTGGTTCACACCCATTGGGCACTCACTCCTTAGCAAACTCAACTCATGTCATTTTCGCCACAGATCCATATATAGTTGCATTGCAATGCCACGTCAGTCACAAAGTACCAGCAGAACACTAAGGTCAGTTTGACATAGCATCCAGCCTGCTGGGCCTGAGTCACCAGGAGAACATGGCCCAGAACCCCCACCACAGCGGTGAGAGCATCAGCAGCCCTCATGAGAAATGCAAACGCACCTGGTTGACCCAGGACAGGGAACTTAGGAGAGCACTGTCCCCCTTATGCCCTGTCCAACCCGTGGAGGGAGATATCTAAGAGCCAAGGTCATCCTCGGAGACCATTTTCTGGGTGATTACAAACTTCTCCAGCCAGGAGCCCTCAGCCCCCAAACTTCCCACGAAGTCCACAGTATGTCAAAGGAAAGGAAGCAAGCCAAGTGTCCCAGCCCAAGTCCAAGATCTCAGGCTCCAGACGCACTTGGGACACAGACCTCAGAGATGTTCGTTCCAGTTCATCTGGTTTCAGGTGGCCTCCAGGACCACCAGACACTTGCACAGGCTCTCAACCTTCTTCCTAAATCAAAGACAGTTCCCAAAATCCTTCTATGCCCAGCAGGAATCCAGAGGCCTCAGACTGAAGTCCAGGCCCAGCCCCTGCTCTGTCTCCTGCTCCTATCTCTGGGGTGTTTCTAAGGGAAGCAGGTTCAGCGATGGCTGGAACATCACTGACTTAGAACACACACACACACACACACACACACACACACACACACACACACACACACACAGAGTCAGTCGATCCCTCCTGATCCCAGCGCTGCCCTGCAAGTCCACTCAGAGGGCTCTCTTCCGCAGAACCCTTGCCCATCAGAAGGTGTCGGTCAGATCAACCTTGGTGAAGCCCTGTGTCCATCCTAACCTGGCACCCAGGAGACACAAACTGGGTTGCTTGGAAATGAGCAGTCACTACCATCCCCGCATGGTGCTCACATGGCGGCCAGTCGGGCCATTCCACCCTCAGGCCACGGCATCCTATGGGAAGCAATAGAATCAAACGGATCCCTAACGGAGGAGGTGCGTCCGCTACAGTGGCCGAAGCAACACTACATGAGGAGCCACCCTGTGACCACAAATGTCCCAAGTGGCACAGGAGACTGCCCATCTCCTGCCTACCTCAAATATTTCATCATCCAGAATCCGGGAGCCAAACATGATGATACCATTGACATCTATTATGGGGTGGTCGCCGCGGTTGAGGAACTTCGTGATCTTCTTTTTGCAGTCGAGGATCAAGGTGACATTTTTCTTGTATACACTGATAGCGATTCGGTGCCACCTGCAAAGAAATAAATAAATATTCAGGCGGGGGTAAAAGGTGCATGCTGTAGAAGGCCAGTGTGACTTCACGGCACAGTCCTCAGAGCCTTGCACCGTAAAGCCTCTGAGTGACAACTTTGGGCACACGTCTGGGCAGTATCCCACGAGTCATGCTGTCACATAGAGAATCTCTAAGAGTCAAAGAAGGGATTGCATCCATTGGCTTCAGAACTAATTATCAAGGCCACAGGAGGTTTCTTTCCCCATTCTGAATGTGGCATCCATAGGCAAAAAGTCCTTAATACTTATAAACCAGAAAGCACTTGTCCTAGTTCAGGTTATCTCTGTTTAACCTCCTTCTTTGAGTGCAACTGCGAATGTTCTTCTGGGCTTCCATGAGCCCTGCTTTGTGAAATCCTAATGTCGGCCCATTCCCTAGAGTGAATGGGGCCAGACTCTGGAAAGAGTGCTCATAACACAGGTACTTCTTGGGAATAGATGTAAGATACAGGAGACTCCACTGTTCTCCACTCCCCTCAGACCCTCACAACCAGATTTCTCATCTCTAAGATGCAAATCCCGTGGGCTCCTTGGGAGGCGTAAGCATGGGGGCTCAGGGTGGGTCCAGCCGTAGGAAGAAGACGGAAGGAGGCTGCGGTCATGGTAACATTATCAGTAGGAGGCCGCTGTCAATGTAGGAGGTGATCTCTGTGACAACTGTGGGGTAGATGTGATGGCTTGGCACAGAGGAAACCCGGGAGGCTGTGGTCTTCAGCGTTCAGGAGGCCACCAGCTGAATTCTGAAGACAGCCTTTCCTTTTCCTCCCTCACATAGAGACTGTCAGATCCATAAAGGACAAGTCCCTCTGGGAACAGGTAAGCATGCCACACCATCTCCCACGCCCCTTCTGATCTAGGGCCAGCATGGGATGTACCGGTACATTTTACAGGACAACAGGGCTGGGAACAGCCAAGGTCCCCTAGAGCTTTAGAGAAGAGGAGAAACCAAGCCCTGGGAAGCACAAGCCTTTGAACACCATGTCCAGCGCTCCACCTCCTGGAACCCTGCAGGTGGGCGACTACTTCCGGGCTAGCTGCTGCCCCACACTGTCTGGCCAGCAGCTCCGTCCCCTCCCTCAATGCGATACTTACTTGCCATCGGACAGGTTGATGCCAGGGAAGAGTGGATACTCTTCAGGCCCGGGCTTCCCTGTGTGGTCCTCATAGAGGAAGACAGGGGAGCGGCCCAGCTCCAGCCCCAATTGCTGGATGCCCTGCTCATTGTAAACGGAGACCAGGAAGGCCTGACTGCCTTTCTTGGCTTTCACGGTTGTCAGGATGGAGAAGTCCTCAGGAAAGTCAGACTCTGGAACAGAGGACAGGATGAGAAAGCCGTAGGAGAACCCAAACCCTGGCCAGCCCTGGCAAGCTGGGGACAAATAGGCCAGCTTAGAGATCGGACAAAGTCTGCTAGAGGTGGCGCCCCTCTGCAGCTTACCAGCCCCAAGGTCAAGCTTCTGCAGCCTCCTCCATCACCCAGGGCAAGCTGCCAGTTCAAGGCACACTTGAAACACAAGTATCTCGAGGAAGGCCCTTCCAGTGAGGAGCCCACAACACCCTCTGCTTGGCTACACCCTACACCTCCATGCATCTGCTCATGGGTTCTCCTTGGGACCCACTGCATGCAAGGCTAGGTACGGTGTGCGTCTCATTCAGTGTCAGTCACAGGGGATGCGAGGAGGGGAGAGAGGGGAATGGAAGGCAGGCTTGGGGCATTGCCTAGACTCACACCTTCTAAGAGTTCCTCGTCAGTAAGCTAATCAAAGAAAAGGCAGAAATGAATTAAAAGGTACTCCCAGTTTAAAATTTTAAGAAAAATAAATACCTTGTATGTTGAACAGGAGAGACTATCCCTCTCAATATAGGAAGTCCCTAGGCTGGCCCTGAGAGTATCTAAACCCACTCCTGATGCCACCCTTGGCTGACGCTCATTGAGACCTTGGCTGCCACCTTCCCAGTGGATCCTGATGGGAATGTCAACTACCCTCCGGTTTGCCACCAACTGCCTGGGTCTCATAGGATGCAGGCCACACAGCTACTTAATGTGAGAAAAGTGGTCTACAGATATTCTCTCCCTCCCCCACCCATGGAGAGTGTACCTCTGAGATCCCTCGGGGGTGGGGGGGTGGTGGTGACGCCCAGCAAGGTATCTGGCAGGAACAGACTGACAAACCAGGCGGTGAAGTACCACCAAGCCACTGTCTTCTCTGTAGATGCTGAGAGTCTGGGTTACAGGCTGGGACAGGGCAGGAGTCTCTGGCTATTTCACTTTCTCCTTTAGAGTTGGAACAAGCCCAAGAGGCCACTGGTCACTGCTGTAGCAGGCTCGGTCACAATTTCCTTGCAAAGCTATCCAAGGGTGCCCTCTGTTGTTGGAACTTCATGCTGCAGATACCATGCTGGGGAAAAGTAAAATATCCTAGATCCGGGATTGGGGGGTGGGTGGGGCACAAACAGGACATAATGACTTGACTGCTCTTCCTTCCTGTTTCTGATGCCGGACACAGGCAGAGGGAGCTCGTGGAGGCTGCGGGAGCTCCTGGCACGGAAACTATTCATTTCCCAGGGGTGGCACAGGGTATGGTGAGATAGGAAGCCAGTGGAAGAACTGCCCCATAGGGTTATGACCTCGCATGAAAGGGCCCTCAGACTCTGACGTGGGACAGTCATGTGTCCTAGCCCAAGTCAAGCACCCAAAGAGGCTGGGTGTGCAGGGACCTGTTGGTGCACTTGGCAGCATGACCTGCTCCCCTGGGGTCAGTGTGACAACGTCAGGCCACTCTGATAGCTGGCATGATGGTCATGCAGCTACCTGAGGTACTTGAAGAGAGATGGACTCCTCAACTTCCAGACAGGAAGCGTCTTGGAAAGGGACATGCGAGCCCTCACTGTCTTGCCACCCTGAATGTCACACTGCACCCTCTCCTAGGCAGGGTGTGAAGAAAAATAGAGGTCTCCACCTTAGCTGGTGCTGTTAGACACAGGACTGCTGTGCATGCCCAGGAGAAGGCCCCAGCTCGCCATGCCAGTGGCTGGCCCTTGTACCTCAAGGAAGTGGACACCAGATTGGTTCCCACAGCAGCTGGGAGGTCACTGTCTGTGCACTCCCTGACTCTGTGTCCCTTGCAGCCACTGACTGAAAGAGTGAGAAGCAAGGCACACTAGAGAATCCTCTTCGTCCATCATGATCTACGGTGGAGGGCAGCCAGCCTGTCTCTCCCAGCTCATTAAAATGCCCTTCCTCGATGTTTAAAATCACTATGGTAACAAATTTTCTCAGCTCAGACAAAACTTGAAAAAGATGAATTATGTTGAACATTAATCTCTCTCCTAGCAAAATAACAATGGATTTATAGTTCCTTTAAGAAGGTCTCTTCTCACTATGACAGGAGTTGGCTGCTGACACTGTACTCCAAGCTTCCCGGTAGTCTGGAGAAGTACAGGTACAGTCTGGTGCCTCCTCATTGATCTCACTCAGAAAACCCACCACTGAGGGGTGAGCACGGTGGAGAGCCAACAGCTTCCCTCATGGGGTACCTATCTCCTTCCACCGACACCCAAGGGCCCCAGTCCACGGCAGGAATACAGTAGGAGTCTAATAAATGCAGCTGTCGTGTAATTGGCTCTTCCAAGTCGATGGTTATGGGCTGACTGATGGATCACTTGCCTGGGTGAGGTGACCAATAGTTGTGACAGTTCTTCTAACATGGGCCAGGCTCCAGGTCAAGAGATGGACATGGCCCTCACTCCCAGGAAGTGGCATTTCCATAAGGGACAGAAATAATAGTCAAGTAAGTTATTTTCATAATAGCCAGTGTGCAGTGGCTTGGGAGGGCGAAGGCAGGAAATGACGTCAGGGTGTGGAGAGCTTGGGACAGGGAGCCAGCATGGCATTTCAGTGACCCCCCAGTAGTCCAGAGGGATTCTCACCTGCTCCCCTCCCCCTCCTCATGGGACTGTCCATTGGCAGTGGGGAAGGTGATGGCCTAAGGAAGAGCTTTCATCCGACACTTCCTGCAGGATGGAGTTACTCTGGGGCCACCAAGTATGGCCCAAGGCCTCAAGTGAGAACAGGGCACCTGCAGCTGGCTTATCACCATGAGATACCTGGGAACTAACAGGAATCCAGAGGAGAGTGCCTCCAACACCAAGTAGATGCCAAGGTGGGTCATCAACTCAAGGGCACCCTCATACCGCACAGTACAGGGTGTGTAAAGGATCCACCATCCTTCAATCAGAGACCCGATATCCTACTGTCTAGGGGTGCAAGAAACAAAACATCCCTAAATTGGAAGGTTTCATACACCATTCTGGATGAGGACAAGAGGCAAGCCATCCCTCAACCAAGGGACTTATAGATGGGGGTGTTAGACAAAGGCCATCCTCAAATCCCACTGTCAGGGGAAAGAAGGGTAAGACATTGCTAAACCAAGATATTTCACATCTTATTGTACAGGGAATGGGGTGAGGTAACCTGGAGCAGAGGATCTCATGCTCTATTACACAGGCAGGATGGGGACAGCCTCTCAGAGAATACACAGCTCTGATCACTTAAGGAATACAGCACCTCTGTCCTGCTAACTGGGTAGACAAAGGAGTAGTAAAACTTGGCTGTGTACAGGAAATATCCAGGACCACCTTCATGCATGTCCTGGTAGTTTCTTTTCAATATGGTGCCTCCTAGTAAAACTACCATAGACCAGGTCCCCACTCTGGAGCAGCCAGTGAGCCCCTGCACTCTAGAAGGAGGCACATGGTAGCTAGCACCCACCCTCATTCTTACCTAGGCTGCTGCAATGGCTGGCATGTGGCCACATGTGTCCTGTGGAAGACGTCCCACAAGGTCTGACCTGTTTCCTGAGCACTTGTCAATCAGAAAGCCTGCAGTATCTTGCAGGATTTTCTTGGATTAACCACCTGCTCTGAGGTACGCAGCCTCAGACACCAGACGATGCATAATGCTGACCCCAGAACAGCTTTCCCAGACTGAGCTGTGGGGACTGACACAGAACTTCCTCTGCAAAGAACCCTGAAGCCACCGTGGGTACACTGGCCACTGTCAGACAACCACTACACAGCCCCGTACTCCCACACCCTGACTACAGCAAGTCTGAATGTCTAATGAGGTTACTACCTTGAGGACAGGAGAAAACAAAAACAAAAACTTTCTAGGACTGGGGCTGGATGGAGTAGAGCATGAATAGATCCCTGTAATTGTCAGAGTACTCCCCGAGCCCACGTGAAGCTCTGAGCTTGATCACCGCAACTACGTAAACCTCATACTGATGCGTGCCTGCACTCTTAGGGCTAGAAAGGCGCATTCAAGATGATCAGGAGTTCAAGGTCATCTTTGGCTGTAAAACAAAACCTAAGGCTAGCCTAGAACAGCTGAGACCATGTTAAAAATAAACACATCAATGCCAGTCAGGTCTGGTGGACAAGGTCCACGATCTATCCCCCCACACTGGGGCATCTAAGGCAAGAGGACAAGAGTCAAAGGCAGGCACTGTGGGACATGCCTGTAATCTCACCCCTTCGGAGGTGGCAGCAGGAAGACTGGGAGTTCAAGGTCTCCATAGCCGCTTGGTGAGTTCAAGGCCAGCCTCAGCCTAGATGAGACTTTGTCTCGAAAACAAAATAACAACTAGTCAACAACCACAAAAATATCCCTTATCATGTGATTCGGGAATCCACTGGATTTCCTGGGCTCAGCTACCTGATCCTGTGAGAATGCTTACCATAAACTAGCCCAGGGAGAAGAGATTGACGACTGGAATTCTAACTACCCATTCAGCTAACACTCTTGCCTTGGGTAACAGTGGTAAAGAGACAAGTATCAGTAGGCTGCGTATAGCTCCGTGGGCTGGGAGCCCTTTTTCCTACAGACCTCCCCATGCCAGCTTCATACTACTCTGTTCCTGACTAACAGACCCTTCCAGCCTGAGCCCAGGCCTCTATGGCTCCAATTTGGGAATTCTAACTCTTGGGCCACAAGACAGAAAAACTCTCTGAAAAAGAAAGATAAGACTAAGGGTTCTCAAGGTGACCTCTTTCCCCCCAAATATGCTTTCTCCAAAATTAAAGAATCCATCCCTACAAGGAAGGGTGAGGTCCCCACTCAGAAAGGGTCATGGTGGGACATTAATCTTTACAGAAGAATGAGACCGGGCATCTGTGAGCCAGGGCAATTCCGCACTAAAGGTTTGCTCCTTGGAGACCATGAGCTGCTTCCCCTGTGGCTGCAAGGGAGGTGCATGGTGCACAATACCCATCCAGCCAATACGAAACCTTGGACCAAAGCACCCAGCTTCTTCCTCAGATGTAAACTCTTAAAGTCAGAATGTCTCCAGAGAGATGCTGTGTGGAGAACAAACCCAGACAGAAGAGCAGAAGTGACAACACGGGGGGGGGGGCGGCAGAAGCATCATTCAGGGACACGGTGGAGACATAAGGTACAGCACGGGTTGATAAAACGGCCCAATTCTGCTTCAGCGTTGGGGTCGCATCCAGACCACAAAAGACTGAACACAGACTTCTAATTGCAGAAGGGGGTGTCTGTGGCTGACCGACCTTACTCGGGTCAGCAGAGTCAGAGTACCTCAGACTGAGCTGGCCGGCCCTCCTGAGGCAGGGAAAGAAGAATCTATCACCTGCTGGCCTCTGAATAAACCTGGAACACTTAATCAATCCCAGCAGATGTATACCTCGGTCCAACATGGCTCCCTCTGGATACATAGTTAAAAGCAGATGTCTGACACCTAGCAGCAGATTCTCATCAGGAATCCCAAGCCAGCTGCCAGTCAGTGTGTTGGACTTGTGTCTCTCAATGTCACTGGCCCCAGCTAGGCTCATGTTCCCCAGCATAAGCACTTCCTTTCCCATGACCTGAAATCTCACTTTACCTCGCCCCTTGGGGTTGTGGGGCATCCACCTCCTTTCTGCCCCTTTTCACGGTGGCCTGTCGTTAGTGTAAGCACACCTACTTGGTTCCCATGGAGCATAGACAAGGCCTTACGCACACGCAAGTGGTGGGCGGGTGGTAGGTTTCAATATAACGAGGAAGACTCCCAGAAAGCACCCCCATGGCTCTGATGCAACCACTCACTCAGGCCTCCTCTTTGCCCCTGGCCAGAAGTCTGAAGTCCCCAGAACTCTGCCACCCAGGACGGGAATGAGACACCTCTTACCGGGGTACAGCTGCTTGGTGGGCATGCTGAGCTGTGCATCTTTAGAGACTCGGTAGGCAACATCCGGCTCTTTGGAAGATCGTCGAGTGGCACAGAAACCCGTGGTTTTCGTTACCCCCGAGGGCAAATTGTGAAAATCTAGCATCTCCAGAAGATCTGTTGGCTGAGCTGCAAAGACAGAGAAGCTGTGTCAGCTCCAAGGTAGACACAACTAAGGGGCACCCCCAAAGAGAAGGTGAATCTTAGACAACTGAGACCAGGCCCCACCCAACCCTTTATACTCTCTGCCCCCAACAAACATCTGGTGTTCAGAATCGTCTGAGGGCCTGCTCAGAAGGGACACCTCAAGAGCTCAACGGTTGCCCCTGCATTGATTAGCTTTGTTAACTTGGCCTTGTAAGAGAGATTCAGTGAGGAATTGTTCACATTTGGTTGTCTATGAGGGGGATTACTTTAACTGATATAGGAAGACACAGCCCACTGTGGGTGGCGCCATTCCCTAGGCATGGGGTCGTGAAGAATAACAGTGAAGAAATCGAGTTGAACAGAAGCAAGCAGGGGAGTGTGTGTGCATTCATTTCACTCTGCTCTTGACTGTGTATGTGATGTAACCAGATGTTTGAAGTCCCTACCTTGACTTCCCCACAATAATGATCTGTAACCTGGAATTCTAAACTGAAATAAACTCCTTTCTCCTCTAAGTTTCTTTTTGTCGGGGTATTTTGTCACAGAGACAGAAATGAAGCTAGAACATCCCCAAACACAAAACATGCCCCTGTTGGAGCCCCTCTCCTCACATCAAGAGGCCTTTGAGTCCACACATGCCCACCCAGACTATTTGTTTTCCTGTTTATCTATGTCCAGTTTGAGTTACAACAAATAGGAGGCTCTTGGATGTCCAGCAGAGAATAAATTCCAAAGTGGTACCACAAGGGTGTGAAACCTCTGACACATGACCAGGCTAGACCAGTGTTGCACCGTCCTGCGGTTTCCTCTAGGATAAAGGATTCTGCTCTTCTCTGGGAGATGAAGCCAGAGAGGGCTACCATGTCAAGGGAACTTAGTGCATGCAGAGGTCAACTCTTGCAGTGATAAATGGGCACCTAAATCCAGCTATGCCTGAAGCTGTCCTTCCATTCCCATCAGTTCATTCTCAGGCTTGTCCTGCTAAAAACTCAGCACTCACATCTGAAGGCCACAGGAGGCTGAAATTGGCTCATCCCTTGACTATCCATCCCCCCCAAGTAGATACTACTGTGGGGCTCCCCAGGAGGACAGCTGAACTGTTTTTAAGAGGGTGTTAAAGAAGGATGGTCCTGCAAACTTCCTCGGGGTGGGAATCCTCCAGCAGCAGCCACCGAGTCTCGAGCCTGACACTTGTTAGCCTGTGCTCCAAAGCAACCTAAGAGGCCGGGTCTGCAGCCAACGTTTTGGCATCCTTCGTCATTTACTCCAGAGAAGAAGGGTTCCCCACCTCTACAGGAAACCATTATGAAGGACAGCGGGACACAGTGTGGACAGCCAGCCCACTATTGGTCCAGTAGAGCCTCCACCCATTTCAGAATCCTGGGCAGCTCTTAGGCACTACCCAGTGTCCAGTCACTTCCCGGGTACTCCGTGGTGACAAAGCCTTCGCCGAGCCCTCGTTTAGTGAACATCACAGGCAATGCTGAGTGTGTTGGCAGGGCTGTGCGGCACAGTCCCAGGCCTGGACACAGCTGTGGGAAGATGGCCGTGCCAACTGCCAGCACACCTGGCCAGAATGACATAGCTCGGAACCTTGGGACATCCCGGAAACCCAGCTCTAAGGCTGGCAGTGTCCTAGGGAAGAGATGGGGATCCCAGCAGCGTTTCCTGGACCCACATCACAGCATCTATACTATGATGCTCTTCCCAGACCAGGCTGAAGCCTGCTTTCCCCATTGTCAAAGCAGAGAGCGGTTTCACAGGAGCCTGCCTGGGATGTTTGCAGACCTGTATCGCAACAAGTTTAAAAGGCCACCAGACCTCTCCTAGGCCCAGTGCCACCCTTCCCGCTGGCCAGGGCTTTTCTGTGCCAGAGAGCAAGATATATTTAGTCTTAAACAAGGTGTGAGGAGCACCGGTGTAGTGTCCAGCGTACAGGCATCTGGAAACTCTCCCTCCCACACAAGATGCCTTATCCACCCTTCAAGCCAATGCCTCGCCCAGGCTGAGCACCTCCATTCTGCAGTGGCAGGGGCTATTGGAACAGGTAGATGTGCCTAAAAATCAGGGTCATACCAATCCCACGGGAAGATCATGCCAGCTGAGGCCCACTAGAGAAGCCACAGAAGCCACTGGGAACCTGCCAGTGGGCAATCACCAGAACTCTGGAAGGAACGTGCTATTCACAGTGCCCTCAGGACTCGTCTGAGTCCCACAGACTGGAGGAGGACACACACGGTATTGCATTCATGGCCCTTGCTGCCAACAAGAAGCGTTTGCTTCAAAGTAAGAGGCACTGGCGTGACCCTGAAGAATCCAGAGACCCACTACCCCCTGCAAATGAGACCACCTCCAAGTGGTTTGCACGCAAACACTCCCTTGCTCTTTTCCAGGCTGTTCCACCTATGAACAGGTCAGGCTCCAAAGAGGGACGGCCTGGCCTTATCTGTTCACTTCCGCTAGACCCAGCCTCCTCCCAGAGAGTCCTGCTCCACAGGCTGAGAGACTAAAACTACATTTCCCAGAGCCCTTTGCAATACGAATTATTGCAGCGAGCCAGAATCTACCAATCAGTGATTATCCTAGAGTGGAATGTAAGTTGTAATAAGCTCCCAGGCTGCCCGAGGGCCAGGTCCATGGTGAGGCAGTCATGGCACTAAGCACCCTGGATTCCATATCTGCAGCAGTGATCCTGTGAGTAGCAGCCTCAGTATGATAGCTTGACAGTTGCCTCAGGACTTCTAACTCCAACAGGTTCTGCTCTCTAGACAGCTTGCCCTCCCTCAGACAGCCTGCTACCAGGCTACACATATGCTATACTTGCCTTTGAGGAGCATGCAAGAGGAGTCTCATCACATGGGCTCTCCTGACCTCTTAGCCAGAGATAGGCAACTAAAACTGAGCCACTGACAAGTGAGGCTGCAGGCCATGGCTCAGTCTATACTCCACTCAGAAGGGCCGAAAGAGGCAGACAGGTCGTGACAAGGCTCTAGAGCAGCATTGCACGGTCTAACACCAGGAGGTCCCAGGCTTTAAGAGCAAATGGAACACGGTGTCTGCTTTTAGAAAGAACAGAAATTGTTCTGGTCATAGCTGGCATCTAGACACCCCCGTCTCCTGCTCAGACACAGAAATGGACATCTGGGAGGACACCAGCCTGCTGTAGAGGAGAGCCAGTCCCATGTTCAGCAGCCTAACTCTTGGACGGGAGCCCCTGGCAAAGAAACACATCCCAGCCCACAGTGCCAACACTGCAAAAGACAGCCTGCTCTTGGGAAGGCCAGTGAGGCCCGGGTCACCATCTGGAGCCACTCACAACATGTCCTCAGAATAGAATCTAAAGTCCCAGACTTGCTGCTTTCTGCCACTTCAGTCCTGCCCAGCCCAGGGAATGGAAACACTCAGAAAGGACCCTGGTCAGAGCAGACCTCCAGCTCAAGCAAGAGGCTGGGGGCAACAACATTCACAGGCAACAGCAGAGAGAGGTGAGGTCCTGACAGGAGGGCTTCATGAAACAGCTCTCAGGATTCATCATGCACCCCATCGCACTGGGCTTGGGCACCAGAAGAAAAAGAAGGGCAGAGCCCCCTGTCCTGTGCTGTGTTTGTTGAATGACTAAGTGAGCCCTGACTTTTATACCTAGCAGGTCAAAGGTTAATAAAGTCAGCTCTCCTGTTCTGCTTTCGTGAATGAAATTCACTTCACCTTGGCTGCCATGCTCCATCTCCCACCAGGCTCCGTTCTCAGAGCAGTTGCGAGCAGAGAGATTGAGCTCTGAGCCTGGGTGTTGCAGAAGGGAAGCAGTCGGAGGTCCTGAGACGTCCCACCCCTGACTTGGCTATACAACCCTTTGTTCCAATCAGTTCACACACACCCTCAGTAAACTGCACATTTAAAGCACTTGCTGGGATCAGGAGGCCTCCAGCCCACCTACCTGTCTGGCATAGCTCTCTCCCCAAAGAGTTCCACAGGGCTTCATGTGGCCTCTATATGCTCACAGGAAAATCACTGTCCCAGAATCCCCAACGCAGCCTCTGCCCCACTCACTGGTCACTCACTGGTGATTGGTATCGCACCAGGGGTGAGGGGGTATTGAGACTTAGTATTAGACATCTGAGCCCAAGCTCTGGCTGGTATTTTATCACCTTACAGTCAAGCAGGCCTCTTCCCGTGCTACCACCATGATCCAAAGCCTGCCTCAGACACCAGGCCTTCCCCACACCGCACTTCCTGGGAGAAACTGTGGGCCACAGTTACCACCTTTTTCTGATTGTCAAACCTTGGAGAAAATGAGGAATATACAGAGACTGAGGAACTCCAAGACTGAGAAAGACAGAGTTGGGGGCAGACAAACAGAAAAACAGACAGTGAGGTGTTCTGTGCTGCAAGCTTCAAGGTCAACATCTTCACCTTCAAGAGAATAACGTGTAGGCCTTGCAGATGACCGCCCAGGTTCGACTCTGTAGGTTCACAGACAGAAGAGCCAAAGGTTCAGTGACAAGGGCTGCACTAACAGCCTCTGTCCTAAACAAGCACATGAAATGGAGAGAGCTACACCCAGCGTCCAACACTACACAGCAGGCTGGTGCCAGCCTCTCCCTCCTGACCAACCCACAGACACAGGACAGCAGCCTTCATAGCCTGGGGCAGCCCATCTCCCACTCTCTCCCCCTCAGCTTCCTAGGGCAAAAAGCCAGTTTTAGCACAGGCCACACCAGAACACCGGAGGGTCTGCCCAGGTCCCTCCCACCGACCCTCCCTGAGGGTAGTGGCCTCATCCAAGGTCAGCCAGGGGGTTGGAAAACAAACAGGGTGACTTTCAGGCCCTGATGAAATTCTTTTCCAGTGACTAAGGAGGGGACAAGGGAGGGCGTGGCCAGGGCTTCAGGCAGGCAGTGCTGGCTTTTGGAGCTAGCCAGGCCTTCTTCCCTCCCTGCTCTCCCCAGGCCTCTGGCTGTTGGTGCCCTGACCTCAGATCCTTCACCAGGCTCACCGCTACCATAAACATAGGTCCCTTCACCTCCTATAAACTGTCATTTATAGCTCCTATTTTCTCCAGGCACAAGGTCCTCAGCCTGCTACCACAGCCTGTTCCTCACCCAGGAAGCCTGAACTGGCTGGCTTATCACAGGGACTCACCCCACCATGGCCCATCCAAGGGCATGCTTAGTTTGCACAGCACGCAGCATGACAACTTTCCCCATTTAGCTCCAGATTGTCACAATGGCCATTTGCACACCTGTGACAAACACCAAGGCACATCAGATTCAGCAGTGTGAGGCTGGGTGGGGCCAGACTCCCGGGAATGGTTTTTTCTCCTCCACAAGGGTCTGGATCCATGTCCCCCAGCTGTGGGACCTGGCCAGCGATGAGCTGTTATAAGGGTAAAGTGCCAGCCATGTAGGCGCCTGCATGGGAGGGCTTGCTTTGCCTACCCCATTCTCTACCATGGCACCACCTACTGGACACTTCCCACTAGCCCCTCAGGGCAGGAGCTGGGCACTATAAAGTACAGGATGTCAGTCCCAGCAACAAAAGGGGAAAGGGAGATCAGAGAGGGAACAAAAAGAAAGGCATGGTCAGCCAGACTTCACATCACGGTATGGGGTTGAGGGTAAGACATGAAGAACTGACTGGAACTGAAGGAGATCTTGGGCAACCAAAGGCAGAGGTGTCTCTTCACAGAGTGAGAACTGGAAGTCAGTTCTGTCTCTGGGAAGCAGACCCTGGGATTTCCCTCTGCACAGGCTACCCACCTAGCAGGCATATCCCTGATCCTTTCTATGAAAGCCCAGGGTGCCCTAGGCAGTAGGGCTCTGCCTCTGGAGAGCATGAATAGAGGGTTATGCAGGTGGATGGCAGTGGGGGAGACCTGCGTGGAGGGTGGGAGTGTGGTGAATGGGAGGGTACATGCATGGAAGGTGGGGCTGCTGTATGCTGTTCTACTATGCGCAGCTCTCTGCTCCTAGAATGCCCAGTACTTCCTTCCCAACAATTGCCATGTTCATTTTGCTGCCCTAAACTCTGAAGGGATGAGTTCTCCGGACCCACATGGGCGGTAGTGGTGGACAGTCCAGAAATCAGTAACATAGCAAGAAACAAGGTCTCACCCCATATGTACAGCAATGCCAACCAACCAGAGCTTCCAGGGACTAAGCCACTACCCAAAGACTATACATGGACTGACCCTGGACTCTGACCTCGTAGGTAGCGATGAATATCCTAGTAAGAGCACCAGTGGAAGGGGAAGCCCTGGGTCCTGCTAAGACTGAACCCCTAGTGAACTAGACTGTTGGGGAGAGGGCAGCAATGGGGGGAGGGTTGGGAGGGGAACACCCATAAGGAAGGGGAGGGGGGAGGGGGATGTTTGCCCGGAAAACGGGAAAGGGAATAAGACTCGAAATGTATATAAGAAAAAAACAAGAATAATAATAAAAAATAAAAAAAAAAAAGAAACAAGGTCTCAGAAAGAGAGAACCCCTGTTGGGGAGCGACAGAAGATAGTATGTGAACGCTCTCTGAGAGGCGGAGGGGAGCAGCAGGTGAGCTGTCTCATAACACCCGCATTAGGGGTACAAGCAGCCACTTGGGCCCGACAGCTTGTCATCTCTGACTACAGAGACCAGCAAGGCAAGGATTATACGCATGTGCAACATTTCTGTCTCAGGAGGGAATGACAGAGGCTCTGGACTATGTACCTCCCTGCCCAACACCCTCACTTGTGGTCTTCAGAGCCTGTCCTTCAAAAGTAAACTTAAAAAAGCTGGGGAAGATGCCTAGGGTCTTGATCAGAGTTCCACCAACTCTATACTGGGATCCAAAGCCTTCACTCCTCCCTCTACACCATGCCACAGGAAGCTGGTAGGATGCTCTCAGAGCAGATGTATCACTGAGTCCCCACTCCTCACAGGTATCTATGCAGGAGAGTGCTGGGCATGATCAAGGGACAGGGTGATGTCACTCCAGGGAGGATGGGCAGAAACGCTGCCCTTGTTACAGAACATCAAAACACTGAACATCCTCGTCATTCAGAAAGCACCCTGGAAAGACAGGTCACTAAACCCAAAGCTGTAAGTTCCATCAACCCTCAGGATGGAAGAACAGATACAGAATGGTGGATGAGTAGTGAAAGGGGAAAACGGGTGGTTGAAGAATGGCTTTGTGAGTAAGTGGGAAGATCAATAAAGAATGGATGGGTGGCTGGCTGGGTGAGTGGCTGGCTGGATGGATGGATGGGTAGATGGATGGATGGATGGATGGGTGGATGAATGGATGGATGGATGGATGGATGGATGGATGGGTGGGTGGATGGATGGATGGAGGATGGGTGGGTAGGATGGATGGATGGATGGATGGCTGTGTGAATGGGTGGGTGGATGGATGGATGGATGGATGGATGGATGGATGGATGGATGGCTGTGTGAATGGGTGGATGGATGGATGGATGGATGGATGGATGGATGGATGGATGGATGGCTGTGTGGTGGATGGATGGATGGATGGATGGATGGATGGATTAGTGAGTAGATGGGTGGATGGATTGGTGGATGGATGGGTTGGTGGATGGATGGATGAATGGATGGATGAGTGGTTGGGTGGATGGATGGATGGATGGATGGATGGATGGATGGATGGATGGATGGATGGATGGTGGATGGGTGGATGGAAGGATGGATGGATGGATATATGGGTGAATGGATGGATGGGTGGATTGATGGATAGATGGATGGGTGGGTGGATGGATGGGGAGATGGACAACCATGGATAATTGCATGGGTAGAAGAAGGAATATATACAAGAGTATATACCATGAATGAAAAGACTAAAATTAAATTACTTCATGAGCTAAATGAAGTAGCTCATGAAGGGCCACATAAGTCATCATTACCCAGTCCTACCCTCAGTAAAGACTATAATATGTTCCTCAGTGCCCCGCCTGGCTCTGTGGCTGGATTGGGCAAGCATCTCTGACCACTTGGCTTTTTCTCTTTCATCTCAAAGGCCCTTCTTCATTCCTGGCAGAAAGCTATGGGTTCCAGGAAGCTACTGACCACTGTGTTCCAGACAGTCAGTTTTATGGAAAATCTGGATAAGGAAAAAGAGGGGAATCTGCCCCTTCACTTATTACAGAGGGTGCCAGTGCTCCAAGGCTTCTCTCCTTTAGTATGTGACTGCCCATCTCTCACCCCTCCTGAAAGCTGGCCTGAGGTCTAGACATCTGACACCTTTGTATTACTTTGTTTACTAAACCCAGACACAGGCTGAGACACCTTCAGAAAGGCTCAGACACATGCACCTTCAATTCCCCCTAATGCAATCCCCTAAGAACAGAAGGTACAAAGATCACCTGTAATACACACATACTGTTGTTCAAAATAGAGCCAAGCCAACAGGAAGGACTCTATGGAGGGTATGGGGAATGGAGGGGTGCAGACAACATATGCAAAGGACTCCTGCAAGGAGGCCTGAGCCAAGGCTTGAAGAGTAGGGAGGAAGATGCAGTGTTATATGGGAATCGGCAGATGCCACCATGCAGACTCTGAGACCATGTGAGTACTGGGCTAAGCACAGGAGTGCCCCACACCAGGCAGCAGAAGGAAGAGAGGAGGTGTCTAGCTTCTCCCAAATCCGCTCAGCATCTTCTTCTCCTTTTCGACAACCACTGCTGCTCTTCATGTATGGTTATTACTAGACAAGTTTCTCTCACCCTGTCCTTTCTCAAAGAATTATGACCACAACAGAATGGAACCTGTGTCAAGGACATCGTGCCTACAGCCAACTGCCAAACAAGATGTGTCACAGAGGGACAGGCTGAATGCCAGGCCCCTTGAATACAGGCATTGCCAGCAGAATATGCTCATTGTGAGCAGAGTAAGGAACCAAGTGGTTCATCTTGCTTCCTCAAAGAGTTTCACCTCATTGTTCTGGAGGAAGTGGGGGATGATGCCAGGAGACAGATTATGCCCGTGGGTTGGTGGTGCTTGAGTGGGTGTGGTTTGTAGAGCCACACCAATGACTGGAAGGACTCAGGGAGTGGCTGAACCTGAGCCACTATATGGAGCATCTATATGGCCATGAACCTGTGTTAAGAGATGATGTCATAACTGTGCCAGTGGCAAGTGAGACCCTCTCAGGGTCCCGCCACGCATAGGGTCACTGAGACCTGCAAGGCAGCTCCATACTGCCTTTCCTCAGCAATGTCCCATGATCATGTGCTATGTCCTAGCACGCTGAAGGTCCGTGCCACCTCTGATTCATTCTGGAGTCAGACAAGGTCAAAGCTGTCTTATCCCGACCATTTCCAGATGGATGGTCTGTCACCACCAGCAACAAAACCTTCCTGGATATTCTGGCAGAGCTTTTAAGGTTCACAGCAGTGAGGGGCACCATCCTTGGTGCCGATAAGGTCCACTGACCCAGAAACTAACCAATAAATCACCCACTAACAAGTCAATAAACAAATGAGCCACCCACTAACTAACCAATGAACAAATGAGCCACCCACTAACTAACCAATAAACAAATGAGCCGCCCACTAAATAACCAATAAACAAATGAGCTGCCCACTAAATAACCAATAAACAAATGAGCCGCCCACTAAATAACCAATAAACAAATGAGCCACCCACTAACTAACCAATAAACAAATGAGCCACCCACTAACTAACCAATAAACAAATGAGCTAACCACTAGCCAGCCATTGAACAAATGAACCACCCACTAATTAACCAATGAACAAATGAGTCACCCACCAAGTAACCAATGAACAAATGAACCATCCAGCAAGTAACCAGTAGGGAAAGAAAAAACGTCAACCAACTAACTAATAGGCAAATTAATCAACTCACAAATCAAGGAATAAAATTAATCAACCAATGTACACACACACACACACACACACACACACACACACACACACACACCCCAACTGACAAATAAACTCACCAGCCGTCTAATCAATGAACCAGTGAATCAGCCCGTCAATCAACCAATGAGCTAGCTAACCAATAAGCAAATGAACCGGCCACTAACTAGCCAATAAGCAAATGAACCGGCCACTAACTAACCAATAAACAAATGAACCAGCCACTAACTAACCAATAAGCAAATGAACCAGCCACTAACTAACCAATAAACAAATGAACCGGCCAACAAATAAAGAAATGTGTGCTGGGTGCTAAAGGCAACCACTAGTGGCGGGAGCCTTGAGTGGGAAGGAGGCCTACAGGATCTTGGCGAGGATACGGCGGCCAGGCCACACTAGCCTGCCATCTCCTCTTTGGGGTAGATTGTGTAGAAAGGTTTGTATTGTGCCAGGCTGTGCAAGATTGCTTGTGAGATAAAGGCAAGGTCCATGCTCATCAGGACGGAGCTGGTTGGATCCAAAGAAGCTTTCCCTGTCTAGCTCACTGCAAAGATGGAGTGGGATGGGTCAACCCATGCAGCCTAACATGATAAGGTGGCCAGAACCCACTGCTAAGTGATCACAACCATGTTCAGAGACACTGATAGCATGCAGTGCCCTGTGTTGACCTAGGTAACCGAAATCAATAAACTCTGAACCCACACCCCAATCTAGAACAAATGACCCAGGGGTGGATAGACTGGGATGGATCCAAGATCGGATACACGTGTGCTTGTCACATCTTCATCTACTGAAGAGCAGCGTGAGTATCAGTGTAGTCCTAGCACAATCTCCTTTTTAAAAATAGTCAAAAGGATTTAAGTGTGAGCATTTTAAACCAGGCATAGCTCTTTAATTCAAGAGTCTGTCGAGTGATGCCCTCCCTCTAACAGAGGTGGGGTCTCTGGAAAGTGAATTATGCATGTAACCACAGGACACACTACCAGCTCTTCAACCTTGGCTTTAAAAGCCATGGACCTACCTCTGCAGACGTCAGGCTATAGAAACCCAGGGGGTTCTCTAGTGGGAATTATGGGGATGGGGATTCTCGGTTCACTGGGGGACAGGGTGTCAGTCTTCTAGCAGGGATTCAATGCCTCCAGTGCAGGTTCTGCCCTCTACACTGGGGCAGGCATTGCACCCTGGAGGAGAGGAGCGAAAACAGGATCACCACACATCTGAAACTGCATCTGCACGTATGCATACAGGCATGTGTGCATGGGAGCATGGACACAGACACACACACACACAGAGGCACACACACACACACACACACACACACACAGGCATACACACACACACAGGCATACACACACAGGCATACACACACACAGGCATACACACACACAGGCATATACACACACACATACACACACACATACACACACACACAGGCATACACACACACAGGCAAACACACACAGGCATACACACACACACACAGGCATACACACACACAGGCACACACACACACAGGCACACACACACACACGCACAGGCATACACACGCACACACACACTGTATCAATATGTGTTTTGCAAATCTCTTACTACAACTATCTCTCCATTTTCTGCAAAGTGTGGGGCTTCCGCCTGCTTCCCACCTGCTGTGGCTCATGGCTTCTGTGGCTTCCCCGGGTTAGAACTCTGTCCTAACTTACGTTCAAAACCGATGCTATCCTTCTTGGGTCTAAGTCCTGACTGTTGTATATCAAAGTAAGGTTCATGCCTTGTAATTGTACCTCCAGGACACAAGTTGTGGATAAGAACTATCTCCCACCACTAGTGCCTTGATCAAAATCAAATGATCTTTCCAGGCACGGCACGTCTTTCATCCCAGCAACCTGGAGGCAGAGGCAGAGGCAAGTAGATCTCTGAGTTTGAGGCTAGACAAGGCTACACGGTGAGGCCCTGTCTCAAAACAAAGAAGCAAACAAATGACAAATGATCATGCCCATGTGTATGTGTATGTGTATGTGTATGCGTGTGTGTGAATGTGTGCATGTGCATGTGTATATGCATCTGTGTGTGCACGTGTACATGTATGTATGTGTGATTGCATGTGTGTGTTCATGTGTACATGTGTGAATTGTATGTGCACATGTGTGTACATGTGTGCATGTGTGTGTTTGAGTGTGTGTGCATGTGTGCACACATGGGTACATGTATGTATGTATGGATGTGCGTGTGTACATGTGTGTGTGTGTGTGTGTGTGTGTGTGTGTGTGTGTGTACACTGCTCATCTACTTTGTCCTATCCATGAGTCTGTGCCTTTATGCCAAATTGCATGGCCTTTGTCACTACAGATGACAATCGTAAATCCAGTCACTCTCAACCTATGGCTTGTCACTCCTTTGGGGGTCGCATATCAGATATCCTGCATATCATATATTTACAAAATGATTCATAACAGTAGCAAAATTGCAGTTATGAAGTAGCAACAAAGCAACCAAGGCAATGCTACAGTTGGAGGTCACCACAACATGAAACACTGTATTAAGGGCCACAGCTTTAGAAGACTGAGAAGCACTGTTTAACACTAACACAGCACAAGTCCCCTAACACAATCTGGGGAGGTGTCAGTAAAGTCCCTGTCTCACAAGTATGAGGACTTGACCTCAGATTCCCCAAAAGCCCACATAAAAGCCTGGCCTGGCCAATGATGTGTGTCTGTGACCATGCTGCTGTGTGCTGGGGCATGGCTGGGGAGTGGACAGGCAGGCAACTTCCTCGAGCTCAGCATCCTCCAGGGTTGATGACCTCTGTGTTCAGTGAGAGAGTCTGTCTCGAAAATAAGACGAGCAATTGAAGAAGACACCATCAGACTCTGGCCTCCACACACAAGCATGCACATTTGCGCACGCGCGCGCGTGCACACACACACACACACACACATTCACACACACCCTACACATACACGCTATACATATACACATTCACACATACACATACACACACATATTCACACAGACACACACACACATTCACACACACCATACACATACACACCATACACACACCACACACACACACACACACACTATACATATACACATTCACACACACACATACATACACACATTCACACAGACACACACACCATACACACACACTATACACATACACATTCACACACACACCATACACACACACCATACACACACACACACACACACACACACACACACACACACACACACACACACATACTACATACACAGAAAGTTCAGAATCACCCACATTCAATCCCCTTCAATCTATGGGTCAGCTTAGGACAAAGGATGCACTAATGATTTGAGTCTTTTGATCTGTGAGCTTGGTAATAACTCAGTATGTTTACAATTTTTATTTTGCTAAGTGATATTCTGTAATATTTGCTATACAAACCCACATGCTTTGCTTTATTCTATTAGGTTCACGAATTCCACATTGATGCTGTTGTAATGCTTTTAAGTTTCTCATTTCGTTGTTTCTTACTTCTGTCGAGAAGTACAACTGACTTTTGTATATTGGTGTCATACTCTGTTACCGTCCTAAATGGTATTCTTAGCTTTTGAGGCTGCTTTGTAGACTCCTTTGGGTTTTTCCTTAGACTACCGTCCGTCATCTACAAATAAAGACAGCCTTCCTCTTTCCTTACAATGTCTACACACCTTTTGTTTCCTTTTCCTGCCTTATTGCATTGGTAAGGATTTCCACTTGAGGTTACATGGAAAGCTTGTGGCCTCGCCCTGCTTCTTGATCTGTGCTCAGCACAGGTTTTACATACAGGACTTTATCAGAATGAAGAAGTCTTCTTTATCTCTTGCTTACTGACCCTGCTCTTGCTCATCAGAGTTTTAGTTTAAAACACCTGTGCAAAGTATATGTAATCCCAAGCTTGCACATAAAGGCACAGATAAACAGAAAAAAAGCAAATGTATCAAGGTATTCACTTCGTAGTGTGCTTGACTACAATTAATAGAAACCAACATCATCACCATCACCATCTTTACTGTCATCACTACCACCACTACCACCATCAGCAGCAGCAGCAGCACCCACTTCCTACCATCGTCACCATCATCACCACCATCCTCACCTCTCACCTCCATCATCATCAATACCACCATCACCATCAGCACCAGCACCACAGTCCCCATCACTGCCAACTGCCATCACCACAACTTAAGAGATTATGATGCTTTTGTTTCTTCTCCTCTTCTTGGTAGCGTTTAATGGTTCCATATGAACACGTTGCGTTGATATCATATTAAACAGGCAGCGAGTGCCAGTTAGTGGCCAGCAGGAAGCAGCACTACACAGATACATAGATAAATGCCCTTCTCTCTTCGTGTCTACCGCAAACAGCAAGATGGCCCCAGTGCCCATGGTCTTTGCCTTGATAATGGGCAATTTGCAACTGGCCTTTCTAAAACAAAACCATGTTTTCAATTCTCAGGGCTGTGCACGTATCACAGGAGACTGGCATTTGAAGGAGGCCACCCTACGCTGTTAGTCCGCCCAGGGCCGCTTGGCGCGTCTTGGGTCTGCCTCACCCTTGTCCTTTCAGATGAAATGTGGACAAAAGGCGAATGTGTCTGTT
This sequence comes from Rattus rattus, assembly GCF_011064425.1. Lineage (NCBI taxonomy): Eukaryota > Metazoa > Chordata > Mammalia > Rodentia > Muridae > Rattus > Rattus rattus. The sequence goes on from NC_046158.1 coordinate 8,758,435, forward strand.
GGCTGCTAGCTCCTCCCAGCAGGGCGGCAAGCTGGCATTGCCTTAAATTCTCTTGTCAGAAGAAATGGCTTTAGAAACAGAAGGGAAGTGGCCCCTGAAGATATCTTAATGCCTATTAACTGCTAAAAAGACAGCAAGATGAGCAGGGAGGTACGTGGGATTCTTTTCAGGTTACAGATGCCAGCTTCCAACAGCCTTTCATCGTGAGCACATCCTCCATTCACACGGTTCTCCAGGACTGAATGATGCTTCTGTTAGAACACAGGCTGCACCCTCCCTATCAGGAGGCATTTTGCCAGTTCTGTGTACAGGCTGCCTGGCTTGTCTCCAACTGTTTGCTTACTGTTTACAACAGCGAGTAGACGGATACCTTCTTACCAGTGCTTCCTGTCCCTCTATTTGATTATCTGCATGACTCCAAAATGATCTAATTCAATTGCATGATGCGAAACCATGCATTGGTCATTCTGACCCTTGGATAAGCATCTCACACCACACCCCAGGACCAGAAAGCATTTTTCCATTTCCAAGGCTCAAGGTCAGTCCTGTGGAGGACAGAAGTGACCTTAAGGCTGAGGAGCAGGAAATAGACTCTTTCCTTCGATAAGCCCCGGCCATGGCTGAACACTCACTATCCCGTCTCATGAGTAAACCACACTGGCTCTCTCGGCCTTATTCCCAAGAGTAGATAGGAAGGGGCTCTACATCACTCTGCAGGCTCCCGAGCTGTGGCTAGCCCTCCTGGGCTGCACACCATTAGCATTCTGGACAATGCCTTCCTAAGACGGATGAGATAAGGCCTTTCATGACAACCGTCTTCTTCCAGCTCAGGCTGTCTCTCTCCCCAGTGTTCAGGAGCACACAGCCCATTCCACTACCTTACAGATGCTTCCAGCTGTGATGTGTATCCCAAACACAGCCACCCAGTGGGACCCCTGGCAGGGAGAGGACCCTGGCACTGGCAGAATGTGGAATGCTTGCTCAGCCAGCCCCAACTAGGACTTCTGGTCAAATACAGATGACCAGAAAGGGAAGGAAAGAATAGGAGAATGGTTAGTATCCGTTAGGTGTCTACTGGGTTCTAGAAGGTTGCATCATGATTTCTGACTCACGGAAGGACAGCTATGAACTGTGGAGTGTAGATGGGCTGTTCTTACACATTCAGCTACGCATGTTGACCCGTGACTTGGAAGTACTTCTCCCATTCTCTAGACTAGGAAACACTCACAGTCACCTAAAGGCCTAAGGGGCCTAGCACGCGTCTCAGGTCTGTAAGAAAGGGCCAAGCTGGGTCTCGAGCTTTAAGCATCCCCTGCTGCCTCTGCAGAAACGGGAGGTTACTTCTTCGTGGTGGACTGAACCACACACCCATTTTACAGGTGAGGTCTACCTTGACGTCTGAGGAGCACGTCACCCAGGATGTGGTAGTTAGATGGTAACTGCCCACTGTGGCAGGAATGGAATTCGAAAACTTCAGGGCTCCACTATTCCTATGCTGGGCATGTGAGTAAGTGTCTCAGAATTCACCCTAAGGACACAATCGGAGAGACTGGAAGGATCTCCTGGAAATATGTTCACCCAAGCTCCATTTACAACAGCCCACGGCTGAAGCAGCCCAGAGCCAGCACCAGACAGAGCCGGTTAACTCAACTACAGTGAGAGTCTCAGATTCAGACATTTAAAATAACCTTTACTATAACACACTGTTACAACTGTCCCATCTTTGCAGTTGTCCTTCTGGAACTGTGCCCAGTCTGCGAACGAATGCTTGCCACAGGTATGCATACACAGTAACAATCGCAGCACACCCAGGCTTCTCCGTAACTGTGGTTTCCAGCATCCCGCGGGAAGGCTTGGAATGCATGGCCCGGTGGATGGGGGTGGGGTGCAGTGGCTGTACTTACAATGAGTTCCCGATGACAGGCCAGAGGACTCTTATTCCTGAACAGATCACCGAAAGCCACTCCACAGAAAAGAGGCTGCAGCGTCTGAGCAGAACAGACCCAGGGGCCTTCGCTGAACCCCGAGAGCCCGATCTCCAAGGACGCTCGATGAAGCTTGTGGGAACCTCATGAATGGATGAAGACCTGGCAGTCCTCAGATGCAGGCTGCGCTTCCACAACCTCACAGAGAAGGTGCATCAATGAGCCAATTGCAGACTTATCCTGGGCTCGCTTTCCGAGCTCTTGTGTTTGGTTGGTTGGTTTGGTTTTGTTTTTGTTTTCTCTGTGTAGCCCTAGCTCTCCTGGAACTCACTCTGTAGACCAGGCTGGTCTCCTTGAACTTGGAGATCTGCCTGCCTCTGCCTCTCAAGTACTGGAACTAATGGCTTGCATCACCACGGCCTGGCAGCTTCAGGAACAGTTAAAAGCCCACTTCTCATCATGTGCATGGATGTGTGTGTGCCATGCATGCAGGTACCATAGAGCTCAGAAAGGGACACTGGATTCCCCTGGACTGGAGCTACAGGTGGTTGTAGTCTCATAACATCAGCCCTGGGAACCAAACTCCGGTCCTCTGCAAAAACAGCTTATGCTCTTAACCACTGAGCCATCGCCCCAGCCCTTGCTGTATAAACTTCGAAGGCCGCAGATTGTTTTTACTGTTACTTCCACCAAAAGGCACACAGCCCAGAGCAGCCAGTTCACACTTCACTGCCTCTGTCTTTCTGTAGCTGGAGATCTGCCTGCTTCCCAGCAGAACACCTCTGGGGTCCTGCACTCAGCTCTCAAAAGAAGTAGGGAAGAACTGTGGCCTGGGGACCTGCTACCCGCTCTGTGGGAAAACCCGAGTCCAGATATTTGAGCATCCTTTCCTTGATTGACACATGTGTAACCATGGATCTGGGTGTTTTCCCCGGAAGGGGAGGGCTCACAGTGGGAGGAGCCCTCTTCTTTGCTAGGCTTCATCTCAAGTTTCTTGAAGATGGGCACTGCTCAGTGAATTCTGAGCTCCTTCCTGTCCTGTGGGCACACGGATTTAAATGCATCCCCCATGGCTAGGCATGGTGATGCATGCCTGTGATCCCAGCATGCACTGAGGCTAGCCTGGGCTACTTAAGGAGAGCCTATCTGGACAAATGACTCCACTTGGCGAGCATGCAGGTGTTTTGAACACCTGCTCTTCCCAGAAGCACCTTGCACACACATGAGTGAGGAATATCACACACTCCAAGGGACAGAGCCTCTGGGTCAAAGGGCCCACGCATTTTAACATCTCAATAGCTACTGTTGGTTGACTACTGTAAAGGGGCAAGATACAAGTGTTCACTTCCTCAGCTGACAGTGCATGGTGTAGCCTTGGCTTCACCTTTGTGCTATCCTTATTAAAGTTTCAAATGTATAAAAATTGCAAAGGTTTTCCTTTCAGAGAACTGATTTGACCTTTGAACTTTTTATTGATTTGTGGGAACTCTTAGCATATGATACCGTATTGACCCCTTTCCTGGCATGTGGGTTTACACTTTTTTCTTGTATTGGTGGCTGCCTTTACCTTCAGACAGACAGAAAAGCTCAAATAACAATTCTCTTTTACAGTTTCTGAGGTTTACGTCACACTAACGATGTCATTCCCGCCCGCCCCACCCCCACCGTGGCCTCATGATCATAAACATCTACCTCCCTTGCTTTCTTCTAGTGGTTTTGTGGTTTTATTTTTTTTTAAGTTCCCATCTTTGATCCATCAGGAATTAATCTAGTGAGAGAGGAGGGTAGACAGAAGCATCTTTGCCCCAGATGGCTTCTCCATTATCCCAGCCCAGTTCAGTGATTAATCCCTTCTTCCAAGGCCCTTGTGAAACTGCAGCCTTTATTAGGCCCTAAAGTCCTGACTTTTAAGGGGAAGGGTTATACGCCTTTCACCCACAGATGATTGGCTCACATGGAATGGGGGTACACTGCTCACCAGCCCCCCCAACATGTTCTTCTCCCTAAATGCAGCCCAGGAAGGAGGACAGAGCCTTCTTTCCAGCCACCCCTGCAGCAGCTTTCTCTGCAGTAGGTAGCTTGGAATCTGAGGCATGAGGGTCACCCAAATGTCCATCGTAAGAGAGGCACTGTAGCAAATCCAGTACTCACAGAGGTCGGGTAGGTGTGGTGACACCCACAGCACACACGGCACAAGGACAGCATATTCAGGGAGGGCACCCAATGAGCACAGGGCCCTTGGTAGCATGTCTGCAGGGACTGGAACAACATCCAGGTGCTCCCTCGACAGCCATTGTGACAAATTCCTTCCTTTCTTTCTTCTCTTTATTCAGGCCATGAGCTCTGACTTTGAGAATTATAAGTGGTTTTAGCTACCTTTCATTAATTTTCCTCTTTTCCAAGGCCATTGCAATGAGATGCATCTTTCACCACAAAGCATATATATGTATATGTATTATACATGTATGTGTATGTGTATATGTATTGTATATGCATATGTATTGTATACGTATATGTATTGTTTTGTGTATGTGTATACGCATTGTATATGTATATGTATTATATATGTATATGCATTGTATGTGTATGTGTATATGTATATGCATGTGTATGTGTATATGTATTGTATGTATATATATATTGTATATGTATATGTATAAGTATTGTATGTGTATGTGTATATGCATTTTATATGTATATGTATATGTTTGTATGTGTATATGTACTGTATATGTATGTGTATTGTGTGTATATGTGTATATGTATATGTATGTATATGTATATGATGTGTGTATATGTATATGTATGTGATGTATATGTATGTGTATATGTATTGTATATGTATGTGTATTGTGTGTATATGTGTATATGTATGTGTATGTATATGTATATGATGTATGTGCATATGTATATGTATGTATATGATATATATGTATATGTATTGTGTATATATTATATATGTATTGTATATGTATATATCATCATTATTATTAAAGGAGGAGGAGGGAAACATATGGGGAGGCCACCCTCAGTGGGAACCTGCCTCTGCTGGCCCTATTCTCACCAGACTGACCTGGAGCTCCTGGAGACCCAACCCAAATGGGATCTACTCTTCCTCCCTCCTGGGCGGGCATGAGAACCAGAGCTGCATAGGTAGTTTAGACCTCATATGGGTAAAGCCACGGTGCTGCCGTCACCAGCTCCAGGATGCAGCTCAGATTTCAAAGATCCCATGGCCCAGCCAGGACGTCACTCTTCTCCTTGGGACCGTGCCAGTCGTGTGCCGATTACAGGTGCATACAGCGCACTGTGTCACACTGCAGGAAAGAGGTTCTCTTAACCACTCCTTGGCAAAGCCGCACACGGTGCCTTAAACATTCCCGGTGCCCACAGAGGTGTTGCTGTGTTGAATTTCGGAGCTTAGCAGAACAGGCAGAACATTTAGTAGGTGTACAGCAGCCTTGGGAATGAAGCAGACAAGGTTCTCTTAGACTCCAGTTTGAACTTGTGGCAACAATTTGGGAGCTCATCGGCAGTCTCCCACCTGAGTGGGCCCTTCCCTTGAAGAGCTGTCAGAACTGAGACCAGGAATGAGAGCAGAGACAAGGTAAAGCCACAGAGCTGTGAGGGTGAGAGTGGAGAGGCCCAGGCAGAATCCCTGCCAATGAAGCTACTATGTCATCAACACCCATGTTTGTGTGTGACCCCTCCCCACCATAACCCCCAGGAATATAAGAGAAGCCCTACCAGTGAAGTTCCCCAGGGATGTAGGAGGGGCTCACCCATGAATCACTGAGGGATATGGGGAGGGGTCCACAAATGGGGGCAGAGAACTCTGTGTTCCCAGCTAAGAGTCAGGAAAAGTGACAGGGCAAACAGAAGCCAGCTCCTCTGATATCTACAGATGGAGGGTGTCCCTGGGCCAATACGGAAAGGAAGGTGATGACTGAACAGGCAAGAACCAGACAGGTTAGGTTGTGAGAACATCCGGGCACTCACTCAATCTGACACGGGCCAGGGGTAGAGCTGCTTGGAAGGGACAGTGGGATGCCAAGACTGAGTGGCTGTGGCTCTGCCCTGGCTGCAATGCCACTAGAGAAGCCAGGCCAGGAAACAACTTTATAAGTGACTGGAAAGAGATCAGACTGCCTCTGTGCCAAGGAATTTATCTGCTGGCCAAGGTATTGACCAGGCGTGAGCACTGAGGCAGAGAGAGCACCCGGCAGGGGCCTGGTGTCTTAGTCTTAGCCCCGGGAGGGAGGCTGGGAGCATGCCTGTGTCTAGAGTGCAGAGTCCTTTAACGATCTCACTTTCCACCCTCAAAGCGGTAGAGGCAGGGACTCACACAGAAAGAAGCAGCCAGAGAGAGTGAGTCAGGGCAGGCAGTATTCAAATCATTGCGAAATGAGGCTGGAAGGTTTTCAGGGTGGAATGGTTGATCCTGGAATCAGATGAGTTAGGTCTAAAAGCAGCATCTGGGGAATGAACATTCTGAGAGATGGCAGGGTTAGCTGGTCAGCAGAGAACTGCAAGAAGGGCAGAGGGCCCAGGTGAGTGTCAACCCAACCCCAGGCTGGCTCCTTGTGGGCACACTCACCTAAAAAGTCCTTCCGGGGGCAGGATAGCGGCCACACTGTGTGAAGGGTACACAGAAATTAAGTCACAGCTTGGAGTGCTGTTCAGCTGGTGAGTGCTTGCCTAAAATGCACAAAGCCCCGAGTTCAATCCCTGGTACTGCATAAAACGGTGGCAGCATACAGCTGTACTCGCAACACTTGTGAGGTGGAAGCAAAAGGATCGGATGTTCAAGGTCACCTGAGGCTACATAGTAAGTCTGAGGCTGGCCTAGGATTATAAAGAAAGCAGGTAAAAAGCACCTTGTCACCAGGAGGAGACAAGACATGCTTAGCTATGTGCAGGGCCACAGGGCTTTCTGGAGACATCAGTCAGATTATGCCACAATGCAAATGCCCATCGCCATGGTCAGCTTCAAGTCTGCTACCTTCCTCGGCATCACTGAAAGGCCCAGGGTGGTTCAAATCACCACGGGAATTGTGATGGGAAACTCTAGGTCGGGATCTGTGTCTGAAGAGGGGACAGTACAGAAGGACCTCAAACCTTCTGACCCACCACAGATTGGTGAGGAGGTTCCTTGGCCAACCTCTAGTCCCTAGGTGTGCCTGGGCAAACACTGGGCAGCCCATCCCTGCAGATATCAGGACATCTAGCCTAATGGCCCAGCTCTACAGTGCTTAGGTTACCTTCCCAGGACTCTTGTACCCTGCCCCAGAGTGGCATAGGCAGTGTGGGCCAGGGCTTCCCTAGGCTTCCAACACCAATTGCTACTCCAGCATGGCTAAACTCTTGTTCAGCGGACACCTTGGACTTTGCAAGCTAATCCCAGGAAGGATTCACTAGGCATGCCCCATGCTGGTCCACTACGAGATACAGCAAACTCCAGACCTGTCTGGTTCTTGGTGGCCTCAACTCTGCCTCCTTAGATCCCCATCACAAGCCGATGAAGGACGGGGACATCATCCCTGGATGAGGACTCCACCCTGCACACATGAAGTAACTAAGGCACAGGCCTGAAGTCACACTGACTACCCAAGCCACACCCAATTTCAAATGGCAAGAAGCCCTGAGGTGCAATGCTGCCCCGAGCCTCTAGGTGATGCTTTCTCCTCCCCCTACAGCCAGAGACCTGAGTTCCAAGTCTCACTGCCCCTCCACAGAGCTAGGCCAGCTTCTGCTACTGTGTGCTGGGAACTCTGGCCCACTGGGTGACCAAAATGTCTAAGATCAGAGGTACAAGCTGATCTTTCCCTCAGGCTCCCTTGTAGTGTCCAGGGTACACCATGGGCTCAGGTGAGTGGCCTAGACAGCAAGCACCAATTACAGGACCAGAGCCCGTGGGGTACACTAGACAGCCAGGTCACCAGACGTTGTTCTCAGAGCTTTTAATTGTTTTTTCCAGAAGCTCATGACTTAACAGTGGGCTACACCATGCTCAACTTCTCTGGCCACATTGAGCTTATCGTTAAGCTGTGCAGTTTAAGTCTTGGACCCTCTAACTGATGACTCAACCCCCACCCGGCCTATGGGGGGGGCAGGTCCAGCAACCCACCCACTCTTGCTATCAGCGTTTGGCTTTCCCAGAGCAGCCCCCACACTCATTTCATCAGCTGTCGACTGAGATAGAACAGACAGTCCCTACCTGGCCATAATCCCCACTATCTGACCTTCTTTCCACTAAAATGGAAACCGTGACTCAGACTCCTAAACAAACAGGCTACTCACAGCTGGATGCCATGGAGAGCAAACCCACAGAGCTCTCCACAGACAGATCAGACGGAGCAGAACCCAGGAACCCAGGGCTGTGTACTTCAGGAAGGCCTGGGGGCAGGAAGCTGAACCCCAGCCCCAATGACCACACACACACACAGACATGCACACACATAAACACAGACATACACATACACATGCACATACATACACATACACACTCACACAAGACCACTCATCCTGCCACCATCCCCTCACCCTCCCATTGGTTCCTACCACAGGGATAAAGACCCCCAACAAAAAGGGGGAAATGCCTTCTCCAGTGGAGACTAAACTGTCATCTGCCCTGAGCCTCAGCCTTCTCTACTGGCTCTGACACCCAGCCTGAATGCCACCCCTCAGGCTGACAGTCATTCCCAGAACGCAGTTGGCTCAAGCTCTGCCCCTCACCAGTTGCAGGGCTTCTGTGGGTCTTGGTCTTCTCATCTGTGAAATGGAGACGTGATGGGGGTGGTGAAGCCTGTAATGCCTCATGGGTCACAGGACAATATGGAGGAGTGTCATGAAATAGTTTGGCAACAGTACAGGTGTCTAAATGAACAATGACCAAAAATTAATTTCAAGTCAAATGCACCATGAATCCAAGGTTTCTCTGGCAAGTGCCCACCTATGGTGGATTGTATGACCTCACTACGACCTTGAATCCAGACGTACATATGCCTCAGCTCAGAGTCCAGACTACTGCACCTTAGGGCCCCAATGCTTCGTCTGTGTGTAATGTTTCCTGCCCTTAAAGAGGCATAACGACTTCATCACAAACAAATGACACAAGCTTTTCTTATTTCCCCACCACCATCCCTCAGGATATAGCAAATTAGCAATATCTTTGAGTTACATTACGCTACAATGTCTGATTTTTCAAAAGTTGCCATTTGAGCTGCTGGTTTGAGCATCAAAGCAAAATTATTTTGTTCATGAAAACAAACAAAAAAAAATAAGTGGATTTTGGCTTGAGATTACGGTGAAATTTCCGATGATTTATCAAATGGCCCCAAACACACCTCTGCCAACTTGTACTATACGCATTTGTGTGAAGCCGCATTCTCGGTATTGACGGTCATAAAATCAAGATATTGAGCACCTCTGAAAAACACTGAGGCCACTATACATCCAGCCATGGCAATATTCGGCCAAGATTTAATCTTCATAGACATAAATAAATGTACCTATCTCGTTAGCATGCAAACTTGGTTCCATCTTTAGCATATGATATAATAAGAATAGCAAAGAATTGCTTTAAAATAAACTTCCTCACACTTATCAGCAAATGTCTGGTTTGTGTGCCTGTTTTACATATCTGTAGAGCCAGGATCACACGAAAAGAGGGCTAAAGCCCTGGTTTAGAAGACGCCATTAGGACAGTCTAGGTAGGAAAACACTTGGGTGAGTGGGAGAAGTGGGGGGAGGAGGGAGAAGGGAGGGGAGAGGAATGGGGAGGAGGAGTGGGGAGGTACGGGAAGGAGAGACTGAGAAGGAAAGAGAGGAGTAGGAAGTGGAGGGGAAGTAGGAAGAGGAAGAAGAGGGAAAGAAGAAAAAGGAGGGGTTGCAAGAAGGGGGAAGAGGGAAGCAGGAGGAGGCAGCAACCTGGGGGAGTCCTTCTTGTCACTTACAGTGACCATTGGACAAACTCGCCTCTTCATGTGTGGAAGGTTCCCTCTACCTTAACCCACACAGGAGTTACCAGAGCTGGGGGAAGCTTTGGGGAATAGCAAGACCCCAGAGCCTGCTTGGAGCCCTCAGCTCCTCACGCTCCAGTCCTGAGGCTGACCCTCCTGTCCTGACCTGATTACAGGGGTCCTTCAGTCTTCCTAGGGTATAAAAAAGCAAGCAGAGAGGCTTTCCCCTACGACATCCCATGTGGCCTTTCTGCCACACTGTCCGTGCCCTAGAACAGCAGCCCCTCCTGGAGCCTGAAAATCTGCCTCAGGGGCCAAGCAGCTGTTTGCAATCGGCCCAGCCCTAGCCCCAAGCAGAGGAGGCGGAGTAAGGGAGTCCACAGGCCGGACTCAGCGAGTCTCAGGGCATATGAGGACAGGCAGTCCCAAAGCTAGGAGACCCAGGACTGCCCCTCCCCATGGACAAAGCCAGCAACAGTGACGAAACGGGGCAGGCCTAAAAGGGCAGGAAAGAGATCTCTGCTTGTAGCCCATTTTCAGTCATTGCTGACGAACAGGGACCGTCTCCTCAGCCCCAAGCCAGAGTTTAACACGATGACTTGGAGGCATTTTACAGCACCCGCCGGGTGTTGGGGTGGGCTCTTCTGTCTGCACACCACCCAAGCGTGATGTTTGGGAATTCTGGTGGTCATCCAAGAGAGCCTTGGATGAGCCATCCCTCCATGGCCTTCCAGCCATCAGAGGCAAAGGAAGACCTTAGCGCCGGAATAGCGCCCCCGGCTGGTGGGATCAAGGCTCTCGCTGGTTCCCTCTCCTCCTGACCTGTGATTTCAGAAATCCCCAACTCAACTGAGCTTAATTATCTGCAAGCGGCCTGAGGCTGGAGATCAGACCCCATATTCTATAAGCATTCCCTCAGCGCATCTGTCAGTTCCCTCCACAGCGGCCAGCCTGCCCTCCCACTCCTGGGCAGAAAAGCACCTTCTGTACTAACCTCTAGGTGTCAGGTGCAGGGGAAGGTGGAATGGCCCCGATGTGACCCAGAGTTAGGGTTAGGGTTCGAGTTAGGGTGACGCCACCCTCATCACCACTGGGACCCCTCGGCCTAAGGAAGTGACTGTGGCTGAGGTGGCGCAGTACTAGACCCACGCACAGCAGTTTACCCATCCCAGAAATTAAGGGGTGCTCCTCGATCCCAAACAGTAACAAAGACAAGCCCACTCACCACCACGGGCTTGATGTCCACAGCAACCCCACTACCTCTGGTCCTATCTACTGTCAGCTCTGTTTCCAGTTAAACAATCCGGACTGCATTGATAAGCTGATCAGCTCAGAGAGATTAACTGGCGTGCTCCAGGGTCCACACCAGGAGCCTAAACACGCCCTCCTGATCCATAGGACCCTCCAGGGTCCCCGAGTTCTCTTAGTGTCTGCTGAACTTTCTCACCCAGTGCCTGAAGTACAACTGAGCTGGCAGTCAGGACAAGTCGTGCGGGGACTGCCCGCTGTGCCCAGAGTTATCCCGCTGTGCCCTCCACTGATCACTAGCACCAGATTTGGGGCAACTACCAGGGACTGGCTGTGAAGAAACTCACATCTACAAGGCAGGATCCCGGCCACTGAGGATGTGGGTGCCTGGGCTCCACCTGCTGGTCTCATCCTAGGTCCCCTGCTGAGCCTCTCAGGCCCCTTTTGAAGGAAGGATCTCCTACTTTACTTTCCTCAAGCCCAGAGAACACCAGGCATGTCTGGCAGAGCCACGGGCTCTCTGCAAAGGACTAGCATTCAGCTATCTGGGGACCAGCTCTCTAGGCCAGGGCTGCCGCAGGGAGAGCCTGCTGCACTTGGACTGACAGTACAGAACATCTGGGATGCAGCTTTCCTGATACAGGGCACAGAACAGAGGGTACCCATTTTGTGTCACACGCTAGGCTGTCACTGGGATCCTTCAGCCCCAGGCTTGGCTGAGTGGAGCCTGTCCTGTGCCTACCACTCAGCTCACCAGGCAGCAGCAGACAGAGGCTTCAGGGATACACAGTCCAGACAAGCTCCAGGAAAGCACCTCAGGCCCTCGGTTTCAGTCTACTCAGGATAGAAGGGGCTGGAGGGTGCACCATCCGCCTGGGTATCTGGCAGTGGGATGGTCCCAGGCTTCCCTGCAGCTCCTTAATGCGTTCCAGGCAGTGTAGTACCACGTGTGAACTCTGCAGGCTCCCTGTGTGCCCCGCTCAGACACGTACTGATCTCATATGTATCACACAACAAGAAGAGCTACAGCAGGCTCTGCAGTCTTTGTTCAGCCTGCCTCGGTGATGAGGCAGTGTTTGTGTCCACTCTACAGATGGGAAAACCCAGGCACAGTAGGTGCCTCTGTTGTGCTAAGTCCCAGCACACAGGGAAGGGCAAGATGCTCCTAACCCCTGATTGGGAACTGGATGTCTGAGGGTGTGGGAAACAGCTGTCCTCTGCCCCTCTGGCCTGGGCCTCCAGGGCACTGACCCACTCTAAGCTCCATCCCTTCATCCTTCCCACGCAGATGTGTCACCAATAAGAAAGTGCAGTCTCAAGACCACACTAGCGTAGCCTAAGGGAGAGAGAGAGCCTGTGGGCAACAACAGGCAGAATCCAGAGAGGCGGAGGAGTTCAGCCAGAGGGCCGGCTTTTAGGGACATCTGCCCAAAGAGTCACTACAATCTCCTTAATCTAGGGTGTGGATGGAGAGGCAGAGGGTGAGGCAAGCTAGCAGCAGGCAGACCTGAGGCCTTTGCAGAATATAGGGCCTCTTTGGACCAAGTTTCTCCCACTACCCTCAGTGCTGACAGATTCCCTACCCATGCCATCTCCAGAACCTCGCAGCCCAGCCCTGATCCCTAAGACCCGCTGGGATGTATACAAGAGTCTTCCCTTTGGAGAAGATTGGATAGAGCCCGCAGACAGGAAGTGGGGAGTGTCCTGATCCTTCAGTGGAAGGAAGCGTGTAAGGAAGGGGCTGGTGGGGCATCCCCAGACTTCACACTGCTTCTTACACTGCTTCCCCAGCCAGGCCCTCCCATGCTGAAGCTCAAGCCCTGTTAGAGCTGAGAAAACACCTCCCCCAAGGCCCTTCCCATCTCACTTAGCATCCCAGGGCCAGACTAAATTCAAGGGGCTCTTCCTGTGCCCATGATGGCCACTGTGCCACCATTGCAGGCTGTCCCATACTGGGGCAGTGGCCAGCTTTTCACACCCACACTGTCTGCCACTGCCCTCTACAAGCTCTGACAATGGAGGAAAATGAGCTGGGCTTAGCATGTATCTGGGCATAACCTGAATCACTGCCCCCAACCCAAAGGAGGATGCCTCAGGGGTCCCCGTCCTGTATCAGAAAGGGAGAAGAATTGTTGTCAAGTTTCCTGAACCACCCACTTCTGTCTGAAGGAAACAAGGGGCCAGGCCGATGCCACCTACACTGGCTTGTAGCATGGCCATATACCAATATATGACTTAGTGAGGACCACAGAAGCAGAGAGAGGCTTGCATGGTTTCCTGTGACCTGGCCTGGCAGAGCCTCCATGTCCTACCCAAAGATGTCTGAGGAGCATAAGCAGTGTCCAGGCCATGCCTGGGGTGCAGGATTAGAATGAGGATGAATAAGAGCCAAAAGGAACGATGGGAAAGTGCCCTCTGCGTTCACCCAGAGGTACCTACCTTCAACTGTGCAAAGGGTGGACTCCAGGCTGCTTAGCACAGGGCTTTGGAGACAGCCTGGACTCTGATTGGCCAGTCCTCCACAGGGACTGCCAAGTGCCTTCTTTTGACTCTCCAAGGCCTCTTTGGGGTTGGTAGGAAGTGTCTCAGGTTGACAGGTTCCCCCAGTGACTGGCACAAACCCCAAAGGCTGCTGAGTATTTTCTTGCTTCCCACTTTAACTGCACATCACTTGACAGAACCATCCATATAAGCATCTGTCCCCTCATGCACCCTACTCCAGAAGGTCCTGTCAGCCAGGGAGAGCTTACCAGTCGCTCACCTATGCCCTGGAACACACATAGGCCATGAGATGTAAATTCCAATTTCCTCACTGTAACACAAGGCTCTCGCCTTTTCGACTCTCACCACGGTACAATGCCCACGTAGGCTAAGATGCTCACCAGTCATGTTGGGAGGTCAATGCTTTCCTAAGCTATCCCCAGCACCACACACACACACATATGCACACACACAGGCACACATGCACGCATACACACACATAGACACCACATATAGACATACACATACACACACGTGCACACACACACACAGAAGCACACACATGGACACATGGGCACACACATACATGCAGACATACACACAGGCGCACACACATTTTCATGTCATGTTTGTGCTACTCATTTCTTTCCTTTTTTCTTTTTTAAGGATGTTATTGAAATCCCTATTGCCAAGGCACTGGTAGGAAAGAAAAAGATGGGAAACCAAGTTAGCCCACAAGAAGCCAGCACTGGATTCAGAAAGACAGGAAGACACTTACTTCCTGTCAAACCTGGCAACCTAGACTCAATTCCTGGAACCCCGATGATAAGAGGAGAACCAACTCCAGCAAGTTGTCCTATGAACACACACACACACACACACACACACACACACATACACACACATACACACACATGTACACACACATATATACACACACATGCACACAAACACACATACACACATGCATACACACATGCATATACATGCACACACACATACACACATACGCACACATACATACACTTACACACAAATAGATAAATGCAATACAAAAAATGTTGAGAAACAGGTCTATAGTCAGGAAGTAACAGTATCCATGTCATGACCAGAAGCACCTCTCCCCTGCAACTCCAAGTTATTACGTTTTAAGGAAAGTGGGTCAGTCTGTGGTTCATGTCTTAGGTCTGAGTCACTAAACTGGTAACATTTACCACCAATGTGGGGTCATCACTGAAGTTGGAAATATCCCAGAAAAATGACTATGTTCACAGGAGCTCAGACTACTTGACATGGTGACAGAAAGTGAGCTGGAAATGTGTCACCACCTGTTCTTTCGTCCCCTCACTCCCTCCCCAGACCCAGGAGAGGTGGCCAGGAACCATGAATGCTCTATTTGCCCCTCCTGACCCCAGATCCTCCTCATCGGGTGGGGCAGATGCAGTGGGAGAGGCATGGAGGGCTCCGGTCCACACTGGGACAGACTTCCAAGGCAGGCAGAGCTCCGGCCTCCACACAGGGTGAACAGTCACAAATGGGCACTGCTTCCGTGTCTGTCCCATCTTGAAGACCCAGTGTGACCCTCTGTGACTCCCACAGCTGGCGATGTCAACTGCTAGCCTATCAAGAGCCCCAGTGATCATAACAGTGATCATTCAGCTTGTCTGTGCTTCATAGGACTGCGTATTGATCTCAACGCAATCTAGTGTCCTCATAAGCATATATATCCATCTGCTCAGGAGGGGGAAACTGAGGCCCAGGCCACTGAGTACCCCATTGGGAAGAATCGAGGCCAGGATGAACATACAGGCTGCCTCAGCCAAGCCACCTTTTTTTTTTTTTTTGGTTCTTTTTTTTTTTCGGAGCTGGGGACCGAACCCAGGGCCTTGCGCCTCCCAGGCAAGCGCTCTACCACTGAGCTAAATCCCAACCTCCAAGCCACCTTTTTACCCCTCCGCTAACACCAGGTCTGCAGTCAGACCATGTCCTCCAGTGACTACAAGACGGTCTGTGAGAAGGGCCCAGGCAGGCTCTATCTGTGGCATCCTGGCACATCCAAGAGCTGGGCCAGAACTGCTACAGGCATCTGGCAAAGTGCTGACCATGTGTGCACTGATTACATAGGAGAATACAACTAAATGAGGAGCCCAGGTGTCCCATGACATGGCTCTCATCAGTAGACCAGCCCACTCTATAGCAGGACCCAGGCTCTGTGCACCACTGGGAGCTCCAGGAGTTCCAGGGCCACGAGCATCTCCTCACCTCCCACCCTGCACAGAGTAAAGAAGCTTCTCAGGACAGCTGTGGAAACCACACATGCATCATGTGTGTGCTTTCATACTCCCACACATATGTGCACTTACACAGTTGCTTACACAGGCAGGCATGAGCACAGACATGGGTCCCACATGGGCATGCACATTACACATGCACAGCCTGACATGCTCAGACACACATGAGAACAACCCTGAAATTGATCTGTCCAGTGCCTTCTCATACACGCACTCCTCAGGTGACTACAATCCCTCCATGATGGGACTGGCCAGGGTGCCAAATGCATAAGAGCCAGGGCAGAAAGACAGGAGCTGCATGGCACCTCCTTGCACACATGTTCCTCTGCCCAAGCTTCTAGAATCATGACATTTGGAGAGGATTTAGGGAACACTGAAAACACAGACCACAGCTTGTGAGATGGCCCTTTGGCCCAGTGCCTATGTCAGCCTAAGAGACAAAGGCAGGGCTACCCAGTCAGTCTCAGACCCCCCTCAAAGTGGCACGTGCTAGTGTTCCCATTTTTTAGGATTGAAAACTGAGGCTCAGAGATTCATCCTAGCTAAGCTTCAACCTCAGAGGCAGAGACAGTACATGCTGGCTTCTCAGCCATGCACATCCCTTGAAGATGCAGCACCACCAAGGACTGTCCCCCACAACCATCAGAGAGTTCCCATGGGCAAAGTCAAAGCCTGTCTGGTCTGTACTGTGTCCTGCTAACATGGTGCCTGGACACGCTCACTCCCATCCTGACCAGGAAGAGGACAGCTGAGAGTTAGCAAAGCCCTGGGAACCACTACTTCTTTGTTGGTAGCATTTTTGCTCTGCTGGTGTAAGGTTGACAAGACAGACAAGAGTTGGGACCTGCCTACCCACTGATGAGGGCGTTTCCGTCAGGGGTGAACCTCCTGGGATACGTTTAGAATATTCAACAAGAGCAAGATTAAACCAGAAGGAGAGGCACAGTGAGGGATGGTGATGAAAAGCAAAAGGGTCAGACCCTCAGGGACCCCCTTGGAGATGTCCTCCAAAGCTGCTTCACAGGGCCCAGCATGTCTGAGGTGGCCTAAGAACAAGAAGAAAGAGGTCTGATGCGGAGAAGGAGTGAGGAACCCCTTCACCACCACCCCCAGCACCTCCAGACCCAGTGCAAGTTAAAAGTCAGTGGTACTTGAAAGTTCTGCTGACTGGGAAGAGCCTAGGCGGTCCAAAAGGAGATGGGGATTCCTGCAGAAGGAAAGAGAAATGGAGGGAGGGAGGGGGAGGAAAGAAGAAAGAGGGAAAGGAAGGGCACAGAGGAGGGAGGAGAGATGGCAGGTGCAGGAGGAGCAGCAGAAGGAGTGTAAACATTGCACTGGTGGAACGGAATAGCCCATCTGTCTGTCCCCCAGGTCCCTGCCTGGACTGTGCCCCCAAGCTGGGATTGTAGCCCAGGGTACTGTGTTTCCCAGTAGGAAATGGACGTGAGATCAAAGCATAGAACGAGTGGGCCAGGGCTGGGCAGGAGGGGAGCCCGTCACTCCGTCACTTGGGGCTTTGGCCGGGTTGGTCATCTCTGCTGCTCTACTGCCGAGCTTCTGTCCAGACAGGTACCAGCACACTAGCCACCAGTATTAACTGTTTCCTGAGCACTCGACAGGCAGGCTGGGCAGCCCCAGACTACAGCAGTGTCCTGGGGTAGGGGAGATAACGTTTCCCTGACCCACTGTGCGACACTCACCATCCCTGCTGTGCGGTGTGGGGACCAGGTGAGATCTTTACAGTCTGGATTCCCACTCAACAACTGTAACCCTACAAGAGGGTACAGCTTGATTTTTAAAGATGGAGAAAGAGGCTTCCAGCCAGAGGCAGGGGCAGGCAGCGGGCATCAACTGCCCTCGGCTAAGGGTGTGGCTCTGAGGAGCATCCAGAAATATCTACGGGGTGGGGTGCAGAGCAGTCTCTGGCCAGCACCACAGGGCCAGCCCCCAAGACAACATCATCAGAGAAGAGGCCGTGAGCTAGCCCCAGGAGGGCACTCATCTACCACACAGCTGGAGCGGGCCCACAGCTCCAACCCTGTGGCCAGAGTAATACACCCTGACAGACACAGGGGACTTCTACAGACTGGACTTTGTGGGGAAAGTGGAGGAGGGATGTAGGGAAGAGAGAAGAGGGAGGAGAGGGGAGGGAGGAGGGGGGAGGGAAGGCCCAAGGATGTCCCTGTAGCCAACTCATTGAGTCACAGGAAATTTAACCATTCAGTATCTGTCAAGTCTCCCAAAACTTGGCTGGCTTTCTCTGCAAATTATTGCAAAAAAGCAGTCATGTGACTCAAGCCCACCAATAGCACATGGAGGAGATGACCTCAATTTCCAAATATTGGGGTCACATTTCATTTCTCATCCTCCCCCCCCCTTTAAGGCTTTTAGCCGCTCCCAGAGCAATCGGACTTCTCACTCCTTCACACACTTGGCCAAGACAGAGACAGAAGAGCTGTGCTCACAGAAACCTCAGAAAACATCTGGCAGATCCTGAGAGGGAGAGCAGAGTAGGGCAGAGCAGGGTCTGTTTGCACTTTCTCCTGACCTGCCAACATCAAAAGTGGACTGCTGCCCCTCTGGCCACGCACTGAGGGTGACTTCAAAGTGGGTCGCACCACAGGAGCAGAGGGGAAAGCCTCCCGGAGCCCTCAATGTCTGTACGTGCTTCTAAAAGTCGATTTTGTCCAAAGCAAAACATCTAACAGCACAGCCAGGACCCAGACAGCCCCTTCCAAGTGGCCGCACCCTCAACAGCAAGGGGGGGGGGCACAAGGCACAGTGAGAGAGTGAAACAGAGAGGTGGGTGGCCACAGGACAAGGCAGGACTGGAGCCAGGAACACCCTAACTATGATAGTGGTAACCCCAGCTTCCCACGTGAGGGCTCCACTGAAGGCTTCCTTCCTGAGGTTCTGGGGTGCCCATGGGGAGGAGCTGGGCAGGACTAAGTACCAGGGGAGCACTGTGGGGTGGAGGGCAGAGAGGCTTGCCCCACCTTGTCTCTCCGCCACACTTTCCTGAGGGACTTCATCACTCCAGGTCAGTTGGTCCAAGTTCCAGTAGAGTGGGGATCATCAGCCTAAGCTCCCCCTCTGTCCCCAAAGGCCCTGGGGCCCTTCTCATCCCCACTCTTGCTCATCCTGTACCCACTGGACACTCCTGGTGCCAGGAAGCAAGAGAAGAATATTGTAATTGGCCATGGGATGTGGAAATTGATTCTCCCGCTAGTCTCGGAAGCACCAGCTAAGCTAAGAAGAGCCCTGTCACTGGGCAAGGGCTGACCACTGTTGGCTGCAGCCAACCGGCTGTTCCGCTGCCTGAACTCCTTTCTAACCACCTTCACCTTCCCATATCAGCACATGCCTGGCGCTGTGCCACCCTGAGCTATGGTGTTTAAGGGGTCTGGGAAGATTATCCCCCAGCTAATAATGATGCTGAGAGTAACATGCCTGCCCAGACCTGAGCCCGGAAGCGCTGAAATACGGACAGGGACAATCAGTACCTCCCTGAGTCTTCCCATTGGAGCAGGGCTCCCTCAGAGGGCCCAGGCTGGCAGGAGGAGCCTCACATGTGCAGATCATCTAAGAAGCTCCCAGCCCAGACTCCAAGGCCCTCTCCTGGCCAGGCTTCCTATTCATCCCATCTTTGGGCAGTAAGCCCAAGAAAACTACCTCTGAGGGGTTAGGAGGTTTGAGGTCAGGCTAGGAGTAGGGCTGGCCTACCGCACAGGGCTCCCCAGTGCCCTCTGAAGACTTAGCAGGGACTACAGGGAACTCTGTCCCCTGGGAAAGCAGAAAGTTAGCTCAGACAAGCAAGAGGGTGTGTGCTGAGGGAAGTCCAAAGCTGGGATTCAAACTTCTGGGATCCCCCTCCACCCCTAGGAGTCCCCAAGGAACTGAACGGCCTTGACTCTAGGGGGCGGCCCTTCCCAGCTTTCAAAAGGAAAGTTTCTGCTGGAGGGTTGCGTGGGATGCAACGGGTCGCCTGTGATGTGGGACAGGGAATGAGAGATTTGGGGACAAAAGTGTGACCACCTCTGCTCGGATCTAACACGAGGCAGATTTTTCCTTGACTCGACCAACAGCCCCACCCAGCTGGCCCGTTTGAGGAGGGGGCGGTACACCGCCGGGATGGAGTTGGCCCGGCTCCCTCTCCTGGGCCCCCAACGAATGGTATTCGTTGTCTTGCCCGGTGCATTCCACAGGCCAAGGGGGAAAGTTCTGCAGGCTCGGAGGAGGCCGGCAGCGAAGGCGCCCGAGATGACAGTGGCGCTACGGCTTCGCGCACCTCCTGCAGTCCCCGAGGTCCGGTCCCCGGCGCCCGGAGCGCTCTTACCTGCGCGGCTCGGAGGCGGCGCCCACAGCAGCAGCAGGAGCAGGAGCAGCGGCGAGGACAGCAGCGGGGCGCCCGGGCGCGGAGCTTTCCAGCGGGTGTGTACGTCCATGCCGGCAGGGTGCGCGGGCCGGGGAGTGGGGGACGCACACGATGCAAGAGGACCAGAGATACGGCCCGGGTGGCGGATGCTAGGGGAGCGCAACAACTTCAGGGAGTCATAGGAAGCTCGGCACCCGCCCGATCTCCCCCGCGGCGGTGGGTGTTCTGGAAGAGGCGGCAGGCGCGCTCGCCCACGGCGCGGGGATCGACTATGGCCCGGGACGGCCAGGACCCCCTCGCTGGCTGCTCGCGCGCTCCCTGTCCTCCTCCTTCTAGTCTCGTGGCCTCCTCACCGCTGCCGCCCCGCGACCCGCTCCCCGTGGGCGCTCCGCTGGAATGAGGTCCTGCGCCAGCCGCGGGGACGAGGAGTGCGGACCTCGCCTTCGGCGCCCAACACTTTTTCCCCCTTTCCCTCCCTCCCTCGATGCTGGCAGACACCGCGGAGGCTGTCGATCCTCCACCCCCACCCCCCCGCCCCACACGCCCGCAGCAAATCAGAGCCCTGCGCCCGGCTCAGCAAGGCCAGCCCCCGCCTCCCACTGGGCGCCGCGGGCGAGGGGGTGGGGATAGCGGGCGAGTCGCGGCTAGGAAGGGGCTGGCCCGGGGCGGGAGCGGACGTGGGACGGGGGCGGCGCCCCCGTTCTTTCTCCCAGCTCTGGGCGGCGGCCTCTGGACCCCGATGGCCCACACTGGTCTTAGATTCTTCCCGCCTCAGGTACACCGACCTGGCCAGACTCCAAAATCAGCGTTGATGGACCCCCTAAGTTAGATCGCTCGAATTCAAAAGAGAGATTGCACTACCACGCGGAACTTTCTCTTTAAGGAGGAGTTCCGAGAGCTCCTCTTCTGGGCGGAGACTCAACTTGCAATTCAGCCAGAAGGGGCTCCCTAGACTATGATTGACAGGCCGACCCAGCGCTGGCGACCCGCCTTCCACCTCTCCACCGACCAGAATGTCAGGGATGCCCAGAGGGGCCTTACGTGAACCTGGGATAACCAAGTTATTGATCAGGTCAAAGTCAGTCTCAAATCCCAGCCCACCGTCTTTCTGCTGTCCCTGGTGGCCCAACCGCTTCTAAGGAAAAGAAGGAGCCCCCTTCCAGACCTGACAGCTAGAGAAAGGAGAGGGGATCCCAGCTCCCCATCTACAGCAGAAGACCAGAGTTCTCCCAGACTTCTCCAAGCCCAGGAGGCCCTGCAAACGCCTGACTCACCGCCCTGCCCTTCTCCAAAGCCTTCAGGGTTTGTTTAGAAAGAATCAGAGTGAATTAAGAAGGCGTTCAGATTCAAAGTCATTACTGCCTTTGAACGCTTTGCAGCCTGTAAGGATTTTGGAGTGATGGAGGCCTGCCTGGGGCTCCTCTCTCTGGTCACATCCTCAGCCCCCCTTATTTCTCATCCTTCTCTAAGCAGGAGGAGAGTGGCAGTCGGGGGGACAGAGGCAGTCAGGGAGTAGAGGCAGTCAGAGGATACAGGCAGGCAGAGAACAGAGGCAGTCAGGGGATAGAGGCAGTCAGGGAGTAGAGGCAGTCAGAGGGCAGAGGCAGTCAGGGGGTAGAGGCAGTCAGAGGAGTTGCTGGGATGGCCATGCTCTGGTTCTTGAATCTGGATAAAGGTGACTAGTACTGACTTAATTCAATCTTTGCCTAAGCGTGGGATGTGCCCTATAGGGAACATCACACCGCACACAGAAGAGAGGACAAGAGCTGGGGATACAGCTCAGAGGCTGGCCAAGAAGGTCCTAAATCCATCCATGGTACATAGGGGCGGAGGGAAACAAGCTTGAGCATACAAGCAGACAGACAGACTCAGGCACAGTGCAGTAAAGTTAGAAGTCAACCTGTATATTTGGTTATGGAATAATTATGTATGTGTGTAAGTTGTATGAATGATAATGAGATGTGTACATATGTGCGTGTGTGCATGTGTGTGTAGCATGTGCTTGTGTGCGTGTTGTATGTCCTACATCAAGAGTAAGAGAGTGCGATCCCATTCTGTTGGTGAGTTTCATGGGGGACGAAAACCTCAGCCACCGTGGGACTTTCGCCAAGTTTGGCTGACACCTCCCCCAGCCCCAGCCTGCATCAGGTCCACACATCATGAGAGATCATTCTTCCCATCTGCAGATGGGGACCCTGCAAGTCAGAGGGGATAAGGGGCTTCCTCAGAGCCATCAAATCAACAACTCATGGTGGCAGTTGTGCCTGCAGCTGCTCACCTTTTCATGCTGGTCAGATTCAGAATGTCTGCCTCCCAGCAGGTACGTCCTAGCCATCCTGCTCAGACTGAGCCAGCCCCATACCCAGCGTCCTCCTGTGCCCATTGGCATCTCATGGCAATGGAGAGTCCTTAGAAATCTACTTATTGGTCATAGTCTGTTTGCCAGCATGACTAGGTTCTAGGGGGTCTTGAGGAAGCAAGCTGCCTGTGGGCCCCATCTACACCAGCCTGCACTGTTGCACCAGGACTCCATGATCGTGGGGGTGGTCTTGCTTGTGCATCCATGTTGTTTTTCCATCTTGCCTGTCTCTGTGCATCTGCTGGTGGCATGCCAGAGGGAAGGGTTGACCTCCATCCAGTATCCCCTGCATGGCCCCACCAACTATACATGCCATTACCCTCTGTGGTAGAACACAGCCTTCCAAGCACAGCAACCGTCGTTATCATCGGGTCAGCTGTGCCTGCTTGAGGAGTCCATCCAGATTAGGGTTGTGGACCGTTACTGTTCTCTCATAGAAGTGGACAATGGGGGAGAACCTTTACCTGAGACTCCCGGAAAAGAAGAAGCAAAGAGGAAGTGCTCAGGGGTGGGAGATGCTTCTCTGTTTCTCAGAGCATACGAGTATCTCGGGCAGCTGTCTCCAGGTGCATGACAGATCGGCCCTCCGACAGGTCCCGGGCCTCAGCGGCTGTGTAGTAGGTGCAGAAGGTCATGAATGAGCTGTGTCTCTGCCCTATGGCTAGAGGAATTCACACCAGCAGGGATGCCTTTGTGTTGTGCCCAGGGAAGAGCTCCATCCATGAACCCTTCAGCTGGCATTCAGAGGCCAGACCGGTGTCCCAACTTGTACATGCCACTAACTGCAAAACCTGGGCGGATGCTTTCCCTCTCTGAGATGCTTGTCACCTAGGGAGTGAGATAATGGAGCTGACTCTGGGATTCCCAAAGACTCGGATGAGAAGGAAGGTGGCCTGTTTGGGACAGAGGAGCAAGGCAGCTCTGGATTTTCCCTCTGTATGCCCAGCCACTCCCTGCACCAAGCTGTTTCCATGTCCTGTTCACTAAGACTGGCTTCTTTAACCTAAGCTGGCCAGCCTTTCCCCGCTGGTGCCAAACGAGCCTCTAAAAATGATGGGATTTCCAGGCAGAACAGCCCAGGAGACACTAGACTGACTTTTGGCACGAAAAGCAGGTTTGCAGGGAATCAGACGACAGCGTCCTGAGATTCGTTTTCCAGACGGTGGCAGCTGGCGCACGATCGGCTCCTGTAGACAGCTTCACAGAGCGGGCCTGAGACTGCAGGCCAAGGAGAGTGTCCACGGGAGAAATTCCTGTTTTGTCTCTTCAAGAACTGTCTGCAGGAGTGGAGATGGTGTTCCTACTGCAGATGACTGTTCTCAGGATCAGCGAAGTCACCTAAAATCACCTAAATTCCTGCTTGTCTGAGATGACAGTCCCACACAAGACTCTGATCTCATGTGTTGTGCATGTCGGCCAAGATCATAGCAGCTCATGCAGAGCCAGCCAGCCCAGTCCTGTGGGAAGGGCTCAGCCCACTGTGGGTGGGGCCATCCCTGAGCAGGTAGTCCTCAGAGAAATAAAAAGGATAGTTGACTATGAGACTACAAAAAGCCAATTGGTAGTGTTCCTCCGTGGTCTCTGCTTCAGTCTGTCTTCAGGTTCCTGTTTGGGTCCCTTGGTGACAGACTGTGGTTAGGGCTTGTAAGTCTTAATAAACCCTTTCATCCATCCCCAAGTTGCTTTTGGTCATGGTGTTTATCACAGCAATGGAGAAGCCAAGTAGAGCAGAAATGGATGAGACCTGAACTAGGGGGTAGAAAGGCAGAGTCACAGTGGGCAACGGGGTCCTGGAACTCCAGGGAGCAAGGGCTGCAGGACCCCACAGATAATGCACAGATGGCTCCCCAGACACTGCCTGTCACAGCACGCCATCAGCCAAGTACTGTGTAGTCCTTCACGCCTGTGCCCCTCCACCATGCATAGACCACAGATGTAGGAGCCAGGTCCCAAGATGACCAACATGGGAGAAAAATGGGGTCCAGCCATCTCTGCCTACAGGAACACTCTGCCTACAGGCACCTCCACACACCTTCCTCTACACAGCTACTGATGAAGCACTCGAGTGCGAGTGAGCACGCGCGCGCACACGCACACGCACATACACACACACATACACACACACACACACACACACACACACACACACACACACGTGCAATTACCAGTCTGGTCCTAGTAATTGAGTACTCCCTGTGAGGGACTCAAACACAGCTACTCCTATTTCAAAAATGGGCCCTTGAGGCTGATCTTGAGCAGCAGACCTGGATACCATTGCAGGTCTGTGAGAACACCTATCCTTGCCAATGGCCAGGCTCTGTGTCCTTCCTTCCCAGCACCCTCCACTACTATGTCCGCACATCCTAAGGATGCCTCAAAGCTCAGCTCTAATAAGCCTCTCAAAAATGCCTCGTCTTCAAGCCCTGGGACTCTTCTGAGCAGGGTACCGCAGGGTTTTCATGGATTTCTGGTACCACCCATCTGCCCACCGTCTGATCTACACAGGGACCTGAGGACCTTAGGTCGTTTGCTGATCTCACCTCATAAGGGTCTGGTAATGCTGGGATTTGGGTCTTCCCAGTACAGTGAGTTCACTGTGAGCTCTCCCAGAGCTGGGCAGCATCTTACGTGTGTCTTGGTTCAGAAGTCAACTAAAGAATAAGCAGGTGACTGACGCTAAGTACGAAAGTCTATGGTGATCTCATTTGATCCCAGTGCGTCCTTCACTGTGGGCATTGGGACAACCTTGCCAGGCGAGCTTCCAGAGAAGGTAGATGCATCCCGACTGACTGGCAGAGGCCGCTATCTTTACTCTCAGAAGTGCTAGTTCAGTGGCATCATTGAAACATCTTGGGCTGCTGCCCAGACAGACTTGCAACTAAAAGCAACAAAACCCACCCTCTCCCGCCAGGAGACTGCAAGTCAAGGTTGATATGTATCAGGACGACCTGCCTCCCAGACACGCTTGCAGGATCTGTCATACCTCCTCTGCTCCTGCTGGTGACAGGTTTCTCTGACAGGGTGCCAAAGTCCATTTGGTCTCCACACTATCTTGTCGGCTTTTGTAACTACCCTAGGTCTCTCGAGCAAGGATGTTTATGACAGATAGGTGCAGTCCAAGATGCCCTTCCTACCACCTTCACTGAATTGTAACTGCATAACCCACGTGCAAATTAAGTCCCATTCACAGCTTCAGGGCTTAGGATGCAAACAGAATTCAGTGTCACTTGTTAACCCGTTACAGCCCCAGACATGGTAAGACCAGCATCTGTGTCCTGAGATCTCTAGTCCCTCCAATCCCCTTGAGTCAAGTAGCTGCTGGACTGGGCAGGTGCAGCCTGGAACTAAGGGCAAATAGGGGGCTGCGGTGCACCTGGCTGCAGGGCAGACACCACCCAGCTTCCTGTGCCCTGAGAGCCCGTTCCAGCAGGAGGGCTCATCTGGCAAAGGGATTGGCCACTGGGCTGAAAGCAGTGTGTGATGGTGGTGCCTGCCAAACTCCAACTGGGACTGTTGGTTTTTCCAGAAGACTCTAGCTCTATTTGTTTTCATTTTGAGTATTAAACCAATGTTTTTAATGGAAATATCTGCCCTCTTAGACTTTCTTCCATAAGAGGAAATTTAAAAGGGGGATCTAGCCTTTAAAACCAGACTCTTAAAAACTGGAGTGTCACCTAGGAGCTGAATTCACTTGTTCCTCAAAGTCATTGAGCTTGGTTCATAGGGAGAGCTTGAACCGGGAGGATGATGAATGAAATTAGAGGAGGGTGGGAGGGAGTCAGGGAGAGTCAGGACAAAGAAGAGGGGGTTAATGATTTTGTGACAATCCAGTACAAATCACCTGACCCCTTAATGTAGTGTGTGTGTGTGTGTGTGTGTGTATGTGTGTGTGTGTGTGCATGTGTGTATATTGTGCTCATGTACAAGTACATGTGTTCAGGCACACATGTTTGTGAATGTGGGTGTATATGGGGAATTCACAGTCAGCCTTAGTATCATTCTTTAGGAGACAATCTTCTTGGGTTTGGGGGGTTGTTTGTTTGTTTGTTTGTTTTTGATGCAGGGTCTCTGGCTGAGACCTAGTACTCACCTGGGTCTTCTAGCCTGGCTGGCCACTGAGCCCCATGGATCCTTCTGCTCCCATCTCCCCAGTACTGATGAGACAAGCTCACACCACCATATTCATGTCTCTCCCTCTTCTGTTTTATAAAGGCTTAGTATTTCTATGCCTGTGTTTGAGTGTGTCTGAGTGTTAGCATATACACAGTGCAGGTGTCCTGTGCCATCAGGTCCCCTAGAGCTGAAGACACAGGGCCCTGTGAACCATCCGATGTGAGTGCTGGAAACTGCACTCAAGGATATTATGTGTCCTTAACCACTGAACAGTCCCTCCAGCTCCATGCACAGCTATTTTTGGAGTGTTCTAGAGATAAGACTCATGGCCTCATAGGCAAGTGCTTTGCTAATTGGAATATTTCCTCAGGTCCAGGTTCCCTCCTTGGTCCTCTCTTGTGCCATAGAAAAAGAGCAGTCAAGACCTTCAAGTGACTTAGAGAACAGGATTTCTAGGTAGGGACTCAGGATCCCACTGCTAACATGTTCTCTAGGACACATGCTCTTGCAGTCCACCTCTTGGTAGACTAGATGTCCGTGATACTCAGCTTGCCGCACAGTGGCACAGGTTTGAAGTGAATGAAGTGTTGACAATGTGTGAACTACCTTGGGTGACTGACAGTGGAGAGGGCCACAGCCACATCTAAAACCCATGACAGCAATCTTACCTAGGAGAAATTCTGAAAAGGTGTAGCTGAGTTAGCTGGTGGGGTCCACATGCCTTCAAGAGTATCCTCATAAGAGGATGATCGGCCCACTTGTGATGATGGTAGAGCCCACTGGAGTGGTGCTCACCTAAGCCACAGGATACCTGAAGCCACCAGGAACTACACATGCAGGAAGGATCTGCCATTGGAGCCTCTAGAGGGAACATGGCTTACAGGTCTACACCTGATATTAGACTGGAAGTCTTCAGACCTGGTAGAGAATGATCTTGCTTTTTGAGCTACCCAGTCCATAGTATTTTATAACTGGAGTCCCAGGAGCCTTGGACACAATCCTTCTGAGGCCTCCTGGCCAAGAGAACAGCCTAGAGTACAGGATAGCTCAGAGATACTGAGATGCTATCAGTCAGGAGGGACTGGGTATGTGGGAAGAACCAGTGTTGGGTCTGGGCTCAGGGGCTGATGACCCACATCCTTCAAGCATTGCTCCTATCAGGAGATGGAACAAGGAAGAGGTACACAGCCTAGACCATTCCTAAACAGGTAGAAACTGGATGTTTGAATAGGTTTGGCCCCCATAGACTCATGGACTTGATTGCTTGGCCATAGGGAGTGGCATTATTAGGAGGTGTAGCCTTGTTGAAATAGGCCTGGCGTTGGAGAAAGTGTGTCACTGGCTTGGGGCAGTGGGGCTGTGAGATCTCCTGTACTCAAGCTATGCACACAGTTTCCTGCTGCCTGCAAATCAAGATTTCAAGGAGCAAATCTCAGCTCCTTCTCCAGCACCATGTCTGCCCACATGCTGCCATGCCTCCTGCCGTGGTGATAATGAACTAGACTCTGAAACTGAAAGTCAGCCCCAGTGAAGCGTTTTCTTCTTTAAGAGTTTCTGTGATCATGGTGTCTCTTCATGACAGTAAAACTCAAACTAAGACAGAGACACAGCCAGGAGAGCCTGTATGCCTGATGCCACCAGTCCAGCTGAACACAGGGAAAAGAGGGCAGGTTCAGGGGGCACAGTGGAGGCAGGTCTCCTCCCATTGGTGCCCAACAAGGCCATCCTCTGCTACATATCCAGCTGGAGCCATGGGTCTGTCCATGTGTACTCTTTGGATGGTGGTTTAGCCCCTGGGAGCTCTGGTTGGTTGGTATTGTTGTTCTTATGGGGTTGCAATCCCTTCAGCTCCTTCAATCCTTTCTCTAACTCCTTCAATGGGGACCCCATTCTCAGTTCAATGGTTGGCTGCGAGCATTCACCTCTGTTTGTGTCATGCTCTGGCTGAGTCTTTCAGGAGACAGCTATATCAGGCTCCTGTCAGCATGTACTTCTTGGCATCAGCAAGATTGTCTGGGTTTGGTGACTGTATATATATGGACTGGATCTCTAGGTGGGGCAGTCTCTGAATGGCCATTCCTTCAGTCTCTGCTCCAAACTTTGTCTCTGAATTTCCTCCTATGAATATTTTTGCTCCCCCTTCTAAGAAGGTCTGAAGCATTCCACACTTTAGTCTTCCTTCTTCTTGAGCTTCATGTGATCTGTGGGTTGTATCTTAGGTAATCTGAGCTTTTGGGCTAATATCCACATATCAGTAAGTGTTCTTTTGAGATTGGGTTACCTCACTCGGGATGATATTTTCTAGTTCCATCCATTTACCTATGAATTTCATGAAGTCATTGTTTTGATTGTACTCCATTGTGTAAATGTACCACATTTTGTGTATCAATTTCTCTGTTGGGGGACATCTGGGTTCTTTCCAGCTTCTGGCTATTATAAATAAGGCTGCTATGAACATAGTGGGGCATGTGTCTTTGTTATTTGTTGGAACATCTTTTGGGTATATGCCCAGGAGAGGTATAGCTGGGTCCTCAGGTAGTGGAATGTCCAATTTTCTGAGGAACCTCCAGACTGATTTCCAGAGTGGTTGTACCAGCTTGCAATGGAAGAGTGTTCCTCTTTCTCCACATCCTCGCCAGCATCCGTTGTCACCTGAGTTTTTGATCTTAACCATTCTGACTGGTGTGAGGTGGAATCTCAGGGTTGTTTTGATTTTCATTTCCCTGATGATTAAAGATGTTGAACATTTCTTTAGGTACTTCATTCAGTATTCCTCAGCTGAGAATTCTTTGTTTAGCTCTGTACCCCATTTTTAAGAGTATTATTTGATTCTCTGGAGTCTAACTTCTTGAATTCTTTGTATATACAGGATATTAGCCCTCTATCAGATGTAGGATTGGTAAAGATCTTTTCCCAATCTGTTGATTGCCATTTTGTCCCAGTGACAGGGTCCTTTGCCTTATGGAAGCTTTGCAATTTTATGAAGTCCCATTTGTCAATTCTTGATCTTAGAGCATAAGTCATTGGTGTTCTGTTCAGGAAATTTTCTCCAGTGCCCATGTGTTCAAGGCTCTTGCCCACTTTTTCTTCTATTAGTTTGAGTGTATCTGATTTTATGTGGAGGTCCTTGATTCATTGAGCTTTGTACAGGGCAATAAGAATGGATTGATTTGCATTCTTCTACATGCTGACCAACAGTTGAACCAATACCACTTGTTGAAAATGCTATCTTTTTTTCCACTGGATGGTTTTAGCTCCTTTGTCAAAGATCAAGTTAGCATAGGTGTGTGGGTTCATTTCTGGGTCTTCAATTCTATTCCATTGATCTACTTGCCTGTCTTTATACCAATACCAT
The DNA here is from genome assembly GCF_011064425.1 of Rattus rattus. Lineage (NCBI taxonomy): Eukaryota > Metazoa > Chordata > Mammalia > Rodentia > Muridae > Rattus > Rattus rattus. The sequence continues at coordinate 8,788,543 of NC_046158.1, forward strand.
ACAGTTTTTATCATTATTGCTCTGTAATACAGCTTGAAGTCAGGGATGGTGATTCCCCAGGAGTTCTTTTATTGTTGAGTATCGTTTTCACTATCCTGGGTTTTTTGTTATTCCAAATGAATTTGCAAATTGCTCTTTCTAACTCTGTGAAGAATTGAGTTGGAATTTTGATGGGGATTGCATTGAATCTGTAGATTGCTTTTGGCAAGATGGCCATTTTTACAATATTAATCCTGCCAGTCCATGAGCATGGGAGACCTTTCCATCTTCTGAGATCTTTGATTTCTTTCTTCAGAGACTTGAATTTCTTGTCATACAGATCTTTCAATTGCTTGGCTAGAGTCACACTGAGGTATTTTATATTATTTGTGACTATTGTGAAGGGTGTTGTTTCAATTTCTTTCTCAACCTGTTTATCTTTTGAGTAGAAGAAGGCTACTGATTTGTTTGAGTTAATTTTATATTCAGCCACTTTGCTGAAGTTGTTTATCAGGCTTAGTAGTTCTCTGTGGAACTTTTGGGGTCAGTCAAGTATATCTACTTGGACTTCTTCGATTCCAGTTTGTATACTTTTTGACCTCCTTTTGTTGTCTGATTGCTCTGGCTAGGACTTCGAGAACTATATTGAATAAGTAGAAAGAGAGTGGGCAGCCCTGTCTAGTCCCTGATTTTAGTGGGATTGCTTCAAGTTTCTCTCCATTTGGTTTAATGTTGGCTACTGGTTTACTGTATATTGCTTTTACTATGTTTAGGTATGGGCCTTGAATTCCTGTTCTTTCCAGGACTTTTATCATGAAGGGGTGATGAATTTTGTCAAATGCTTTCTCAGCATCTAATGAGGTGATCATGTGGTTTTTTCTTTGAGTTTGATTGTATAGCAGATTATGTTGATGGATTTCCATATATTGAACATCCCTGCATCCCTGGGATGAAGCCTACTTGATCATGATGAGTGATTGTTTTGATGTGTTCTTGGATTCGGTTTGTGAGAATTTTCTTGAGTATTTTTGCATCAATATTCATAAGGGAAATTTGTCTGAAGTTCTCTTTCTTTGTTGGGTCTTTGTGTGGTTTAGGTATAAGCATAATTGTGGCTTCATAGAAGGAATTGGGTAGTATTCTTTCTGTTTCTATTTTGTGGAATAGTTTGGACGGTATTGGTATGAGGTCTTCTATGAAGGTCTGATAGAATTCTGTACTAAACCCATCTGGTCCTGGGCATTTTTTGGTTGGGAGAATTTTAATAACTGCTTCTATTTCTTTAGGAGTTATGGGACTGTTTAGATGGTTTATCTGATCCTGATTTAACTTTGGTACCTGGTATCTTTCTAGAAAATTGTCCATTTCATCCAGATTTTCCAGTTTTGTTAAATAAAGGTTTTTGTAGTAAGATCTGATTTTTTTTTAATTTCCTCAGTTTCTGTTGTTATGTCTCCCTTTTTCATTTCTGATTTTGTTAATTTGAACACACTCTCTGTGTCCTCTCGTTAGTCTGGCTAAGGGTTTATCTCTCTTGTTGATTTTCTCTAAGAACCAGCTCATGGTTTTGTTGATTCTTTGTATAGTTCTTCTTGTTTCTATTTGGTCGATTTCAGCCCTGAGTTTGATTATTTCCTGCCTTCTACTCCTCTTGGGTTTATTATTTCTTTTTGTTCTACAGCTTTTAGGTATGCTGTCAAGCTGCATTTAATGTATGTTCTCTCCAGTTTCTTTTTGGAGGCACTCAGAGCTATGAGTTTTCCTCTTAGCACTGTTTTCATTGTGACCCATGAGTTTGGGTATGTTATGCCTTCATTTTTATTAAATTTTTAAAAGTCTTTAATTTCGTTCTTTATTTCTTCCTTGACCAAGTTATCATTGGGTAGAATACTGTTCAGCTTCCATTGTATGTGGGTTTTCTGTCATCTTTGCTGTTGTTGAAGTTAGTCTTAGTCTGTGGTGATCTGATAGGATGCATGAAATTATTTCAATCTCCTTGTATCTGTTGGGGCCTGTTTTGTGACTGATTATATGGTTAATTTTGGTACTATGAGGTGCTGAGAATAGGGTATATTCTTTTGTTTTAGGATAAAATGTCTATAGATATTTGTTAAATCCACTGGTTTGTAACTTCTGTTAGTTTCTCCGTGTCTCTGTTAGTTTCTGTTTCCAAGATCTGTCCATTGCTGTTTCTATGATAAAACACCATAACCAAAAGCACTTAGAAAGAAAGGGTTTATTTAAGATTACAGCTTGGATTCCAGCGTGAAGGGAAGTCAGGGCAGGAATTCAAGTAGGAACCCGAAGGCAGGAGTTAAGACAGAAGAATGCTGCTGGCTGGCTTGCTCTCTGTGGCTTGCTTGGCCTGCCTTCTTATAGAAACCAGGATGTACCACCCACAGTGATCTGGGCCCCCATATCAATCATCAATCGAGAAAATGCACCACAGGCTTGCCCACAGGCCAATCTGGTAAGCACATTTTCTCAGTTGGGGTTTCTTCTTCCAAAACGACTCTCGATTGTGTCCAGTTGACATGAAACTAGCCAGCACACAGATCCCGGAGAGGCTGTCACCAGAACTTCATCCACAGAGTGAAAACGCACAGCTGAGGGTGCCGGCTGCAGGACAACTTCCACCTGGGCAAGAACCAGAAGTGCAGGATGCTCCAGGTAGCATGAATACAGGGGAAGAAGTGGGAAGAAGGGGGCCTCTGGGAGACCTGCCCAGCTCTAGTTCCCTTCCCAGCATCATGTGAGACCTGTCACCCACCCACGTTCACATTAGAGAACGTTAGGCTTGGTCCAGTGTTCAGTAAGCTTCTAGGAGACACTGAACATGGCAAGTGGCTAGAAGAGGTGGGCAGGGGTTGGACAAAAAGAAACCAGGACATAGTCCCCAGGGAAGCTGGGAAGGGAACAAGCAAGGAAGAGTGTCTTGATTATCTGTCATAAAGAGCTTGGGTGGGCACAAACATACAGTTGTAGCCCTGACCTTATTTGGAAGAAGGGTTGTTACAGACACAGTGAAGACTCACCTGATGGTACTGGCACATATAGCTAAGGCACTAAACCTACTGATAGGTGTTCATATAGGAAGGGCACAGAGGGGAGGGGGAGAAGAGGAGAAAGGAGGGGGGAGGGGAAGAGAGGGAGAAGAAGAGTGGGGGAGAGGAGGAGTGGAGAAGAAGAGAGAGAAGAGGAGGGGGAGGGGAAGAGGGGGAAGGGAGCGAAGAGGGGGGGAGGAGGGAGAGGAGGAGGAGGAGAAGAGGGGAGAAAAGAGGGGGAGAAAAGAGGGGGAGAAGGAAGGGAGAGGAGAGGAGGGGGAGGAGAAAGAAGGGGAGGGGAAGGGAGGGAAGGAGGAGAGGAGGGGGAGGGGAGAGAAGGAGGAGAGGAAGGGAGGGGAGGAAGAGGGGGGAGGGGAGGAGAACAGGGGAGAGGAGGGGAGAAGAGGCCATGTAAAGATGGGATAGGCAAGAGACCCTGAGATCAGGAACTTCCAGGCAGACAGAGCTAGCCCTTCCATGCCCGCAGTTCTGACCTTCGGCCTCCAGGACCATGGGACAACACACTGGCACTGTCTCAGTCCCCAGGTGGTGCTATTTTGTCACAACAGTTTCAAGACACAGACTCTCTGATCCAGTTGGCTCTGAAGAGTTACGACTCAGAACTGGGAGAGGCCAGCTGGATCCAACTTGGTAGATGGCGTGACGTGTATCCACTTTATGCACTGCCCACCCACGTTCTGCCAGCTTGGATTGTTCGCCTCCCTGGTACTGTCCTCTCAGACACCTGGCACCATGAGCTGACCACCCATTGGTGGCCTCTTAGGCTCAAAACTGCTGGCTCTGCAGCCCAAGCTCACCATGACATCCATTCCGCATTCCTGTCTCACCTCTGGGTTAGGAAAATTCAAGCCGTTCGCCAAGGAAAACGTACCAGAATGTTGGATAGCGAGTGTTAATGAGACCCTGGGCTTGGGCATCTCTGGCTGCTGGCCCCTAAGGAGGCTTCTCATTTGCTAGGGCACCCAGCCAAAGCCCCTTCCCATTTAGGAACACCACCCTCTCCATACTCTTTGGTCCAGTCTGGGCTCTAGCTCTTTGCAGGAAAATGAAGGCAGCCCGCAGATGGTGCGTGCTGGCATTGATTTGGTTCTTTGTCAACAAGGAGGTTGGTTTTAATGAGACACAGCAGATCCAGGCTGCAGACTTTCCACTCCCGCAGGTCTCAACAGCAGCAGCCTGACTTCCCACCCCAGGTGGGGAGCTGCAGAGTTTGTGGCCCTTGGAAACTGAAGGAAGGAACAGAAGCGGACACTCAGCACTTGGCCCCCAGCCTCTCCCATGACTGGCCTGCTCAGTCCCTGTGGCTCTGCTCCCTGAAAACCTGAGATACAGTCCTGCCTTCTTCCTTCCCGTGCCTTGCTCAAGAGGGAGGAAAACAGAGCACTTCCTGAGAGCCTGGCACTCCTGGGCCAGTTTCCTAGTCTGTAACATGAGAACCAAGAGGATCGTCACAGGTAGGTTCCTGGGTCCAAACTGCCCAGGGTAAAGACCCAGGCAGTCTGAGGAACCCAGACATGGAGAAACCACTTCACTCTGGTGGACGTTCCTATTCCACTCTACAAACGCCAGGACCCCTGGACTGACCCTCTCTGACCTGCTCCTGAAGATCCTGACTGACTAATCTAACCGAAACTTTAGTCAACTTCTTCCTGCTTTCGTCTGTAAGGAAGCGGTGGTATTGGCCGTGGATTGCTGACGCTCTGTCACCAGTTGTGTCCCATGGTATCATTTGATGGCTTAAAATCAGGTACGGCAGGACTGTGTACAGCGGCTGGCTGTGAGCAAATGAGACAGTCAAGGCCTTTGTCCTGAATCATTAAATCTTCCAAAATTAAAAATTTTAAAAATTAAAAAAAAAAATCTTCCCCAGTATGGTCCTGGTTTCTGACCTTGCTCCCCTCCCCCAGGCTGGGGAGGGACAACTCCTGGCAGGGAAAGTTTCCCCTATCTTCTTCAAAGCTGGGATTTCCTGAGAGGCAGCCATCTGTTTTCCTTAGACACTGTCTTCCTCACCAGCTGCCTGCAGATAGATATCTGGAGGGTTGACACATGGAAAAAAAGATTGCTCTGTATGGGCCAGGAGGAGACAGTGGAACGGTGAGACAGGAGATTGTTCCCCTCCACATGTGTCTGGCCCTGCAAGCCAGCCCCAGGCTCGCTCATCTGAGCCCCACCCCCACCCAAAAAAAACAGAAAGCAAAAAACAAAAAAAAACCAACACTCCTTATCTCAGAAATAAGGAGTTACCTTTACCTTGAATAAAGCCTGTGTTGGCCTGGCCTCCCATCCAGGCCTCCCAGACGCCCTTTTGGGAACCAAAAACAGGTTCTTAGCATAGGCCCAGGGAGACTTCACCGCATGGCCACATTTGTGTCAAATCAGGGATGGTAAGGCTGGCCCTGGAGGGTGAGTGGTTCAAAGCCAGTGCCTCAGGCCAGCTTTCAGACATCATAGCCTCTAACTCAGCCTCTCCCTAGGCTCGGCACCCTCTCTCCTGACCCCAGCAGAGACTGGAGCTGTATTCCCAAAGGACTATACTGTTGGCCATCAGACTAAGGCACCAGACATCCTAGATACAAAACACACTATTTTGTTTACTTTTTGAGCAAATTAAAGCAATCAGTAAGGCGGGGTTACACGTCCGGTGGGCTGGAGATGTTTGGAGAGAGCGGGGATCCTGTTTGTCTGAAGATGAATATTGAATATCCCTGACAAAGGCTGAGGAGTCTTTCACCTCCGTGTTTACAGTTTATATAATACTTTCAGACACACTCTGTCTCCTATACCAGAATATACATGCAAGGAGAACTCAGAAAGCTTACAGAAGTCAAGAGTCGCCCACATCATGGCTGTGTATGTGGCTAAGGTGAGAGACCAGGTCCTGTGAATGGAGCGTGTGGCCTGTGTTGGCCTTGCTACGAAACACCACACTTAATTCCTAAAACAGGCCTGCATCCCTGGAGCTGTGAATGTCCTCCCTTTTGTGTGGTTCTGAGGTAGGGACCGGAGCTGGGGGAGGGTAGGGAGTGTCAGGCTGGATTTGGACTCGGTCTCCACAGCTGGGCTTTGGTATGTCCCTTACCCTAACTTAGATGACTCACCGTCTCTTCCCTCACCACACCACTGGTGGCTGCAGTCAGGATTCCATTGCTGGATTCAGGATTCGTCTGTCGCCCTACTGCTTCCTGTAAATGGAAGCACGGGGTCCTTTTCAGGGAGGACGGTGGGTATGAACTTGGGAGAATGCCTTCTCTGGGAGACAGGCTGTCCTCAGGGAGGCTGGGAGTGAGGAGGGTGAGTGATTGCCTAATCTGGATAGCTGGCCTACTTCCCCCTCCTAAGCTGAGCTTACTGTTCCATAGAGCTCATGTTCCCCTCCCTGCCAGGCTGAGGGAGTCCATCCACAGGAAAGTCTCCATCACCTCAGTGGCCATGAGCAATTGCCGGCCAGGGGGGGTCAGGAAGGATAAAGACAGCATCTCCCTGTGCAGAGGGTGAGTCCCCAGACAGGGACTCAGAAGGAGTCAGAGGTGACTAAAGGGTGGGGAGGCACAAAGATTCTGAGGTAGGTGGAAAGGCTGGTTCAGAATGGCACAGGACACAGGCATGCGGGGTCAAACTGGGCAATGGCTGACCCCAGTGCCAGCATAAAGCAACAGTGTCCAACATGCCATGTTTTGTGGTAGCCACAGCAACAGAATCTCTGAGAGGAAACCGTTTAGCCAATAGGGTTTCTGGACCAATTCTTTCTATGGGATTTGAAGACATTTCCCACCCCCAGTTCTGACGAAAGAAACTCAAAGAGTTAAATGTTCAAACATATAACACATCTCTCCATTCCTGACTAGGGAGGAGGCACCTTCCACCTTCTGAGAGAGGGCGAACCAGTTCCTACAGGACCATGGGACCTGTCAGGTGACCTTGGGCAATCTCTTTTCCCCCTCTAACCTCAGCTTCTGCTCTACTGGATTCCGGCCAAGCAAGGAGCAAGCATGTGCTGTGAAACTCTCCCAGCTGGGCACACGCTGTGAATTCTGCAACCTCAGCTAGAAAGGGTGGGCAGGCCCTTTACCGATACCTGAGACTGCAGGCTGAACCCACTTGTTGGCTCTGTGACCACGCTGTGAGATGAGGTGGTGACTGAAAAATACTCTTGGCGCCACAGACCGTTCTAATGGAAGTGACTTTCAGAGAGGAGAGGAGTCAGAGAGACAGAGAGAGGCAAAGACATAGAGACAGCGGCACGGAGACAGAAAAAAAAAGAAAGCAAAGAGCCAGATCCTTGGAAATGAATCCCACAGGTAGGTAGTAGGCAGGGCGGGCCTTAGTTTGTACATGACTTTTGTCTGCTCTGGTTCATTCGAGCTCTGGAAAACTCATCAGTTAACACAGAGGAGAGCTGAGAAGGCCTATCTGTCAAACTCCAGTTCCTCCAACTGCTCGTGATTGGAGACCCTGGTCCCCCAGTCTTATGCGCCCATCTTCGAGTCCTCCCAGTTAACTCTAGAGTTCCCAGTGGACTCTAGTCTGAGGCCAACCTCTTCCAGGTTACCATATATGGATGGCAGATGGTGATGGATTAGTTGAGTCGCTGTGAAGTCACCAGCTCTCTAAAATGTACCAGCCGTGGACCGTCTTGGGCACCATTGTGGCCACAACATGGCACCTGCCTCTGAGAAGTTTGAGTTTGGTGGCGATGACCCTCTTTTCTGCAATGGGAAAGTAGAGATAGGGAAGGCTATGAAGCTGTAGAGGGACCAGGTAAAGAGAAAGAGAGAAGAGAAAGAAAAAGGAGGGAGGGGTAAAAAGGGAAAGGCAGTGGCTCAGGGAGAGGCCACTGAGTTGAGTTGATGCTTGGATGCAGGGATTGCAAAAAAGTTCAAATTGTGAGCAAGGTGAAGAGGGGCCTCCCCAGAGCTGCGTGGGGACCATCAGAAGACAGGAGCTTGTCTCTCAGTCACAGGGTCCTGTCTGTCACGCACCAGACAATGAGTTCTGTCCTTAGCTGTCTCTAAGATGCATTAACAGCAGGAGTCAGCCTCTTGGTAGCCCCCTGGCTCCTGAGGGCTGAGCGCAGGGCCTGACTGATGGGAGTTCTGAGAGAGGAAGTACAAAGGCTTGGCTCACAGGCTTGGGCAGAACCACGTGTAAGTGCAGGCAGCATATTCTAGCCTGTGCTTCTGAGACTGCAGCATGCGTGCCTGCCTCAGACCTACCCCGGTCTTCAGCCCTGTCCTGATGCACCTTCCCTATCCGATGAAGTCTGACCTAATGGATACCTGCACTTCTTTACAGTGGGGTTCCTGGCCTCAGCACTGTGACCATTTAGGGCTATCTGGCTCAGCCTGAGACACCCTGGGCTACACAGGAGGAATGGTAACCTCTCTGACCTCTGCCCAGCCAATGCAGGCAGCACCCCTTTCCACCTGCCAGAAGGCAGTACCTCAAGATGTTTCCATACACATCCTTGAGCAAAACTATCCCCGTAGAGGACAACTCATCTACATAGAGTATGGACTTCAGGCCACACAATAACACGGTATGCCTTGGTCTTTGGGGGGCAGTGAGTATCACAGTCAGTATGCTTCTGGGGCCCACACCCTTATAGGGCCTAAACCTTGTCTGGAGATTTCAGAAGTTTTAAAGGATCCGGAGACACATAGTTTTGGCTTGACGGCTGCCACAGCTCTCTGTGGCCACTACCTGGCTTTGTGGTACAGGGTGTGAAAAGTCAAAGTAGCAGAACTCAGCAGATAAGGGCCCTTTCAGCCAAGCCCGTGAGTCTGAGTTTGATCCCACACGGTGGAAGGAGAGAACCAATTCCCATAAGTTGTCCTCTGACCTCTACTTGCTTGCTATGGTGTGCATGTGTATATGCCAACACAGACAGTAAATAAATGAAGGAGAAGGAAGGAAGGAAGGAAGGAAGGAAGGAAGGAAGGAAGGAAGGAAGGAAGGAAGGAAGGAAGGAAGGCAGCAGCAGTAATGAGTACCGGGCAGGATGGGTGCAGTCTTTGGACTTCATGTTCTTTCTCTGTCACATTCTTTGGTCCCCCACACCCTCCATCCCAATCATTTGAAGATAGAAACCCACTGTAAGCTCAGAAGCACTGCCAACTCAGGCCTCGGGGACTGCAGTTTGTTACTCCCAGTTTTAACCCACACTCTCTCTTTTATAGCCAAGCCAAGCAGGTGGTGAGAGGTAGCAGCCACATGTGGCCTCCTTGGGCGCTGCTTCAGAACTGGCCTTGCAGCTGCGGCCTGCAGCCCTCACCCACAGGCAGGGCTGTGCACTGTGACCTTGAGGTCACCCACGTCTCAGTACAGTTGAAGCTCCAGCTGTCTCCTGACCAGGGCAGCAGTGTGTGGGAAGGAGGGACTGCCCTGACAGGAAGTGGCTGGGTTAATTAGTGACCGAGGTTAATCCCGCTCTGTGAGAAACACCATCCCTTTCCACAGCAGGCCCACCTCTGAGCCTGGCTTATCACTGTCTGGCCACTCCACATATCAGGCAGCAGGAAAGATAATCCCACTGCAGGCTTGGGTGGGTGACAGGGGTGGGAAGTAGGAGTTCCCAGACTCATCTCCACAGCTACACCATTCTCCCCTATCACACAAACCTCACCCCAACAAGTCTGCCTTCTGGAGTACAGGCGTCCTATTTATAGCACAGCCAATCCACTCATCTCTCCTTCCAAATGGTACTTACAGTTGGAACAGAGAGCGCCACAACCAAAATTGCTGGACTCCATCTGGGGAGATGAGGCCGAGGCACAATGAGGGTCCCCTGTCTAAAGGCGTGACACATTGGTTACACATGGGTGGAGCCTATGAAGCCATTTGTGCAAGTTGTGCACAGGCCTATGAAGGTGGCCTTCAGAGAGCTCAGCTGGTAGACAGCCACGCTGTCCCACACCAGACACCAGTCCCACGACCAAATGTTCTGACCAAACCTGACTGTGTGCCTTGCTGGGGAAGGCACAAGCTCTTTCCCAAGATGTCAGGCTTATAGGATGCAAATTGTAGATGCCCGCCCCCACCAGAGCCCTGCTCTAGATTTTCCCACTTGCTATGGTCATGCAGATGAGGAGACAGGTCTCCTTGCCAAGGGTCCCCGATGCAAGCTGGATGTGCTATGAGACATCACAGACCCTCCCATGTGTGCAATAGAGAAAGCCTTGGGTGGGGGTGGGGGTATAGGAAAGGCCCACAGACGCCAGGCATCAGCTCACCAGGAACCTTCCAGCAACTACCAGCTGAGGGACCTGGAAGTCTTCAAACAATGCTCTAGGCTCGCTTCCCTCTGCCATAAAGGAGAATTGTATCGGATGGTTCTGGTTGTAAATGTAATATGCCCAATCCTTCTCAAATCTACTCCTAGAGCTGGAAGAGTCAACTCTCAGGGTTTTCCCACCCAAAGAGACCAGAAGAGAGGCTCTGGCCTCCATTAGCTCCTGCTGTGTGGTGTGATCCTCTGAACAACATAGCCACCACTTTCCCCCAGATTAGTTGTACCTGCTTGCAAGGGCCCATCACTATTGGACCTACAGACTCCTCAGGAAAGGAGAAGATGGGTCATTTGATCCTCACCCGGGATTCCAGGGGCAGACTTTTGTACGCAGTTCTGCCCTGGATGCACGTGGACTTAGTTGGATGTGATATGCTGGAGTGTGTATAGGTTAAGTGAGGTAGACCACCATCTGTGAGGCAAGGAGGAATCCATGATCCATGCTGGGTGAAGACTTCCCAGGACAGCTGTTGAGGGGTTTTCCATGCTCTGGCCACCTGTATTCTATAAATAAGCCAACAAACTCATCGTTTCCCTCAACGTGGATTTTAATGGAATTATTCTTTGCCTTATTATTGGGGCCTAAGGAGAAAGGAGTGGGCATTGTTTACATCTCTCCAGGGAGAAAATTTTCACAGTGGCTCAGGTCTAGTCCTGTCTCCCAACATTCTCTTCTATGTCTGTCAAGAGGAGACTGGTTCTCAGAAGGGGCAGTCCAGGCCCTAGTGGGCAGTGCTTGGATAGGCTTACCAACCAAGCACACAGTAGGACCACTTTAACCCCTGCTAAGTTGGCATGGACATCTGCTGGGCTGAGGCAGACTGCTCTGGACCTTCTGTCTAGCCCTAGCCACGACCAGATCCATATCTGTTCATGGAGTAGCTTCTCCTAATTCTGCCAAGCTCAGAGGTAGAAAGCCAGATTGGACAACCTATCTCTCCCATTGATACGTTGCCCTTATAACACCTTGCCCCAACCCCTGGCCACCCTAGGTAGGGTGATGTCATACAAGTGAAGGCAGGTACAATATAGAACAAGGCCTGTCATTGGACAAGAAGGAAGAATGGGTGGCAAGGGGAAAGTTTTAGAGAGAGGAGGAGATTGGAGTGAGAGTGAAGCAGCGGAGAGAATATGGAGGCCGATGTTAAGATTCCTCTCTGCACATTTACAGGTTGTTATGAATATTCTTAAGGAATGGATTGTACAGGACTTCGTATGTCTAGGTGGGTAATTATATCTTATCAATTGGATCAGAGGTTATTGTGTTTGTGTGTTCTTTCACGTGGCGATTTAAGTTCAAGAGAGTATATAGTGGCCGGAGACACTAGGCTGCCACAGAATTGGGATGTGTATGTCTGGCATGGTGGCAACCTGCCTTGGGAACTAGATGGGTAGAGAGATTGTTGCCAGGCTCAGAGAAGCCATCAGCAGTGTGCTATGGGATGGAGCAGAGCGGTGAGACGCTTTGCTGACTGAGACGCAGGATCTAGTACAGGGTAAAAGACAGCCTTGTTTATAGTTTATAGCAACAGCCCTACACACCAGAATTGCTGCAAGGGGATCTGGGTGCACCCTCCTCTGAGAGATACCCAAGGGAAATGGCAAACTGCAGGCAAGACAAGTGGAAAGTCGAGTGCTAGGTAGATGGCTCTGACACTAACAGAAAGCATCACCACAGGGATGTAGGGACTCAGTACAAGTCAACCTCCCACACCCCTCCATGTCTCTCTGGTCTTTCTTTGACTTCTACACCCTTGCTGTGAAGAAGCTATCCTCACAGCTCTCTTTCTTCTTCGCCCTAACGCAGCCTGTGACTGACCTTCCCTTGGTCTTCTTGACATTTATTGAGCTCTTGAAGGTTTGCAGCTCTCCCCAGGCACACCTAGGATGACGCTGCACAGCTCTCTCCCATGACGAACCTATGTATGGTTTGGGAAGTCATAGAGAGAGACCCATAGGGACAGGGGCTTTGATTGCAGGCAGAATTGGTCTGCATCCCACATGCCCGACAACACAGAGTAGGGAATACGAGAATACACTGCTGTCCATGTGAGAGCTAAACCACTGTTGGAGGGAGAGATACTTGAAGCTAGCCAGTGGGAGGGCAAAGTATGGTAGTTTGTGGCTTTTAATCCCTGAGCTCTCTATGAGTTTGGGGTCAGCTTGGTCTATATAGTCCTAGGCCAGTCAGGGTTATATAGTGAGGCCCTGACTCAGGAAATGACAACAACATTAACAACAACAACAACAACAACCCTAGGTAGAGGCCATTGGAGTGGGCAGCAGCCTGAAGCCCTGTTATCTGAATCACTGTTCTACACATAGTCTGTGAGTACCTCTCCTTGCCCTCAGCTTCTCCAAGAAGCTCTACTCTTAGACCCCATACCTGCCACGGACCCGGGACACCCTGCTGAACTGTCCAACCCATCCTTTTGAAGAAGGTGGGCCTTGCTCACTGGGCCTGTCATCCACCTGGACACCAGGGACAGGCTGGCAGGCTGGGAGTGTCTGAGAGTCTAGAGAAGGATGAGGAAGAGGCTTAAGAACAAAGAAATGCAGATGGACTGCAGGAAGTGGGCAAACAGCAAATCCTCTCGTTGGCAAGAAGAGCTAAGGCAAAGGCAGACAAGGAGGGTTCCGGTGCTGACCTACCATGCTCCGGAGCAAACGGCTGCTGTGTCAGGCAGAGGAACCAGCACCTGGCATGCGCCTGTGTGAGAATCCACATGTGCAGGCCCACATGAAACTCATGAAGACCAAGACAGAGCAAGAGAGTAGAGCAAGAGGCGGCCCCAGCTGTGTGGACAAATGGAGAAGGCCCCTGGAGTCTTTCACGAACACCCTCTCTGGGCTTCTGGAGCCAAGGACCATGCACCACAGATAAATTCCACAGGGGAGAGCAGAGTGACCAAGACTGCCTGGAGTACAGGCCTGGGACTCATCCTCCGGGCAAAGAAAGCTGAGGCCCTACTGGTGATATCAGCCTGCCTGTCTACAGCTTCAGGAGGCTGGCTGAGCTGGGGTCTCAGAGAGCTGGGTGTTCAGGGAGCTATCTATGGGACCAGCTCAGACTTATCAGCACCAGGAGGGCCAGTCCGGCATGCTGCAGCTCCTGCATTTCTGTGCAAGAATGAGTTGTGGCCTCCAACCTCTGTCCTGAGGCAGAGAGCTGTAGTCTTTCTTGCCTTCTTTGAAAAACCAATTTACTCCCTCCTGCTTAACAGATTCTGGTCCTGGGCTTCCCACGGGAATAACAGCTGCTGAGATTGCCCTGAAGAGAATCAAGAACTCTCACGGGGCTGGGTATGGATAAGGTTGCTGTGTGATGCCCTCTCACTTGCCAGGGGACAAATGGACAGTGGTCAGTTTCACTAGGCCTGCTTGACCTTGCCCTGCCCTGTGCACAAGTCACTTGCCTCCTGACTCCTATCGCATCCCCTGGAAAAGCCAAGGCCCAGACACTCCAGAGGCAGAGGACAAGTTAAAGAGGTTAGCACCTCATGCTGACACTTGGGCTAGCAGGACTGGGAGATTCTCCCCAATACTTAATACATCCAGCACAACTGGTCCAGAACTAGGAAGGAGCCCCCCCAAGTCTGTCTCCTAGACACTTCCTGGACTCCTGAGCCTCAGGCCTGCACCACGAATTGCACCCCAAAATAAAGTACAACATACAGGCCTTCTTAGGTTGGGACACTCAATCCCTGAGCCCACAGCAGCCAATGAGAAAAAGAGGCATGGTCGGATGAGTGGGCGTGTCTCTCATTTTAATGAACTGGAGAGTCAAGACATAGAAAGAATGGGCAGCCAATTGTCCCCCAATACCTGAGGTGTGGAAGCACAAACACCTGGGATCAAACAGCGGAAAGAGCGAGAGCTGACTCCTCAGACAAGTTGTCTTCTGTTCTCCTCAGGTGTGCACCCAGGACCTGAGTTCAATTCCCAGCACCCCCATTAGCTTGCAACTCTAGCTCCAGGAGAGCCGACACCTTCTCCCAGCCTCTGAAGGCCCTGTACACATGTATATATACACACATGGGCAGAGGCAGACATATACATTAACAAAAAGTAACTCTTAAGAAAGTAACAAGGAGTGTGGGCCCTCGTGGGGACTGGACTTGGGGTGATGGTGGATAATGGGGTTCGCCCTTGTAGTGAAGCCTTCCCATGGCAGGGGTGTGTGCATGCTGGGATACAGATGGTCCATGGGAAATAACTTTATAGACTGTTCAGTGTTGCTCTTACCCAAAAATGAAATTATGTATTTATTTTGTGTGTGTGTGTGCAGGGCATGTGCATGCCACCATGGGCACACTGGAAGTCAGAGGCAACTGTGGGGACTTGTTCTCTCCTTCTACCGTGTGGGTCCTAGGGAACCGAACTTTTGTTATCAGGCTTCGCAGCAAGCACCCTTAACCTGTTGAGCACTATTGCTGGCCCATAACATTTATTGGTTGAAATAAAGTCAGTTGTAGTCTGGATGGTTCTGCTTCTCTCATGTTCCTATTCCCAGTAGGATTGCAGGGGATTTGGAGCTGGTGGGGACTGAGTAGGTTTCAAGGACAAAACTCTACCTAAAGAGCTGCCTGGCGCTTCCTGGGAGCTAGGACACAGAGCGAAGCCATTCTCACTGAACAAGGGACCAGCCCTCCCAGATGCTAGACCCGCTGGTATCAGAACTGCAGGGAACTGCGGGCTTCCATCTCCCAGGGCAGCAAAAGGTGGGTTCCCATTGCTTAGGAGCTGTTCAGTACCTGGTGTTTTGTTAAGGCACTGCAAACAGAGGAAGACAAAACTCTATGGCAAGCGGTGGGGGAAACACTAAAACTAACACCTGCAGAGTGGGCGGGGCAGCTAAGGGGACAGACACCACACAAGTCTCCAAGGGCTTCAGGAAATGACCAGAGAAAGCCTGCCTTCTGTGAGTGGGTGTGGGGCAAGAGGGTGGGGCCTGGGGTGGGGGATGGGGTAGGCAGTGGGTTAGGGCAACTGCTGACAGGCAGGTGAGGAGAGAGCCACATTCGGAAGAGAATATCCGGAGGAAAAGCCATGAGCCTCAAGGGGAAACCCAGAGCACATTACTGGAAGGCGGCGGGGAATCATGGCTGTGCTGTGCTGGCATTTTGGGGCTGAGGATGTGGAAGGCAGAACTGGGGAGATGAAAGGATCTTGAGAGAGTTTCTCGGCCATGTTTTGGAGGTGCAGCTTGGTGCCTTTCAAATGCTCCTAGTGAAAGTCTTATAAGGAGTGAATGACTCAAAGGCATAGGATTTTTAATCAAAATGGAAGCAAAATTTAAAAATATGGGAAATTGGACCTAGTGTGGGGCCAGTACCAATCCCAACACTCAGAGATTAAGACAGCATGACTCTGCCTCAGACACACACACACACACACACACACACACACACACACACATGGGCACACACACACACACACACACACACACACACACACACACAGGCACACACACACACACACACACACACACACACACACACACACACAGGCACACACACAGGCACACACACACACACACACAGGCACACACACACACATGGGCACACACACATGCACACATGGGGACACACACACACACACAGGCACACACACACACACACACACACACACACACACACACACACACACACACACACACACACACACCCACATGGGCACACACAGGCACACACACATGGGCACACACACACACACACACACACACACACACACACACACACACACACACACACACACACACACACACATCTGAAGGGGATGATTCGGCCATCCAAAGCAAGAACTGTCTTGAAGAAGACAGTGGTGACCTCAAAGGCGTGTCAGAGATTATTCCTTACCCCTCCCAACACAGACCCATAGAGCCTGGGAGAGGGGTTGACAAGAGCACAGGAATAGTCTGCTCACACATCCTGCCCACTGCCACCCCAAGCTCTGCTCCCCACCTCCGGAGCTCCCCTTCCATAACAGCACGTAAGGATCCAGTGAGCCAAGCTGAGTTAGTCATGCTGGCCACCCCTCCAGAGGGCATTGACCTGGTTATTTTGAATGCTGGACCAGCTCTCACTTCTTACGGTAGGGTGTGTGTGTGGTCGTGGCGGGGAGACTGCCTCCACGTGGAATTCCAAGCTGGCAAACACCTGGAGTTTCAGGTGCCTGGCTGAGGTGCAGGATTACAAGGACAGACTCATCAATGAGTCCCCACTAGAGTGAGGCCTAGGAGAGCTATGTTACACGGCTGACACCTCCATCCTACAGCAGCAGAGCCATAGTCTGTGACCTCCAGGCTGCTTCGTCTTCAAAGCTGGAAGTTGGTGACTCTGTCCTCTCATCTCTCACCTCAAGGCATTCGGAAGTCAGCTTGAGAATGCTTTCCCAAGAGCTGGGAGATGAAATGTTGCTTGGCCCTGCCAGGTTTTAGGTTTGTCGGGGACCAGCGACTCCTCCTGCCTCTCTTCCCGCCCCCTCTCTGGTTGGCAATTGAAGCCCAGAGCATGTTTGATCTCCCAGGTTTACAGCTGGAGGGAAAATTGCCTAGGGATGAATCATGCCTGCAGTTGCAGCCACATCTGATTTCATAAAAGGACAGACAAATACGACGGGCTTTGAGAGCCGTGCCGCTACATCCAGGGAAGGTGCCATCTGTGGTGACAGTGGGATTCACTGTTCAGCGCCACTGTGTGTCTGAACTCCTTCAGGAGCCAGACTTTACATAGGGGAGAGGAAGGGAGGAAGGGAGGAAGGGAGGAAGGGAGGAAGGGAGGAAGGGAGGAAGGGAGGAAGGGAGGAAGGGAGGAAGGGAGGAAGGGAGGAAGGGAGGAAGGCTATGCTCCAGAGGAAAGCTCGGTCTGAGCTGAACTGGCATGAATGGAATCTCAGCTTGGGCACACCTCAGCCTGAATTACGGCTCCTGGAGACATCCTGACCTGGGCACTAGAACCGTCTTCCTTCAGAACATGGAGGCTCCTGAGTGGGGAGCAGGAAAACCCCAGACATCTGGGATGTTCCCCAAGCCTTTGGGTGTCACGGTGTTTCCGGTCCTCCCTTGTCTTCCCTGACATCTTGAAGGTTCCGCCAGCCTTGGGGTGTCATTGTGTTTTCCGCCCTCCCCCCATTGTCTTCTTTCTCCTTCCAGCCATCTTCAGTATATCCTAATTTCTATGTCACTATTTGCTTTCTCAAAAATGAATGAGCCGGAGAAATGACTCGGTGGTCAAGAGCACTGGTGACTCTTCCAGAGGACCCGGGTTTGATCGCTGGCACCTGTGTGTTGCCTGGCAAGCATCTGTAACTCCAGCCCTAGGAGTCACAGATCCAACGCAGATCAAGCATGTTCTAAGTATCCAAAGCACAAGCGTTGGATAGGCTTCCATGGTCAACAGGAAAGAGGGACGAGAAGGGAGGTAGGAGGAGTGGCTGGTCCCCGACAAACCTAAAACCTGGCAGGGCAAAGCAACATTTCATCTCCCAGCTCTGGGGAAAGCATTCTCAACACCAAAAGCTGACGTTTGGCATGCTCTGGTGCCCAGTAGTTCCTCTGGACCCTGCACTCCCGTGGTGAGCAGCACGCAAGCAAAATCACGATGGGCAAAAAAAAAAAAATAAATAAATAAAATAAAAATAAATAAATATGAACGTGAGAGCAAAGCAGATGGCTCAATAGCTAAAGGCACTTACTGCTAAGTCTGAGGACCTGAGTTCAAATCCCAGAGCCTGTATAGTGGAAGAAGAAAACCGACACTGCAAAGTTGTCTTCAGATTCCCAGGTACACACTAAGGCGTGTGCACACAAACACACACACACACACACACACACACATTCACTCACTCACTCACTCATGCAGAGTTAACTAAATTTTTTAAAAAATAATTATAGAGGGGGCCACAAGAGAAGAAGACACCTTGCATTGACCTGTGGCCTCTACATATATGTGCATACCCATGGGCACGTGTGCATATACAGAACACACAGTGCACACATATTTTCTCATGCACAAAGAACATGGCTCAGTATCTAACCTCAGCACCCAGGCCGTCCATTCACTTGCACTTGGCTGACTCACTGGCCCTCTGTACATACAGAAGACTCCAGCCTTGCTCCTGTTCCCATGGGGGCCTCCCTCCCCATCATATCCTATTGGGTGATGGTGCCCATTGGGCCCTCCATGTTTAGAAAAGAAAGCTGGCTCATTGTGGCCTTCACAATGGTGGCCTTGTTGCTTTCTGGTCACTTGGAGGCCAAGGGAGCTACCGACTTCCTTTGGCCCTTATCTCCCATCAAACTATGCTCAGCCAGGGTCATGGCCACTCCTGCCTCATCCAGGACCATATTGTATCCTAGATGAAAGGTCCCGGGAGACGCTATTGTCACTGTAAGAACCCAGACAATAATTAAGCAGACCAGAGATACTGATCTCTTTACAACCCCCACAGGAGCATATGGTGCTAGCATGTTCACAAGGGGCTGCCTTGCTCAGGAGACTTGGCAGTATGTATGCTTGGACTGCTCTAGGCAAGCAGCAGAGGGGTGGCAGGGACAAGGAAAGACCCCGTTGTCCCTAAGTTAGTGCTGGGTGGCAGTGCAGTCTGGAGCTGTCCTAAGGCCCAGACGGTCACAGGGTTGTCAAGCTAAGTAAATCTGAGTTGTTTAATGAGAGTGGCCGTGACGCCTGGCATCCCTTGCTGTCATCGCTGCCACCTCCAGATGAGGACAATGCTTCATGTGGGAAAAATGTGTGCGGGTTCACTCATTTCTGCTGCAAGTCACACACAAGGTAGGGGTAGGTCCTCTCGGAAGCGCAGACGGTACCTCAGCTCTCCGGTTTCAGAAATTCCACTAGCTGGGCTGTGATCTGGGCTGTGAATCATGCCCTGGGTTTGGAAAAAGTTGCAGAATTAAAGCCAAGGGAAGCTTGGGGCCCACCCAGCAGGGACACGGGCTCTCGCCCAGGATGGTGAGTTCCAGAAGCCGCTTCCCTGCCCCTGCTCCACTGTCAGGGTGGTGCCAGGAGACTGGAGATTAGACTAGTCAGAGCTTCATGAGTCCCGAGAACCTGAGACATGTATGTAGCATGTATGTAACCTCTTGCCAGGAGTGCAGCTCCCCAAGGACCCCAGACAGCTTTCCTAGTGTGCCCTATACCCACAGGATACAACTGCACACGAGAACCCTGCAGGTTATTGTACAAGACACCAAGAATGTCCAGAAACAGAACAACAGAGGAGGCCCTTACACAGTTCCTGTCATTTAGCAGCAGGTTGAGGGGACCTTGCAGACAAAAGTCCACTCTGAAACCGGGAAACTGAGGCACAAACAGAAAAAGCAAGCTTCTCTCTTGTCCTGTAGGATTTAGTGAGGCACAAAGCACTCACTGTGAATCTATTCAAGGCTCACCTCTGAAGCCTCATCTGTAAGACCTCACAGTGACTGACTAGTGGCTATTCCTCTCATCCAGGCCTCCAGATCTGGCCTCCTTGCACAAGAGTACACCTTTCAGAGATGTGCTTCCAGAAGGCAGCTGCCCACGGGCATTGAAATCATGTCAGAGCCCACTGTCCTGAGAATTTGATAGAAAACAGCCTGTTTTTCTGATCCTCCATCCCATGAGGTTGGAAGGAAAAGGCTTTTATGTGTCTCTTAAAGGAGGACAGCCACTCCACCACGTTCTTCCAAACTCCCCAGTCCTGTGAGGTTGGAAGTTTTACACTCAGACTTGGTCACGTCCTGACTTTGAGCTGCTACATTCCCTCCTCGAGAAGCTCACGTCCTTGCTGAATCCATTAGCCACAGGGAGGCCATGCTGGGTACCAAGCATTCACCGTTTCAGTGTGCCTCATGGCTGGGGATGCTGGTCCTTCTCACTACCGCACACTCCTCTGCGGGAGCCTCTGCCCCCAGGGTGTGGGTGGCCATTGCCGTGGCACAGAGGTAGGAACCGCACCTGCAAGCCCAGTCTCAAGGCCATGGGGACTTTGAAGACAGTCGGATCTATACCCTCAACAGAAAAGTCGTGACCATCCACAATATTCCTCGCAGAGAGTGGCAGAGGGGATGCACTATGTAGGCCTTACAGCCAGGGGAGACTGGGCTGCCCTTCCATGGCGACCCATTCATCCTTGTCAGGGAACTTAAATGGAAAGCTAGACAGGTCCAACGGATGGGTGACACGTCATGGTCTACTTTGGGACCCCGTGACATGATGGTCCCCCATTGGCAGTTCAGGGACAGTGTTTATAGCTGAGGAGAAGCTGGCTGGGTCCACAGACTCTGCCGGATGGAGAAGAACAGGAACCCTCCTCCAGCCTGGTCCTCCATGGTCTGTGGCCCTGTCCTTCCTGCCTCTCCATAGGTGTTAGCTGAAATCTATCTGACAGGTTGGGGACAACTGATAGACAAACTTCACAAAGAAAGAAGGCGGTGAGGCTGTCACATGGCGAAGGCAGAGTCGTCTCATTTCCAAACGCCCCTGCCTCTGTCCCCAACGTGTTTATGGAAAGACAGGACTGAGGGCGGCAGAGAATGTTATCTTCAGTGCTGAGCCCCTGGTATGGACATGGTGTCCTCAGCCACCATCCCTGTGTCTCTGTGTGTGTCTCCTTCCTGCCTCTCCCCCACCCAGACAACAGCACAGTAGGGTGTCAGGTCCTGGGGAAGCCTGTGTTTGGGGTAGAACAAACCCTGCCTTTGACACCTGGGACTCGGTCTAGGCCGGATCCTATCACCCAGACCCAGGCGGACACCCCTCGGAAGCCGGAGACCCCCTTCCTATGGAAAATGTGTGTCGTGGAGGCTTCAGTCTGCTCCATCCAGAAAGCCAGTAAACAAGCTGGCATTGTCCCTTGGTTGGAAACCAGCAGGCTAATGACAATCCCAGACTCTCTGAAGTCACCAGGCTAGGAGCCACGGACAGAGTAGCCTCAGCTCTTCCAGGGCCCCATGTTCTCTGCACTTTCCCTCAGAGCCCATCCTTCGAGGACCTGCCAGAGCTGAGTCCACTGAGCCAGCATGCTGCCCTTCCAATCCTGCGAGCAGGAAGGCACCAAGTACGCACACGGTCGTGGTGCAGCATGAGGGCTGACGACCGTCTGTGCATCAAGCACAGTCTCTTCCAGCTGCAGACCCCACCGGCACGGCAGCCCTTCACCCCCAGGCCGGGACAGGACCGCCCTGCTTACACACAGGAATATGAGAGGCTGGGGCCACCGGCAAGGAACTAGAAGAACATTTGTTTCTGTGACTTCGTTTGGTAAGAGCAGGTTTGGGGACAGAAGAGTTTAAGTTCCTTCCCCTGCACTGGGACAGAGGAGAGACCTGGAAGACACCTGCAGGGCAGGCCTCTCAGTGGGAAGACATCACTAGGCCTAGCCCCCAGGCTCACCCTCTGGAGTCAGAGAAGCTGCTCCCTTGAAGGTTGGTTAAAATCTTGGCCTCCCCAGGACTTCAGCAGGGGCTCAGTACCAGCACAGACACTCCCCAAGTGAGGGTCTAGCCCACCCCTGCCTGCAGATGGAGAAACTGAGGCATGCACACGGGCTCCACTTCTGTCCAGTCAGAGTGCAGACTGATGTCAGCTGAGCACCAGGGTGACTACAGATTCTCTGCAGGGTTAAGAATGAACTCGGAGAGGAAGAGGATGGCCTCTGAAGGACAGGTAGATTGTGGCGTGCCATAAGGCTGCAGGGAGCAGTTGCAACAGGGTTTCTCTGCCCTCCTCCTTCTCTGTCCCTCCTATGGGAGATTTCTGTCCCACCATCTGGGTGCCTATTACCCTGTCTTGGGAGAACAGGAGCGGGGCTGAAAACAGCTTCCCCACACCACCCCCACCAGCCAAGCCTCTCTCCCCACTCTAAGGGCAGTTAGTTACAGAGTATCCACTGCTTTCAGACAAAACTTTGGTGCAGCTGGCTGCAATGGTCACCCAAGGTACGTTTCAGAAGGACTCTCAGGGACCCTCTGGTCAGCTGGCTCATTGTAGCTCCTCTAGGTCCCAGCATCATCTGCTTGGGATGTCTGGCCCCATACCAGAGCCCTGAGCACAGACCCAGGCATTGCACAAGCAAGGCCTGAGCCTGGGAAACTGGGGCCCAGGCAGGGAGGGGTAGAAGCTTCCCCAGAGAATGTTTTCAGGCTGAGTCAGAGCAGGTGGGGGGCTGTCATTGCACCCGGCCACAGCAGCAGCAGCAACAGCAGGGGAGAAGGCTCAGGTCCCTCCCCACCAGAAGAGAGGCCAAGGAGGGCAGGCAGAGCCTGTCACAAAGGCAACGGCCTATTTGACTCAGAGAACATAGATGAAGAAAGTCCCATCTTGTTCTAGGAGCCCAGCTCCGATGGAGCAATCGGGACAGTTGAGCAGCAGCGGCTTCCTGCCAGCGAGGCATCTTGCTGGGTCTGCCCGGAGGAGCAGATAAAAATAGCCCATTTCAGACTGCGGATTGTTCACAGGAGAGGGCAGCCTGCGATCAAGGGGTCACGGCACGGCACTGCCTTGCAGATTGCTCAGCCAGTGACCGCCCAAGGCTATCCTACCATTCTCTGCTCTGCTGGGGGTGGGGGTGGGTGATGGAGGGTCTGGGACTCCAGAAAACTCACAAATGCCTCTTCCAGTTTGGTACCCAAGTGGCCATACTGATATTCTGGCAAAAATGACTGGTTCATACCAGAAGACACCAGGTTGGACACTGTCCAGGGTCCTTTATCCCTTGTCCCAAAAAATTCCAAAAAGGAGTCTGTGGTGCTAACCTGCGGTCCTTCTGCATAGTATTGGCTGGTCCTAGCAGGTTGCTCACAATGGATGTGACAGTTCCCAGAGGAGGGGCTGCACAGAACCACACAATCCAGAAGGTGCTGGGACCTGCATGAAGCAGCAGGGGATGGGAGGCAGCTCAGGGCCTTCGCTGTGGAAGGGCCAAGGGGGGCAGTTAAGGAGAGCATGACCAAGCTTCCCTGTGGCTGACTCTAGGGGATGCCGCACTGTAGGACCAGTGTCCCAGACAATACCAGCCTGGAGTGTGGTTGTCCTCTGGGGAAGGTAGGTGGGGCTATAGAGCCTTGGTGGTTGGCGTGTGTCTTAGAAGGTGTGTTCCCCGGGCAAGCCACTGGCTGTCTTCAGGGATCAGCCTCTTGGTTTATGAGAATCCTTGAAACATCAAAGCATCAGAGAACAAAATGTAGCAAATGTGACTGACAGCAGGTGAGCTTTGCCCTGCACAGCTCTGGTCCCCTCAGTCTTATCACACAGTTAGTTCTTTGGGTCCCTACTAGGTGCTGAGAGCTCCGCCCTTCAGGGGACCCTCTCCAGAAGGCTCAGCAATGCCCCTCCTCCAATCCTCCCTGGTGACACATACAGGCAATGGGTTCCCATCTCCTTCAGACTCATTCCTCAGTAGTTCCCAGGGACACATCTCTCCCTGGTCCAAGGTGTCTATTTCCTGTATCCTTCCTCTGCACTCTCGGTCCGTGTGGAAGGACTTCCTATCCACCTCCCTCCCGAGCTCTCAAGGAGCCAAGTTGCAACATCACAGAGTTTGTGTACTCTCAGCTTTGAGTCAAAGGGGTGGCAGACCTCCTCTCCCCGCCATCCCCACCGGGAGGGAGTTCAGCTACTCACATTCCCTCCGACTTCTGGTTTGTCGGTTGTTTTCAATTTGAGCCATGTTGGCGCATTGTGTCCTGTGGCTTATTTCATTTGGTTTAAAATGTTTATTGAGGTGAAGTTCGATCTCATAAATGATCCATTTTAAGCGGACAATCCCACAGCAGTCACTGCATTCACGACCTGCACAGCCACCGCTTGTTACGTCACGTTTCTGGTGCTCTGATGAAACGCCTGGACAAAGCAGATGAAAAGGACGGTGGTCCAGAGGGACAGAGCCCATCGGGGCAGCGGGTGCAGGAGGCCGGATGCTCACGTTTCATCCACACACAGGAAGCAGCGAGATGAGAGCTTCCTTTCTCCTTGAGTGCAGGGTCCGGTTTGTAGAACGATGGGGCCACACTCATCAATTCACTTCATTTACTCCAAAGAGTACGTCCCCAATATGGCGCAGGCCTTTCTTCTGCATGATGCTGGATCCTGTCGAGTTGGCATTCAGTATTAAACGTCACATCCAAATGTCGTTTCCTCAGGGTCCTACGCCAACGCCACGTTCCAGTTGCAGTGTGAGTGAATTGCGGTTTTGTCAGACGTCCGATTGCAGTGTTCCGGGCTCAGGTCCTGTCGGGCCCACCCATCACTGATGTTCTCATCCGCTTGGGAGTCTCTGGGTTGTTCTTGGTGAGACTTTTGAGGAACTGTATTCTCCAATGCTGTTGAAGTGTGGTTTATCCGTCTTTTGCTTTCTGACAGCATGTTCTATGTTCTGGTGAGGACATACGTCCCCCCTCCAACTTCATCAACGTGGTCACGCTGCCTAGTGTGCACATCTTTGTCCTGCCCCTAGTCATTCTTGAGAATGACGTTAGTGTCAGGCTGTCTGTCTTACCATTCAAGTGAACACCAAACCCCATTTACATATTAAAGTCCACAGAACCAGGCCCCGGGCCACACATGCACATGGCTCTTGTGTTCTAGCCTCTTGGCCTGATGGTCGGCTCTGGGAAAACACTTCACTCTCTTGCTGGTCTCCAGTGTTTAATAGACAGCAGAGCAAGTCTCACGGTTTGTTTCTTCTTTAACATTCTCTAGATTCTTCTTGCCCCGCTGCACATCCATATAAACTCTAGAGTCAGCTTATCCTTTCTGCTGGGATTTGGCTTCAGTTCTCTGAGAAGATAAAAACAGGCAATGAGTCATGGCTTTCTATATCTGAACCTTCATCAGATACATGATGTATCCAGGTGTCCTTCCATCACCGCAGCTTTCCCTTCCATCCTTCCTTCCTCCCATCCTTCCTCCCATCCTTCCTCCCTCCTTCCTCCCATCCTTCCTCCCATCCTTCCTCCCTTCCTTCCTCCCTTCCTTCCTCCCATCCTTCCTCCCATTCCTCCCATCCTTCCTCCCATTCCTTCCTCCCTTCCTTCCTCCCATCCTTCCATCCTTCCTTCCTCCCATCCCTTCCTTCCTTCCTCCTTCCATCCTTCCTCCCATCCTTCCTTCCTCCATCCTTCCTCCTCCCTTCCTCCCATCCTTCCTCCCATCCTTACCTCCCCTTCCTTCCTCCCATCCTTCATCCTTCCTTCCTTCCTTCCTCCCATCCTTCCATCCTTCCATCCTTCCCCTTCCTCCCACATCCTTCCTCCATCCTTCCTCCCTCCATCTTCATCCTTCCTCCCATCATCCTTCCATCCTTCCTTCCCTCCCTTCCTTCCTTCCTCCTTCATCCTTCCTCCCATCCCATTCCTCCCCCTTCTCCATCCTTCCTCCTTCCTTCCTCCCCATCCTTCCATCCTTCCTTCCTCCTTCCTTCCTCCATCCTTCCATCCCATCCTTCCTTTCCTCCTTCCTTCCTCCTTCCTTCCTTCCTCCCTCCCTCCCTTCCTCCTTCCTTCCTCCCCTTCCTTCCTCCCCCATCCTTCCTCCCATCCTTCCTCCATCCTTCCCCATCCCTTCCTTCCTCCTTCCTTCCTCCCATCCTTCCTCCTCCTTCCTCCTTCCTTCCTTCCCTTCCTCCCATCCTTCCATCCTTCCTTCCTCCCATCCTTCCTCCCATCCTTCCTCCCATCCTTCCTCCCTCCCATTCCTCCCATCCTTCCTCCCATCCTTCCTCCCATCCTTCCTCCCTTCCTTCCTCCCTTCCTTCCTCCCATTCCTTCCTCCCATCCTTCCTTCCTTCCTTCCTCCCCTCCTTCCTCCCTTCCTCCCATCCTTCCTTCCATCCTTCCTCCCATCCTTCCTCCCTTCCTTCCTCCCTTCCTTCCTCCCTTCCTTCCTCCCATCCTTCCTCCCCTCCTTCCTCCCTTCCTTCCCCATCCTTCCTCCCGTCCTTCCTCCCGTCCTTCCTCCCATCCTTCCTCCCATCCTTCCTCCCATCCTTCCTCTTCCTTCCTCCCTTCCTTCCTCCCTTCCTTCCTCCCTTCCTTCCTCCCTTCCTTCCTCCCTTCCTTCCTCCCATCCTTCCTCCCATCCTTCCTCCCATCCTTCCTCCCATCCTTCCTTCCTCCCCTCCCTCCTTCCTCCCATCCTTCCTCCCATCCTTCCTCCCATCCTTCCTCCCATCCTTCCTCCCATCCTTCCTCCCATCCTTCCTCCCTTCCTTCCTCCCCTCCTTCCTCCCATCCTTCCCTCCCTTCCTTCCTCCCTTCCTTCCTCCCATCCTTCCTCCCATCCATCCTCCCATCCTTCCTCCATCCTTCCTCCTTCCTTCCTCCCTTCCTTCCTTCCCTCCTTCCCCCATCCTTCCTCCTTCCTTCCCCCTTCTTCCCCTCCTTCCCTCCCTTCTTCCTTCCCTTCCCTTCCTTCCTCCCCTTCCTTCCTCCCATTCCTTCCCCTCCCTCCCATCCTCCCATCCTTCCTCCCATCCTTCCTCCCTTCCTTCCTCCCATCCTTCCTCCCTTCCTTCCACCCATCCTCCCTCCCATACTGCCACCATTCATTCCTCCTTCCCTTCCTCCCTTCCTTCCCCTTCCTCCTCCTTCCCTCCTTCCTCCTCCCCATCCTTCCTCCCTTCCTTCCTCCCATCCTTCCATCCTTCCTTCCTCCCTTCCTTCCTCCCTTCCTTCCTCCCATCCTTCCTCCCTTCCTTCCTCCCTTCCTCCCATCCTTCCTCCCTTCCTTCCTCCCCCTTCCTTCCTCCCTTCCTTCCTCCCTTCCTTCCTTCCTTCCTCCCCTCCTCCTTCTTCCTCCCTTCCTTCCTCCCCATCCTTCCTCCCATCCTTCCTCCCTTCCTTCCTCCCATCCTTCCTCCCTTCCTTCCTCCCTTCCTTCCTCCCTTCCTTCCTCCCATCCTTCCTCCCATCCTTCCTTCCTTCCTCCCATCCTTTCCTCCTTCTTTCCCTCCTTCCTCTTTCCTTCTCTCATTTTCTTCTTTATAGATTTCTTTATTGTGATTTATGCATATGTATGTTTTGCCTGGATGTATGCACATGCGCCATGTGTGTGCAGGGTCCATGGAGGCAAGAAGGCAGCATCAGACCCCCCTGGAACTGGAGTTATAGACCGTTGTGAGCTGCCATATGGGTGCTGAGAGTAAACAGGGGTGATCTGGCAGAGCAGCCAGTAACCCCTGAACC
Organism: Rattus rattus; assembly: GCF_011064425.1. Taxonomy (NCBI): domain Eukaryota; kingdom Metazoa; phylum Chordata; class Mammalia; order Rodentia; family Muridae; genus Rattus; species Rattus rattus. Next base: position 8,816,060 of record NC_046158.1, read on the forward strand.
ACCTCTCCAGCCCCACGCAGTTAATCGCTTTACCTTGACATTATAGTCATACTCCAGACAGGTTCAATTAAAAAATAGATTTATTTCATTGCATGTGTTATTTTCCTGTGTGTGTGTATATACACCACAAGAATGCAGTATCTCAGAGTCCAGAAGAGGGCATTGGATCCCCTCAAACTGCAGTTATAGATGGTCTTGAGTCCCCATGTGGGATCTGGAAACAGAACCCAGGTCCTCCACAGGAACAACAAGCGCTCTTAACTGCTGAGCCATCATCTCTCCCAGCCTCTCAAATGTGTAGCTCGGGCCAGCCTTGAACTTCGAATCTCGTGTCTCCGCCTCTCTAACGCATCTTACTGACGCACAGCCCTACAGCTGGCAGATTCACTTCTAATTCTGATACTTTCACAAGGCCATCTTTCGGCTTCTGGCTGCACACTGTACTGTGGGCGCTGATGGGAGACGCCTTTTTCTCTGCAGATGCTGGCACCTCGTGTCCCTCCAAAGCCGCAGGACTGTTGCCTCGTAGCATTCTTGCTCCCCTCTCTGAAGGATTCCAGTATTGCGCAATGGTGGCAGATATTTGCTGCCACTAGTATTTTTCATTGTTTGTTTTGTAACTTCCCTTCCTAGATAGACGAGGCTCCCTTTGATTCCTTTGGTCTGCTCCTTCCTGGTAACGGGGTGAATGCCATTGCTTGGCCATTTTAAACACTAAAACATGCCTGTGTAGCAGGCCTTGTATTATTTCACCAAATTAAATCTGTCAATATTTTGCTTGGGATCTTTATATCTCTGTCCGTGGGGCATATCAGCTTTCGCTTTTCCTTTTGTGTAAAATTCTTGTCAGATTGTAAACAGACTTAGGAACATTCTCTCTATTCCGTCAAAGAATTCGTGTGTGATCAGCACTAGTCCTTAATGAATATTTAGAAGAATTGTATCATCAAGCCAGCAGACCCAAAGATTTTTAAATTAAAAATTCAATTTCTTGATATGTTCTATTAAATTTTTTTGTTGTTTCTTGCACCTCTTTTTATAAGTTATAGCTTTTTTCGGGACCACCATCCCTGCTGGGTGAAGACTTCCCACTGCTGCTCTGGGATCACCTGCCCTCCTGTCAGGAATCCTCACCCATGCTCTAGAAGGAAGGCCTATAAACTCACCCACCCCCTGGAGAAACGCAAGTGGGATCCTGCTTTGCTTTTCCTGGGAGGAGTGGGTAGGAACTGTTCCCATGTCCCCTGGGGAAGATGTTTTCACAGCCATGTATTTTATTTAGTGTTAATCAGATTATAATTCTCTTCAGCTTCGTGGCCTTAAAACATTCTTGTTTCCTGTTCATTGCCAGGGAATATCTGAACAGTGTTTACACTTCCCTCCGGCCCCGTGCAGTCCTCCCTCCACTGTGTCTGGTTTCTACCATCTCTGGTGAGAACTTTGGCTACCTCCGTATGGTTAACGGTCTTCCTGTGGCTGATCATAAATAATAGATTTTTCTCTGTTTTTGGATTTCAGTAGATTTACTATGTTGCTTCTTACATATGTGGTTTCTTGCCTTTGAAGTCAGGGACATTCTTATCCAATGCCAGTTGCAGCTCTTTCTGTCCCTTCACACATCTCAGGAGTGCAGTCCCAAGTGTTGCTATATTTCAATGTAGACTACATGCCCCTGGTGTTGGTGGGTGTTTGGTTGTGTGTGTGTGTGTGTGAAAGAGAGACAGACAGATAGACACAGAGAGACAGACAGACAGATAGAGAGGCATGTGTGTGTATGCATGTGAGGCCAGAGGAGGATGTCTGGTATCCTCCTCTATCTCTCTCCATCATGTTCCCTTGGTGGGGTCTCTCGCTAAACCAGGAGCTCGGCAGGCAGCCAGCAAGCCCCAGCTGCAGTCTCCACCCACCATAGTTCCAGCACTACAGAGGTCCAGCTTCCGTCATGGGTGCTCGGGATTTGAACTCAAGTCTTTGTGCTTTCACAGCAAGCGCTCTGACCCTCAGAGCCATCTCCTGATCCCTTCTTGGTATTTTTATATTTTCTCTCCCTTTGCCTACCATGGAGCCTGCCTGTCTTCTAGCACACTGCCACTCATCTAGGAAGGATTGGGGGCACGCGTTTCATTTCAACTCGCTTTTATTTTAGTAGCGTCTGGAATTTACCCCAAAATTCTCGGTCACGTATATTTAATGTTGTGTTCAATAAGGACCCTGTCTGATTCCACCATGGATTCTCTTTGGGATTTCATCTTTTTCAGTTATCAGCCCCCACTGCTTCTCGGAGCCAGAGGCCAAATCACGTCTTAGGCTAAGTGGTGCGAGGTCCGTCTGTCAGCTAGCACATTAGCATGTCCTGGGGCACAGTGAAGTCACTGGTCTGCACACAACACGCCCCTGCTAAACCTCAGCTCCGTGCCTCCTCCTGAGCTGGCCCCAGCAGTGCATGCATGGGGAGGTTGCTCCTGCTCTTAAGAGTCTACAGCATCTCAGGAGGAAGCCATCAGGGGCCACAGCAATTACAGCGGAAGGAGAAAGACTAGGGCTGAACTCATCCTAGAGCCATGAGAGCATGAGCTAGGTGTTCTCATACTCAGGGAAGCCCTGGGTCTGAGGGAGAAAGGCGTTTAAGGCAGGAGGACCAAAGGAAAGCTAGCCTGTCCCGGAACTGTGATCTTGTTCCCCAAGAATGGAATGGAAAAGAGAGGAGGCTCTGACTGGAGAGGGCCAGGCCAAGGGCCTTCTAATAATGTCATCAAGATCATGACGCCATGGAAGCCTGTGTGTGTGTGTGTGTGTGTGTGTGTGTGTGTGAAAAGACTTGGACCACAATGGTGGCAAGTTTGGGTCTCTCTTCCTAGCACATGTGTATAATGTTCATGTGTATACATGTGTATAAGATAACATAATTTCTGAATGCAGGCTGGAGGCCTATGGATTCATAGCAAATGTCCAATAGTTGGAACTACTCCATAGAAATGTCCACTGAGAGCAAGCTGGGATCTACGTAAGTACAGCTCAGAATTTTTGCATCAGTCACAAGGAGAGATGGACAAGGAATTAGGCCTTCCTCCTCTTTTCTGACAACACCCGTGTGCCTACCCTTAACCCCCAATGCACGTGTTTGCACACGTGCGCACACACATACACACACACACACACACACACACACACACACACACCTGTGCAGTGCAGTCCCTGATAGGCCTCCTCTCCCTCCACACAAGACTAGCTGCCCTCACTCTGGAATATTGCCTGGCTTATGCCATCAAATGATTTTGTGGTGATCTCTGAATTTGTCTTCCTGCCCAGAGATCCCTGCAAAAACCAGTGCTGGTGTTGGCCTCACCTTGTGGTTCCCTGACACAGATACACTGTGCTACCCAAGTTGATTTGGTGATTAGAGTTCATTGGTATGACTGTGGTAGGCGTCCCACAGAGACTCCCTGCAGATTGCAGCATCAACTATGGAGGGCAGGTGAGAGGATCGGCGTGGATCATTCTTGGTCAGGTCTCTGAAGGGTACAACGTCCCCCTGGATGAGCGAGCCTGCAGGCTGCCAGTGGACTTGCTGAGGCTGGGGAATATTGCATTGGCAAAGGTGCCAACAGTACCTACGGCTGAAGGTTTTCAACAGGACGGGGAGCTCTCCCCACACATCTGCCTTGCATGGCCCCAGACACTCTCCGAAGGCCTTCTGTGTGGAAACCACCAGGGTTTGAGCAGAAATACAAAGGGAGTCCCGCCAGAGAGTTAGAAGTGCTCTTGGACTGTCTGAGAAAGCAGGAGCTCAGGTAGAGGCCTCAGAGCCTCCAGGAATGCCTTGCCCAATCCAGTATCACAAGAGCAAGCATTAGGTGTCTACTGTCGGGAGGAAACCAACCGAGGCTGGGAGGGACCGGCTCATGTATTATGCAGGCCTTCTCTAGGACACACTGATGGAGTCATCACAAGCCAACAGTGTCACTCACCATCACACTTCCCCTGGCCTGCCCATGCCACATGCACTCCCCTATCTGTGAGGAACAGACACAGCAGGCCCCTTCTTTCAGCGCTAATGCCCTGTGACTCCATGGTGATCTTTAATATCTTGCTAAAGGTCTGCACACAGTAGGTACCCAAAAGTGCCTCTGATCCTCCTTTGGGACCCGAACACCATGAGCACATAACATGCTGACTGAACTGATGGCATTGCCTCAGTGGAAGGCTGCTGAGCCAGGAGACAAAGGAAGAGGCTGCTCTCCTACCTCAGATGTGAGGATGCAGGGCACCACTCTGTGTGTGCACAACTGCTTGGGCAGACTGGGTGATGGAATTGAGGCTGTGATAGCCCCTGTCTGTCTGCAGGTGCAGGGCAGAATCAGGGGGAAGCTTACTCACCCTCTGGTTTCCCTGATCCCATCACCCGTGAGAGTGTCAGTCCTGAAGGAGATGGCTAAGTCAGTAAAGTGCTTGCCATTCAAGCATGAGAACCTGAGTGTAACCCCCAGCACCCACATTGAAGGCAGGCCTGGTGACACGCACCTGTAATCCCAGTGCCTGGAGCAGGGAGGATGGTTGGAGAGAGGAGGATCCCACACGAGCCAGGCTGACTGATGAGAGAGATCCAGGTCAATAAGAGGTCCTGTGTCATTCAACAAATAATAAATAGGAGAATTGGATGAGAAGTAACATTGACTATTGTCCTCTAGCCTCCATATATATCTACACATGTCCACACATACATATAAAGAATGCACAGATTGTTCTAGAGCACTATCCATGGATCCAACTCTTACCTCTAAAGACACAGCCAGGCCAGTAAGATAGCCTGAAAGACTGACGTCAATATCCAGGACCCACAGAGTAGAGGGGAAACTTACTCCTGCATGCTGTTCTCTGACTTCTGTGCACGCGCTTGCAAGCACACACACACACACACACACACACACACACACACACACACACTGACCAGGCAGTCCAGCATAGCCTTTGAGCCCTGGCCTGATACAGCTGCTAAGGTAATTGCCTCCTTCTCTTCCTTTGAGTCGCTCTGTCTAATTACACAGCCCTAACCACACAGTTGGGTTTTGTCTGTGTTTGAACCACGTATACATGAACTCACGAAGTCAGGCTTCTTTGATCCCTTTTCTCGTCCTCAAAGTTACGTGTTTGGGTTTGTCATCTCCTCAGTCCGGCTTACTCCTGTTTAGATGCATGTGGCTTTGTGGGTTTTGTTCTGTTGTAGCTGTTTTGTTTCGTAGCATGGTGTTTCACCTCATGAACATGCCATCCTCTGACATGCGTTGGGCACTAGACAAGCTGCTTGGAGCAACAGTCCTTACTGCCTAGTGCTCGTGAGACTTCTTTCCAGAGGAGCAAAATGTCAACTCCAGGGTGGGTGAGCGAGGCCCATCCTGTCTATTCCTCTTCATGGGGAAGGCCATTTCCCCAAACACTGCTTCCTGCCAAATGTGTTCACTCTCACCAGCCCAGTGGTATTCGTGTGGTTTCAATGTGATTTTAACCTTCCTCACAGTTCCAGGCCAATTTCAAGGGCAGTCCTAAACAGGAGTCCTCTCAGACTCAAGAAGTATGTTTATGGTCATAAGGCTTCTCCTCCTTACTGCTCTAATCCCCTTCCTCCTCCTTCTTCCTCCTCCTCCTTCCTCTTCTTTTCCTGCTCCTCTGTCTTTCATTTGTTTATTTATTATTTTTGAGACAAGATCCCACATAGCTCTGGCTGGCTTTGAACTTGCTATATAAGCAAGGATAACTGAATTTCCCGGTCTTCTGCCTCCACCTGCTAAGTGCTGAGATTACAGGTGTGGGACGCCACACCCAGACTATTTCTGTTACTTCCAATGGTCCCAGGGTGGTGGGTAACAGGAGTGTCTCCCAGAGGCTGGGAATGAGGAGGCAAGGGAGAGACGATGGCTCAGCTTCCAGATGGCAGGAGAAATAGCTGCCAGTGTCCTGGCAGAGTAGCCATCCCTGCCCTCAACCATCTGCACATGTTGGTATAGATCCTGGAAGTTTTGAATAACCCAGAACAATGAAACTCACTCTTTATACACTGCATACGATATCAAAATGATGTATACTGTACCTTACTACGTTGTATTCTGCAGTAGCTGGGGAGATGGTTCAGCCATAAGGAACGTGATCGCTGCTTTTTTTAAAGACCTGAATTTCACTCCCGGCCCCCGCAGTGGGCGGCTCACAATCACCTGTAACTCTGCCTCCAGAGGACTCCAATGGGCCAGAGAGATGGCTCAGCGGTTAAGAGCAGTGACTGCTCGTCCAGAGGTCCTGAGTTCAATTTCCAACAACCACATCAGTAATGGGATTCAATGCCCTCTTCTGGTGTGTCTTCAGATGGCTATATAAAAGTAATAAATAAATCTTTAAAAATGAAAACAGAGGGCTCCAATCCAATGTCTCTGGCCTCCTCACTCAGGTACCTATGGCCACAGAGAGACAATGCTGAACCCGAGCTTCTTTCCATCATGGCCCCTTCAATCCTGTTGTCTTCAACTTGAACTTCACCTTCACCAATTTCCTCCCTGCAGGGAGACCTTGACATGGGAGCCCAAGCCCTAATGTCTCAATGAAATGACCCCTTTATACCTTTAAAACCAACACTGTGTTGTGCATTTTCTCCAAGCTACCAACTTGATGTGCATCTTGACTCCCACCCTCCCAGACCACAGCTTCTGAACACTCACCCTGAGGAAATACTTCCCAGAAGATTTTGCCCCGTGCTGGTTAATCGCAGCTGATTTTACATGCCCAGCTGACTTGCATCGATTGTTCCAACAAAGCAAGGGTTTCACCTCAGTAGTACTGCTTTCCTGTTAGCCCCAGCCGATGGTTCAGTCCCACCTGACCACAACGGCAGATCCTTCATTCTAAAATATCACAGGGATGGCGCAGAGAATCTTTGAGGAAGTCTCAAACCTCCTTTTTGAAACTTTATAAGCGAAGTTTCCACCATCTGTATTTTTTTCCTGCATTATCTTCCAGACTCTCACAGAATTGAGCGCACTAAGCTCAATTTCCCAGCTCAAATTTCAAATGCTTCCACAATTCTGAAACACACACACACACACACACACACACACACACCACCACCCCCACCACCACCAACAACAAAAACAAAAACACCACCAACAACAACAACAACAACAAAAAAAAAAAAAAACCTAATGTCATAGCAACACTACTTCTAGCTCCAATTTCTGTTCTAGTTAGGTTTCTCTTGGTCAATAAACACCATGACTAAATCTACACAGGGAGGAAAGGGTTTATTTAAATTTGTGTTCCTATGTTACAGTCTATCGCTGTAGGAAGTCAACTAAAACTCAAGGCAAGAACTTAACCAGAAACCAACCAAGGGATGCTACTCTCTGGCCTGCTCCTTCTAGCTTGCTTAGTTATCTTTGTTAAGCTGCCCGGGTCCTCCTGCCTAGAGCAGGCATGGTGGGTATACATGTAATTCCACCACTTCGGAAGCAGAGGCAAGATGATCATTGTAAGGACAGTTCAGTCTACAGATTGAGACCCTGCTCTTCCCAACAGTCACACCATATCCCATAAATATCTACAAATAAAAAAGGCAGAGAGACTCAGTGGGTAATGATGCTTTGCTACCAAGACTGATGGCCCAAGTTCAATCCCTGGAACCCATGTAGTGGGAAGAACTGACTCCACATGTTAGATGTGGCATACAGATAAATAAATATAATAGTTTTTATTTACAAAGCAGGCTAAAGAGATGGCTCAGTGTGTAAAGTGCCTACTGTGCAAGCATGAGTCTGGATCCCCAGCACCAACCTAAAATCAAAGGTGGCCTCGGCGGGGAAAGGCGGTGGAGACGAGTGTATTTCTGGCCATCCACTGGAGTTAAGATGGTATGCAGGACAGTGAGAGACCTTGTCTCAAAAACTAAGGGGAGGTTGGTGGAACTAAGCAGCGAATTCTGACAAAATCGCACCGTGCAACAGGTCTCACGAGGGAGATTTATCCCAAAAGGCAGGGGTACAGAGCCTGCCTCTGGATGGAGGAAGGAAAGAAGGGATACGGGGGGGAGGAAAAACTTGGCTTTTTATCAGGCCACGGACCATGATCGGGAGAACATGCAACATGGGTAACAATGGGAATGAGTCACCTCTGTCAGCTAGTGATGATGTGTCTTGTCACCTTGCCCCTTGGGACTGACTATGAAGGTACCTGATTGCTCACATTGCCTTGAAGTTCCTTTGGGCTGACCATGAAGATGCCTGATTGCTAACAGGGGTGCCATAGAGAAATGCCCTGATATCAATCTCTAGCCTGCGCATGTGCACACAGAGGCCAGTACACCACACGTGCATGTGCATCCATACATGCATACATACAAATACATACCCACATTCACGTAACACATGTGTGCACATTTGTATGCACACAGACACAACACACAAATATGTACAACGAGACACAAAACCTTCCTATGATGAAATGTTTAAGTTAATAAATAAAGATAAAGTCTATGAGCAAATAAATAAGTAGCCAGGAACGTTGGTGCACACTTGTGATCCCAACCCTCATGGAAGGAGAACCAGTTAAAGGTTATCAATCTACCATCCCAAGCTTCAAGAAACCCTGTCTCAAAACAACAAGAGCCTACAGAAAAAAGCCACACTACCCTCGTCCAGCAAATTGGTCTGTTTATAGGAAGAAATTAAATCCCAGGAAAGACAGAAAACAGACAACAGACTCAATTGCATATGGCGGCCGGAGGCAGAGTACTTTCAGTGTGACAGCCCAGGCTCAGCTAAGCTTGTGGACAGAAAGAATATGAGAGCCTCCTTTGACACACTTACAGTTACACAGTCCCTCTCAGGCCCCAGTACACATCTGTCAGCCAAGCGGCTCTTCCACCCATCCATTGGCAGGGCGGGGACCTCCTAATCTTGGTGTGGTGCCTGAGGAACTCGGCCCAGCCCCCACTTACTTCCTGTTCTGCTAGAACATTCCACCCCCAGGGGGATCTCAGAGCCCAGCATTCTTGTATAAATCTGTTTTCTTGCAGAAACATATCTTCACAGACGGATAACATATAGAAGTGGCCAGGCCATCTGGGCCGGAGTCCACAGCCTGGGCTGACGTGGTCTGAAAGTTGGACAGGCTATTGGCTCCACACCCAATCATTCTGGCAAACTTCCCCTGGCTGTTCGAAGTCCAACAACATCTGTGAGAGCCCCCTCCCCAGCTCTACCTCTGATCTTCTCTGTAGAATGCCTAACCCAGGGGTTCAGAGATGAACACTGCAAGCTAGTTGGGAATCCTGGGGTCTCCCCAGCTATTTAAAAGGGTGATTGCAGCTGCCTGAGGTTGTGCTCTGGGATAGTCCTGATTTCTCTTGTCTACCTAGTCCCCTGTAGGTTCTGGAACTGGCACCCCAGCCCTACCCAGTGCTGACAAGCAGAAGTCACCAACTTCCAGATGGGTGAGCAGGACTCCTACCCAGGTGGGTTCAGCCACTTTTTCCTAAAATGGAGCAGAAAGTCCCTACAAAGGTTCCCAGTGGTCCCCAATCGTGCTCACATGACTTGGACTTGACCCATGAAACTGGAAACTCCTTGAGAGAGGTTCACATCCCAGGGAGGTTATTGAGAGGAGAGAGAAGGTTCCATGAGAACTACTTAGAACAACAGTTCTCAACTGGCCGGCCTTGATCCCTTTAGGATTCAAAAGATCCCAGGGGTCACCTAAGACTGTCAGAAAACAGATATTTACATCAGCATTTATAACAGAAGCAAAATCACAGTTATGAAGTTGCGACAAGAATAATTTTATGGTTGGGGTCACCACATCATGAGGAACTGTATTAAAGGGCCACAGTATTAGGAAGGTTGAGAACCACTGGCTTAGAATCACAGCCTCCAGCAGAGTGAACTCTGGGACATGAACAGGGGCACTTTTGTCAGAAGTTAAGGGGCCTTCCTTCCTGGCCTTGGTAGTTTACTACAGGGTGCACAAGGTTCTGAGATTAAGTGAAAAATTCCTGTGATCCTTCTTCTGTTTCTTTTCGTACCTTTCCATGCATGTTCACACCACCGTGTCACATTCCCCTGGCTAACCCTCCCTCTATGCAGTTTTCACTGGTGGTCTTTTGAAAATCAGAATCTCCCAGTATAGAGATGTCCAGAAATTCCTAATCCTCTTGTGCTCAGAGTGCCCAAGAACCCAGGACCAGGCACCGCCAGGGCAAGAGGATATTCGGCCCAGTAAGGCATAACATCTGTGGACCACTGATCCTCTAGGCTTCTCCGGACAGTTCAGACTTCAGCCTGACCTTCCACCAGCCCCCAAGGCTGGCTCCAGCACCCTAGGGGAGAGCTTGGCCCTGCCCCTGGATGAGCTAAACCTCTCACGTCTGGTGTCCAGATGCCCAGCCAGGACCTCCTCTCCTTCACAGGCGATCCTCTGGCCCCTGCCCAGGACTCACATTCCACAGCTTGTCCTCAGGAGACAAAGGCCAGTTCACACGGCTCTGCTGCCTCCTCCGCTCCTCACGCACAGTCAGGAATGTGGGGACCCTCAGCCAGGACAGTCAGGAATGTGGGGACCCTCAGCCAGGACAGTCAAGAGAATCTGTCTCACCTGGGATGTAGACACGGCCGACTCCAGAGCAGAACGTGAAGACTTAGGGTCAAGAGAACTCAAAACCACTTCCATTCAGTGGGGACCAAGCTCAGCAATGGATTGGTGATACCTGCCAATGGATAGAGCCCACCTACCAATATTGGAATTCCACTTGGAGGGGCTGCTTATTGGTCTAGACAGAGCTGGGGAGTCCAGAGCTCTGCCAGGCAGTGTCCCGTGCACGGAGGTAACCGAGGAAGGCTAGCAATCCAGCCAGCAGCACATCCTCAGCCTTGTAAGGGCAGCCTATGGTTCAAGGGTCCCTGTGAAGCTCAAGCCATTGGAACAATAATAGACAGTCCTTTCAGAGGTGTTAGTCATAAGAGCCCCTTCTGGATTAGCATTGCTACTTAAGGACTGGCTCGAGTGGAAAGGTCAGTCATATCCTACTGTAGAATTCCCTAGGGAGATGCTAAACCAAAGTTTTCCCTGGGGAACCAGTGAGTTTATTGGGCTCACAGAACATGGTAAAGGTTTGTGGGCTGGAGCATAGGTGATTCCCAAAGCAGTTACAATGGAAGGTCTCACCCTGCATGAATGATGGCATGTCTTAGTTAGGGTTTTACTGCTGTGAACAGATACCATGACCAAGGCAACTCTTATAAGGGCAACATTTAATTGGGGCTGGCTTACAGGTTCAGAGGTTCAGTCCATTATCATCAAGTCAGGAGCATGGCAGCATCCAGGCAGGCATGGTTCAGGAGGAGCTGAGAGTTCTACATCTTCATCTGAAGGCTGCTAGCAGAATACTGACTTCCAGACAGCTAGGATGAGTATCTTAAAGCCACACCTGCAGTGACACACCTACTCCAACAAAGCCACACCTACTCCAAAAAGACCACACCTGCTCCAATAGGGCTGCACCTTCTAATAGTGCCACTCCCTGGCCCGAGCATATATAAACCATAACAGTGTCTCCATACCACTTAGATGGAAGCCCCTCAGTTAAGCCTCCCCAGTCTAAAAACTCTATCCCCTCTTAAGACCTCCCAGGTCACATGTAATTAGTAACACAAATGGTGGGAAGAGTGGCTTGATACTAAGGAAAGAGTCCTATGACCCTGCACATGCTTCCTTCCACAAGGGAATGTCAACAGTCCACAGATCCCACAGTGATAGACAGTCATTGGCAGACACAGCTGATCTAATGAAGTTGGCAGCCATTTTGCTCAGAGGACCATGTTCTACAGCATTCCAAATGCCTTAGTTACGGTTTTATTGCTGTGAGGGGACACCATAACCTAGGCAACTTGTACAAATGCAAACATTTAATCGGGGCTGGCTTAGAGTTTCAGAGGTTCAGTCCATTATCATCAAGGTGGGAAGCACGACATTGTGCAGGCAGACTTGGTGCTGGAGAGCCAAGAGTTCAACATTTTGTCTGAAGGCAACCAGGGAAGACTGGGTTTCCACAGGCAGCCGGAAGGAAGATCTCTTCCTCACTGGGTGGAGCTTGAGCATAGGACCTCAAAGCCCACACCACAGTGATGCACTTCCTCCAACAAGGCCACATCTCCTAAAAGTAGCACTTCCCCTGGGTCAAGCATATTCAAACCACCACACTATATTTTACTTTTCTTCCTGGTGTGATGGAATAACAGACACAAGGAAAGGTGTGTTTGAGACTCATTAGGCTTCTTTTGCTGTGAGAAACACCATGACCACAAGCAACTTGGGGAGGGAAGGGTTTATCTGGCTTATAATTCATAGTCCATCATGGAGGTTAGGGAAGGAGCTGGAGCAGAAACTGAAGCAGAAACCATAGAGGGATGCTGTTAACTGGCTTGCTCAGCCTGCTTTCTTCTAGCACCCTGGACCACCTGCCCGAGAATGTCACTGCCACTGTGTTCTGGGCCTTCCCACAGCAATCATCAGTCAAGAAAGTGTCCCATTGAACTGTCTATAGGCTGGTCTGACAGAGGCATTCCCAAAGAACCCTAGATTGTGCTAAGGAAAAATCTAACACCAAAGCGTTTATTTGGGTTCAGAGTTCACAGGTACAGCCTATCATGATGGGGATGGCATCACGTATGAGTATGAAGCCGGAGAATGGGGCAGGCCGCTCACATGGCACCCACAGTCAGGAGGCAGAGGGAGACGAGTAATGGTGTGCACAGCACACTTTCTTCTTTTCATCCAGTCCAGGACTGCATCCCCCATGACGGCAACACTCATATTGGGTCTTTAGTTAACACAACTTACAAATCCTCTTTCCAGACATGCCCAGAGCTTTGTCTCCTGGGTGATTCTGCGTCCTGCCACGAGGACAGTCAATACTGACTAGCCATCACATTGAGATCCCCACTAAGCCCCTGAGATCACCAAGGGCGGAGGTGCCCTGTTTCTCCATCCTAGGTGTCACAAGGCATCTGGCATCCATGGGGGAACAGAAAAGGTGCAGAATGGCTCCCCAGTCCAAGAGGCTGGTCCACGTTCAGATTCCTTCTGCCCAGCAGGCACTCAGACTGACACACAATGGCACTCAAGTGGGGCCTTCTGCATGCATCTGGGGACAAGTGTCACTGTTGAGCCCTCTGTCACCCCCACTGCTTGAGCCACTGAGCTATGGAAAAGCTGGGTAGCATCCAGTAGGGGGATGCTGCTAGAAATGCACCCATGGCTGTCCAGGCTCCTGACACCACTGGCCCACAGCTGAGCTGGGAGGCCCACAACAACCACTAGGTACCACATTATGAACCGCAGCTTGGTTTGGCCCTGGCTACTCTTTCTTTCTATCACCTGGCCTAGCCCTGCCTATTTGCCTCCACTCAACAGAAAGGGCAAAGTCTCTATCTTGCTGCTGCCCGGGGGAAGTGTCTTTGGCTAGGTGCTTCAGATGAATGCTTTTTGCACCCAGAACCTCAGCTTCTAGACATGGCCATGACCTTCATGTGTGACCAACAGCTCTGAGCCAGCCACAGGGACACTGGAGCAAAGGGCCAGGCCTGCCCTCAGGCAACTGCTTAAAGGGACAATGGCACCTAGTGACCCAAAGGACTGTTAAAGGATGCTACAAAATACCCAAGGATGCCTACTGAGGTAAGCTGGGGGCCAGTCTGGGCAACTTAGCCATGCAGGTTACATGAAAGACCCAGGAAGATTCACTCTGGCCTTCCCTGCTATGGTGTGGGGACCCAGCACATCTCTGGAGTGACAATCCAGACCTGCCTAGACTCCTGATGCTTAAGGAGGCAGAAGAAGGAGAGACACTTCCCCCCTGTTGTCAGGTTGGGCAAGACCCCAGCATCGGCAGAGCAGGGCCCCAGCCTGCTCCCTCCAGTCCCCCTCTGTTGAACTTGGCCATGCAAGCTTCCCTCCCTCTTGCTGTCTCGACCATCCGAACGCAATTTCCTTTCTCGTCTGAACACTGATTCCTCTCCAGATGGCTTTCTCCCTCTGTCCCCCTCTACCAGGTCTTGAGCCAAAGCCTATGGCTAAAGACTGAGCTGGAACATGAGGGTCCCATTAGGAAGGTCGCTGTGCAGCTGGCAGGAAGGTGCGGACGGTGGCACGTGCGTGGAAAGGGAGCCCTCCCACCGAAGTCCGCTGAGGCTCGCTGGCCACAACCGGGCCCTGAGCACATTTTCAGACTGTGAGTCAACAGTTAACTGAGTGAGCAAGCCTGACCAATAGCTCTTCCCTTAAGGGTAAATGGAGGGCGATTACTCTGGAGAGGGCTGGTTGGTAACCCAGAGAGGAGCGGGACACCCCCCACCTCCAGACTAGCCAGCAGAGTGTGGTGAGTTAGGTCAGAGGGCTATACATCTTAATCCATTTTCCATAAGGATTTCTAAGATGAAGCCAGATGGAACTGGCTATCTCATCACAAAGTAGGACGCCATTCAGATCCTCTGTCAGCTCGATCGTGCGTACTATGTAACTATCACTTCAGCTCCTAGCATACAACAAAGTCCATTCGTCACTAAACCTTTCTGGACTCTACTCTATATCTATCCGTGGGAGGATTAAGGATGAATTGGACAAGCATCTGTGAAGGAAGGACAGTATGTGTGAAAAGGAAAGTTTTGGACTATGGAGATGGCCCGTGCATCAGCTGTCCCCACAGAACAGGATCTTGGTGGACAGTGTCCCATCTGATCACACTGTGTATAGGTTTAGGCTTCTAGAATAAGCACACACCACACACGATACTCCTTCAGCTGTAGAGCAGCCAGCCAGGGAGGGGCTGCCCACTGAGCTGCAGGGAGGCGAGGTAGTCTGAACCCTCCACACCTCCATTCACGCAAGAGACAGGCCCACAAGTGAAGAAGACATTGTCTATGGCCGCAGTGGCTTCTGCAGGTCAGTTCTAGCACCATCACGTTCTCCACTTGAAGGTGGGGGTCCAGATACCCAGGACCCCAAAACTCAGTGAGTCACTCAGACTTTCCATTCCTCCAAGATGAAGAAGGCTTTTCCCACAAGGAGACACGGGCTCTGCTGCCAACACCAACCTGGCTACCTGTCCAGTGGGAAACCCAGCTTCTCTAGATTCAGCCTCCTTGGCTCTAATCAAGCACATAGTGTGTCTTCATCTTTGAGGAACCAGCACGAGGTAGGTGTGGAAGTGATGAGGGAGACTGGAGATGAAATGTAGTTCAGCGGAAAGCCGGTAACAGGCACCCACTCACCCTGCTTCCCTCGCCTTTCCAGTGCCAGCATCCATCCGCCGTAGTTCTCCTTCCCGTCGATCCAGGCCATGGCCTAGGCCGCCTCTTGCAACTGATGAAGACAATGTAACAAGTTCTCTTTGCTGTTTTTCCACATATTCTATGAAACCAAAGCTCAGAGAGAGACAAGGTCTCTCTGAGGCCATTCGGTAAGTTGGGGAGTCGCATGGGTGTGTGTGTGTGTGTGTGTGTGTGTGTGTGTGTGTGTGTGTGTGTGTGTGTGTGTGTGTGTGTGTGTGTGTGTGTGTGTGTGTGTAAGTCTGGTTCTAGGAGCAGGGTTGGAGACACCTGAGGGTTAGATAGTAAGGGAGCTCACACTGAAATGGATGACCACACCCTGAGGCGGGCTTCATGGGTGAGCCACAAGCACGGAGGCCAACACCGTGCTAGAACTGGGGTGGGACCTGAGGCTCCATTAGGGTCTTGGAACAAACCAGAGGTGAAGGCCATTGGCTAAACAAAAGTTCCTGATTTCTCCTCCCCCCTTCTCTTCCTCCTCCTCCCTCTCCCCCTTCTCTCCTCTCTCCTCCTCCTCCTCCTCTTCCTCCTCCATTTCTTTTCTCAATAGTGAGGAGGTATATATATATATATATATATATATATATATATATATATACACACACACACACATACACACATACATATATCTGTCTCGGTTCCTTTAAATGAATGTTCCAAACACCCAGAGAGCAACGAAGAGACTCGGCCAGAACCCTTCAGAGTTGCTCCTGGGAAGGCAGCTCAGGCACTTCTCCATGAGGCTCCCAGGACAGCCCAGGTCGTGAGCACAGCCAAGCCATCCGGGAAAGTCCTTCTGAGGCCCAAGTGCCGAGAGCAGGTGCCTCTTCCAGCACTCAGCAGGCAGTTCAGGATAGAGCATGCGTGTGTGCCAGAAGGTTTGGAAGGGAACCCAGTAAACCTCTGCTTTCCCCTGGACAGGGGTGTCCCTCGGCGGCGGTGGATTACTTGACGAGCGTGGGCAGGAAGAGGTGGTTCCATCCCCAGATTGTATGAACTGTCTGAGTCTCACCTAGCCTTTAAACCGGTCTTCCTGTCACTCTCTCTGAGGGGCCACAGCGTGTCCCTGGGTAGCACAAGCCAGCGGCCAGCGAGAAAATTCCTACTTGGTGTGGAGATGGGAAGTGACAGGCACAATGGGTTCCCATAAGAAGGACACAGCTGCTGGTCAGGCAGGGCCAGCGAGGGCCTTCCAGCCTTGCAGCTGGGGTAGCCATTGGAGGCATGCCTTGTAAAGGCCAGGGCTGGGCTTTGAATGTGTGCCTGCTCAATTCTTTTTTTTTGTTCTGTCTCTGTCTCTGTGTCTCTGTCTCTATCTCTCCGTCTCTCTGTCTCTGTCTCTGTCTCTCTGTCTCTATCTCTCTCTCTGTCTCTTTGTCTCTCTGTCTCTCTGTCTCTGTCCCTCTCTCTCTGTTTGTGTGTGTGTGTGTTTGCTTCTGGGCTCTCTGTTCTTCACCAGTATTCATTCTCTCTATCTCTCTCTCAGTCGCTCTGTCTCTCTGTCTCTCTCTCTCTCTCTGTGTATGTGTGTGTGATGTTCATGCCTGTGTATATCCATGTTTGCATGCATGTGAGTGTAGCTATGTGCATGTGTGCACATGTATGCAGATACCCGAAGTTGAGGCAGGCCATCTTCCTCAATCACGTGCTGCTGTACTTAGTGAGGTGAGGTCTCTTACTGAACCTGGAGCTCACCATTGCCCCCCCAGTCTAGCTAGCCATCTTGCCCCAGGGATCCCCCATTTTGCCTCCAGGGCACTGAGATTACAGAGAATGCCTACATGGCTTTAACACAACTCTGAAGATCCAGTCTCCGGCCCTCATGCTTGAGTGGAGAAGACTTCACTGAGCCATCTTCCCAGCCACCAAATGCTTATGCTGAGCCTAAGGCAGATGTAACCGGAATGAAGGTGGCCCTGTGGACTGTGATTAAGTCAGGATAATACCACTCTTATGAATGGGATCAGCGGCCTTATAAAGGACCTTCTGCTTTCCAAAGTGAGGACACCATTCTTGTTCCCCCAAGAGACACAGAGCTCAAGGCACCACACTGTGGACCGAGACTGAACCCTCTGCGTATACCAAACCTACAAACACATGGCCTTGAACTTTCCAGTATCTGGTTTTGTTAGCCATAAGTATATGTTGTTATTCAGCTAGTTAGTCTCAGACATTTTGTTATAGCCGCAGAAGCAGACTAAGACAAGGAGAATGAGACAGTGACTATCAGATGGTACTGTGTTCCCTGGGGGAACAATTCATGGGTCTAAGAAACAAGATGGCTGAAGGGGAACACACACACACACAGAGGAGAGAGAGAGAGAGAGAGAGAGAGAGAGAGAGAGAGAGAGAGAGAGAGAGACAGACAGACAGACAGACAGACAGACAGAGACAGAGACAGAAAGAGAGAGAGACAGACACACACACACACACACAGACACACACACACATATGTATATACACTACCTACCATTCCCTGCAGTCAGCTTCCCACCCCTGTTGTCTTCGTTCCATAGTTCTGTGCCTACAAATCCAGGTTCTCACACAGAAATGCTTTGGTGAGAGGCAGGAGGCACCTTCCAAGCCCCCATGACAGCTGCCTTCTGGCAACATGGGGCTCCTTCCCTTGAAACCCATATGTGCCACTGTAGGACGATGTCATTATGCAGCAAGGCAGGTCCAGGATAAGGCGAAGCCTGTCACTGGATGAAAAGGAAGGGTAGGCCTGGAAAAAGTCTAGAAGACAGGGGAAGAGGAAAAGCAAGGGATCAAGATGGAGTCTAAGGAGGTTCAGATTTAGGTGAACTTAGATCAAAAGTGAGAACGGGAGAACATGCAGGGCCTGCAGAATGAGATGTGTGCGTGTGTGTGTGCGTGTGCGTGTGTGTGTGCGTGTGTGTATGTGCGTGCGTGTGTGTGTGTGTGTGTAAGGTATGGTAACTACTGCCTAGGGGACTGTGCAGAAATGGCGGCTAAGAGAGAGACAGCCAGGAGAGGGCGGCTTGCGGATGGCGTGGCAGAGTAGCCGGAGCGAGTGGATCCGGCTTGCGGGAACTGATAGCAAACAATGATCTCTTTTAATTTTTACCGCAATATCTCACTAGTGGGAAATTGTCCTATAGACTTCAAACAGTTGGCCTCACCAGGGGACAGAGAGAAGGTAGTTGTCACCTCCATCCGTTCCTGACCACAGCACATGGGCAGCCTGGCAACCAGGGCACCAACCTGAGGAGATGGCAGTGAGGGTCATCTGCACAGGGAAGGCTAGACCTGTGAAAGCGGCGGCCCAGGATGTCCTCTCCGAAGCCAACTGCAGTGGGGCAAGGGCGGGGCGGGCCATGGGGAAAGAGGTCAGCCCTAACCCTGCTCGTCCAAATGGCCCACTGCACCACTGAGTGAGTGGTGCGAGCTGAACTAGGGCAGCCACGGTGACGCTGCTGTTACCCAATGTGCCCTTCAAAGCTGAGGCTCTCCCTCAGTACCTGCCTGGACCTTGGCAGCCAATGACTCCCAGTTGGGACCCCTGACCATGTCTTTCTCAGGGATAGGCAACTGATTACTGGTGACAGAGGTCCAACCCCTTACCTGACACAGAACTGCTCCAAGGGACCCCCGAATTCAGGAGCTGACCACGGAGCTGCGTCACACCTTAGCTTCCCTCTTTTCCAGGCCTGAGCGCCTTGCTGCCTTTTTGACCCTGTTACCAGGAGCGCAGCCCAAACGGCATAGTTTACCAACTCCAAGGCTTCCAGGAAACCCATCTGCATAGACCTCTGTAGCAAGACCTCACTACATAGAGCAGAAAGTAATTACGACACCCTGCCTCAACACGTGATATCTACACACATGTGCACATGCACACATACACATGCATGCACATAGCTACACCCTCACACATGCAAACACAGGTATTAGCATCACACGTGCACACATGCATGTGCGTGCACACATACAGAGATGCACACACAGATGCACACACAGCAAAACCAGAAACCAACACCAGAAAGCTCCAACAGGCTGTGAAGCAGAAGCAGGTCCGGAAGATTGTATGAGGAGGGGGCCGTGTTGCAAAGGCCTCTGGCAGGCCCTTGTCACCATGCAGCATCTGAAGCAGCCTCTTTCTCAGCGCCGTCCCCCAGCCACGGGCAGTGACTCCACCACTATGCCTACCACCAGGCCTGCTGCTTCTCAGCCTCAGCCACCGTAAGTCCCAGCAGCAGAGGGCTTGTCTAGATGGCTCCAAGGCGATGAATGGCAAGTGTGCTTTTAATTATTTGGGATTACGTGGGACTGACTGCTCACTGTTCAGAGACTCCATTTCAACGGGTGGTTGAAGGAACCGGCTGCGTGGAAACTGGCCGTGCAGAGAGGCAAAACCAATCCTCAGAGTGCGGATGGAATTCTTGCCTGGGATTTTCAGTACAGCCCAGAGCCAGGCTTTTATTTCAAAAACATGTGGGTTCCTGCTGAAATCCAGTGAAGAATGGATTCCGTGTTCACAAGCCGGTGTTCTACTCGGGCATGTGTCCCATGGACCCGTGTGTGTTGGGACAGCCAGAGGTAAAGTTTCTGTTCTAAACCTATGTCTTTATTTGGCTTACAGTGACTACTGAAGGTGGGGACCCAGGTCAGAGATGCTTCTCCTTGCAGAAGATGGGAGTTAGCACAGAGACCCACAGCTGGACATGTGCAGAGGGGGAGACTGCGGAACATTTAGTTCTAAATCCGACGACTTCATTGTCCCCTCGTCCCAAGGTTCAGGGTCTGCATGGAAGATGAGACAGGGATTGTGAGAGTGGTGGATGATTCCAAGGAAACTGTCTTCCACACACAACAGGGCTCACATAGACTGTGGCAGCATGCACGGGCCTGCACAGGTTCAAGCCAGATGGAGGCCCTGAGATGGGGAAGTGGACACAAAGTCCTGTCCTTAACCAAGAAGATATTTGCAATGATACCCACTGGGAAAAGACGGGAAATCCGTTTCCTCCAAAGGAGTCTCCATGGGGATATCAACTACACTTCAGGGCAGGCCCCAAGCCCAGGGGTAGTTAACCAACACAAAATGGATTTGGAGGTGGTGGTGGTGATGGTGGTGGTGGTGGTGGTGGTGATGGTGGTGATGGTGGTGGTGATGGTGGTGGTGGTAGTGGTGGTGGTAGTGGTGGTGGGGGTGGTGGTGGTGGTGGTGGTGGTGGTGGTTGTGGGGGGGGGTGGTGGGTGGTGGTGGTGGTGGTGGTGGTGGTGGTGGTGATGTGGTGGTGGTGGTGGTGGTGGTGGTGGTGATGGTGATGGTGGTAGTGGTGGGTTTTAGGGCTTTTGCTTCACTTTGTTTTGTTTTGGTATTCTTGTCTTATTGTTTTGACTTTGGGTTTGGTTTTGGTTTTGGTTATGCTTGAGAGAGACAAAGAACGTGAAGCTAGGGGTTCAGGGAGGTGTGGAGGACCTAGGACGAGTTGTAGAGGGAAAGGAATTTGAATAAAATATGTTGTATGAAAAAAACCTTAGACCGGGCATGGTGGCACATGCCTTTCATTGCCAATCGTGAGAGGCAAGGGCAGGAAGATCTCTGTGAGGTTAAAGCCAGCCTTGTTTACACAGAGAGTTCCAGGACAGGCTGTGTAGAGGGACCTTGTATCAAAACAGTAAATAAAACAAAAGAAAGAGAAAATTTTAAATGTAAAGAAAAATAGCATGATGTGTTTGTACATGCTCATATGTGTACATGGGAGGGTGTGTGTGTGTGGGGTGTGTGTGTGTGTGTGTGTGTGTGACATCAGTGTGTGTCTTTCTTTCTTGATAGCTCTCCACTTTACACACGGAGACAGAGTCTCTCACTTGAACTCAGAAACCGGCTAGTCTGCTCTGTGGAATCCCTGTTGGTGTCAGCTCTGCAGAGGAGGAGTTGAATACAGAAGACCGTAGGAAGCGGAGGCCACACTGGGAGAAGAGGAGGCCGCACTGGAGAAGAGGAGGCCGCACTGGAAGGGGCTCCTGAACCCCCCTTGTTGCCCTGTAGCATATAATGCAAACTCTTAGTCAGCTCCTGCCTCTGCTGGGGGCGTGTGAACTCCAGTCCATTGGCTTGGGTGGCAAGTGTTTTCCCCACTGAGCTGCTTCCTGGGCCTTGGGGTGAGGTCTCAGATGCAGATATGAGTGAGAAGCCAGCCCTCCAGTGGATGCAGACGGGTTTAATCACTTTCCCATTATTTCCTAGGGGCAAATGAGTCCACTGAGCCCTCTCAGGGAAGCTCTAGGGGAGGGAGCACACAGGGGTAAGAAGCATGCTCTCCCAGTGTCTGCCCAGGCCTCCTCATCTCGGTCTACTTCACACCCTGGATCCTATGCGTGACTTTCTGTGATTACAGGACCTCGTAGCTGAGGAAGGCCAGGGCAGAATTTCCCACTGATGACAGCTTTGCTCTCGAGGGGTACCAGAGCATCGAAGAAGCCATCCAGTGCCTCCTCTGCCACATTTCCTTCGGGGAACCGCCCAGCTCCACGTCCACAGTGCGCTGGGACCACATGGCTGGGGGAGGGTAACCATGGCAACCCTCCAGGCATCGCTAAGTGACTCTTTCACAATGTACAATCGCTCTGTTTATAGGAAGAATGCTGACCGTATACTCTGGTTTTCCAGCACGTTACTTTACTAGGAAAGAATGCAGAGCCCACCAGAAGGAGCAGACACTGCAGTTTCCCCAACCGACTGTCAGCCGAGTCTTCTCCTGGCTGCTGTGGAGCAGAATGGCTGGGGTCTCCTGCCCACCGTGCACTGCGGGAGGCATTGTCATCCCAGAAGGGTTCTAGAGATGCCACCCGGCGTCTCCTGAGTCCCAAAGACCACACAACTGTGCCTCCTTGTGGGTCTGGTATCCGTAATCAGGCCAAACCACCATGGCGCACCGCTCATTCGTCAGAGTGAAATTTCAGCCCAGACTGGATGGTGAAGGGTGTCTGTCTCCTCCCTGGAGAGGCCACAGGCATTTGGTTGGTGCTCTGGGGGAAGGCACACACATTTGCTTCCTTGAAGTTTAAGTTTAGGAAGGGGGAAGATGAACTTCAGATGCTAAAAATAATCCATGGGGGCTCTTCAAATGAAAAGAAATGACTTTCTGTGGGGCCAGGCTCTGAGGCGGTGTTTCCATCCCTGAGCCCCTTTGATGGCAGCAACCGTCATGTCATTGATATTCCAAATGCGGCCTGTAATTTCCTGAGACCTGGAGAGGCAGCTGCTTCCGGTTTGAACGGCACAGTTTAGAAAGATGAGTCTCA
Source organism: Rattus rattus (assembly GCF_011064425.1). Taxonomy (NCBI): domain Eukaryota; kingdom Metazoa; phylum Chordata; class Mammalia; order Rodentia; family Muridae; genus Rattus; species Rattus rattus. The sequence goes on from NC_046158.1 coordinate 8,838,691, forward strand.
GCAGAAAGCAGTCTATAACTATAAAAAAGATTTTCTCATTTTTATTTATATTCGTGCACGTGTGTGTGCGTGCGTGCGTGTGTGTGTGTGTGCATGTGTATGTATGTGTGCATGTGTGTGTGTGCGTGTGCGTGTATGTGTGTGTGCATGCATGCGTGTGTGTGTGCGTGTATGTATGTGTGCGTGTGTGTGTGTATGTGTGTGTGCGTGTGTGCGTGTGTATGTATGTGTGCGTGTGTGCATGTGTGTGCGTGTGCGTGTGTGTATGTGCCTGCACGACTCTTCAGGTACAGACAGATGCCAAAAGAACTGGAATCTCAGGCAGTTGTGCGTTGCCTGAAGTGGGTAATGGGAGCCAAACTGAGGACCTCTGGAAGACAGAAAGTGCTTTTAACCATTGGTCTACCTCTCCAGCTCTATGCTAGCACTTTAAGAACCCTTTTCTTTCATAAAGCATGTTAAAAACAAAACAAACAAACAAACCACTATCCAATTAAACAAAATGCCAGTGTGCAGAAGCTCATGAATGAGGGCAGGTCAAGTACTGAAGTAGGGCCTCTCTCCAGGCCCCTGAATCGGTTCCCATCAGGATCTCCATCCCCTCCCTTGAGGGACTGATGCCCTGTCTTGGTGCTGCAGCCTGTCAGAACCCTGCACCCAGTGAGCTTGGTGTCTGTTTCCCCTTGTGAACAGATTTTCCCATGTGCTTGGGTGTGACTCTTGGGGCTCCTTAACCCTTTGCTCTCTGATCCTTCCAATGCCTACGGCAGTAGAAAAGATTAGCAAGTCTGCCCACCTTGAGCAGCCGAGCTCACGGGCTGGGCGAGTTTCGGGGAGACAGCTTTGAGAGAATGCTGTGGGAAACAGGCTGGGGAGTCTCTCAGGAAGGGAGAACTGGGATTGAGTCAGACAAGAGTTTATGCCGAGGGCCAGGAGACACGTAGGACTCATGGAGGGATCTGATCACTGCAACGATGGACTCCATCAAGTCAGAGGCCTCTGAGAACTATGACGCCCCCCTCCAACAAAGCTATACAGGAACTGCATTCTATATAGAAGGATGCAGACCCCAGGGTGGCTCTTGGGATGTGACAAAAGGGCGCCTTTTGTTGCCCTTCAGAGATGAAGGGCCCCTTGTATGACTCAGCCCTTGGTATTTTTAGGCTGACTCCAATGGAGGTGGGAGTATAGAAGCCACGGTTTCTACAAACTGTGCTAATTACCCTGTGGCCAAGGTGGGGCCACAGGGCCCTTTTTCCAGCCCTCCTCCATCTTAATGACATCCAGGCTAGTATCTAAAGGTGGCTGTCCCTCCTGCTCTCCTTCATTCCCTGCCACCTTCAGCACAGCTTTGTAAACTGCTGGTCACAACCCCAAAGGAGGTCACAAAAAACCTGGAAACAGGAGAAGGGTTCTGAATACATAAAAGTTCATTCAAAGTCGTTCTGATCAGTGCATGTTGGGGTTGCATGCAGGACAGCACAGCACCCCTGACTGCAAACGCACCATGCAAGCATTTCACACTGTGCGTGGTCTCAGGCCACACCACAGCAGCGAGCACTTCCTCAACCACCTCAGCTCGGATCACCTCCATGCTCCATAAGAAAACCGTACGGATTCCAGTGAAGTTTTTAAAGTAGTTACTTGGTTGTGCGTGCAAGTGAGTGTGTATACACTTGAGGTCAGAGAACAATCTTGGCACAATCTTGGAAGCTGTCTCCTTCCACCACATGGGACCCAGGGAAAGAACCCAGGCTGGCAGGCATGGAGGCTTTTGCAGGCTGAGCCCTGTCCCTAACCGAACTGCAGTGTTTATCACTAGCAATGTGCGACGATGTCTGTTCTTATGGAAGCATGATGGCTTCGTTATGGAAAACAAAGACTTATCGAATTTCCTGTCCCTCACTGTAAGTACCAATTCAGTGTATCTGTGGATTGTAATGTGTTAGAATGTTTGATTCCAAAAGTTGCTGTTTGAACTGCTGACTTGAGTTTCAATTTTTTTTTAGACCGTTAAATGAATTTTGGCATGGGACAAGGATGGGATTGCCAACAATCTTCTAAATGGCTGTAAACACACTCCTGCTTTCTCTTAAACTATAACGTTATATGAAACAGCACTTCTCAGCCTTGATGCTTGTAAAATCAAAATGCCAGTCAACTCTGCAAAGCCGAGAAGATACTGTGTCTTATCAACTAGTCAGCCACGATTTAATCTTTACACAAAAAAATACAAGCACATTCATCTCACTCACATGCAAACTTGCTTTTGCCTTTAATAAATGGCAAAAATATATTAAAGTATTGTTTGAAAATAAATTTATTTATGACATTATTAGTAAACACATGTGATCTCTCAGTTCCCGCTCTGGCCACCTACTGCCATACTTTCTGGCCATTATGGACTCCCTTCTGGGACGGTAAACCGAAATTAAATCTTCCTTCTGTAAGTTGCTTTTGGTTGTGGTGTTTTATCACAGCAAAGTAGCTAGCAACACATCTTTATGCACGAAAGAATTAGCATGGGCAGAGCCCGAGGGCTGGCCATGTGCGCCTACACCCAGAGAACCCACCCCAAACCAATGTACTGCAATCAGCCACTTCATAAATATGCAGTGAGCCAGCATAAACCCACGAAGACAGTGAAAGGCTAAGTATATAGACAATAAACATGTATGTGTGGAGCAGATACTAAGTCATGCCAAACAAAAGCAAAAAGGGTATATCCTCACAGAAATGGTAAATATAAATGTATCCTTTCCTTATCTAGATTCAATTTCTAGACTAAAATTCCACTAACATTCTTCATAGTGGTGGATATAGGCAGACTGCGTGTGTGTGTGTGTGTGTGTGTGTGTGTGTGTGTGTGTGTATACATGCGTGTGTGTGTGTGTGTCTCTGTGTGTGTATCTGTGTGTGTGTGTGTATGTGTGTGTGTGTGTGTGTGTGTGTGTGTGTGTGTGTGTGTGTGTGTGTGTGTGTTTGGAGGCCAGAGATTTTGGGTTCCCTGGAGCTGGACTTATAGGCAATTATGAGCCATCGAACTCAACTGCTGGCAATAAACCACCCAGCCATCTCTCCAATCCTTTTGAGATGATTCTTGGTGAAAACAAAGTCATTATTTGTGAGAAGAAATAACATTACTTAATCATATCTCTCCCTCTCCCTCTTCTCCCCTTGTCTTTTCCCCATGGAGCCCAGACTAGCACTGGACCCATTGTGTATTCAAGAATGACCTTAAAGGCTTGATCCTCCTGCCCCAGCCTCCCCAGAGCTGGGATTAGAGGTGTGCACTACCATGCCCAGTTTAAGGGGTATGGGAATCAGACCCAGGACTTCATGCGTGCTAGGCAAGCACTCTACCACCTGAACCACATCCTCAGACTGAACAGTGTTCTCTGCTACTTCACACAGCTGGACACCTGCACCCTCCATGGAACTGAGCAGAGCCCACAAATATGACCCAAGGGACTGTAGGGTCTTCCCTGTTGATAAAGTGGAAGAGGATAGCATGTTTTATAAATCTTATGGAGCAAATGACTTGTGATTTGGAGGGAGAAAGTTCTAGGAAGAACTGGATTCTGCCTTCTTCCTCACACCAGTACATCAGAAGATCAGACCTTCACACAGGAAACCACAGAAATGTAGGACAGAACCACATGCGGATTCATAATGCAGTCTCAGAATGAAACAGAACATTCTACATACCCCACCATCATGTCAGAAAAGATTTAATGCCTGACCTTACACAACTATGTGTGTTTATGTATGTACATGTATATGTGTACATGTGTGTACGTAAAAGTCAGAAAGATGGGTATCTTTCTTTCTTTTTTTTTTTTTCCTTTTTTCAGAGCTGGGGACTGAACCCAGGGCCTTGAGCTTGCTAGGCAAGCGCTCTACCACTGAGCTAAACCCCCAACCCGGGTATCTTTCTTAATCTCTTTCCATCTTACTATTTGAGATGGGGTCTTTTACTGAATAGCGAACTCACCACTTGTCTTAGTTAGGGTTTTACTGCTGTGAACAGACACCATGACCAAGGCAACTCTTATAAGGACAACATTTAATTGGGGCTGGCTTACAGGTTCAGAGGTCAGTCAATTATCATCATGGTGGGAAGCATAGCATGGCACAGGGGAGCTGAGAGTTTCACGTTTTCTTCTGACTGCAAACAGGAGAAGACTGGCTTCCAGGCAACTAGGACCGACCCACCGTGACACACTTCCTCCAACAAGCCCACACCTCCAAATAGTGCCACTCCCTGGGCCAAGCACATTCAAACTATCACATCAATTCAGCCAGACTGGCTGGTCACAGACTCCTAGGGATTGCCTAGCTCTCTCCCACCTCCAGTGATGGGGTGGGTTACAAGTGTAAGTTCCATGACCTGCTTTTTCTATGAGTACTGGGAATCAAACTCAGGTCTTCATGCTGTGTGGCAAACTCTTTACACAGTGAGCTATCTCCCCAGTCCTCTTAATAAATGACACTTGAAGTTTCCACACAACTTGTATCTACAAAAGCTGCAAAAGATATGTGTGTGTCTATTATGGTTATTTTTAATTATCAACCAACGCTCTATAGAATAACCTAGGAATAGAGTCTCGATAACGAGTTGTCTGGATCACGTTGTCTTGTGAGCATGTCTGTGTGAAACTGTCTTGATTGCATTGACATGGGAAGATCCCAGCCCACTATGGGCAGCACTATTCCCTGGGTTTGGATCCTAGATTATATAAGAAAGTCAAAGGTGAGAAGTAAACACACATGCAGTCATCCTTTCTGCTCTTGACTGTGGATGTGGTGCAGCTAGCCACCTTGTCTTCCTTGCTATGATGGACAGAACCAGGAATTGTGAACTAAAATAAACCCTTTCAATTAAGACAGTTTCAGTGTGGTGCACCCTGTGTTACATGCATGCATGAATATATGTGGACACACATAAATACAAACACACACACACACACAGAGAGAGAGAGAGAGAGAGAGAGAGAGAGAGAGAGAGAGAGAGAGAGAGAGAGAGCGATCCCAACAATCAAGCCAGGTGGCTCACAAGTACCTATAACTCCAGCTCCAGAGGATCCATTACCTATGGGTCCTGATGAGGAAGTAGTTCAGCATCCAGAGAAACCAAGGCAGGAACCTGAAGGCAGGCACTGATACAGAGGCCCTGGAGGGATGCTGCTTACTTTGCTTGCTCCTTGTGGCTTGCTCAGCCTGCTTTCTTATACCACCCAGGAGTGGAACTACCTATAGTGAGCTAGGCCCTCCCACATCAATCAAGAAAATGCCCTAAAGACAAGTTTACATGTCAATCTGGGGGAGGCCTCTTCCCAACTGAGGTTTCCTCTTCCCAACTGAGGTTTGTTTCCAGTTGACATAAAACCAGCCAGCTGAGAAAGGAACAAAAACTACAACTATATGAAAGAAGTGTGGAGCCAAGTAATCATTTCTGCTATATTCTAGTGTCGGAATATTAACAAATCTGGGAATGTTGGTGGAAAGGTTGGAAGAGGTAGGGTGAATATGATCAAAACATGTATAAAATTCTCTAAGGACACACACACACACACACACACACACACACACACACACACACACACGCACGCACGCACGCACTTATGGTCGATGAGGTGGCTCAATACCAATTCTGATCACCTGAGTTCAGTCCCTTGGATCACATGGTAGAAGGGGAACACACACACACACACACACACACACACACACACACACACACACTACAGAGAATAAGTACATGTAATTATTTTTCATAAAGAGCATTTTATGTCTGGTGTTGGTGATAGTGCAACAGACATCACCAACACCATGGCAGGCCTGGCGTTCTCCTTGGAGGGCATATCTGAGCAGATGATGGGCATTTAAGGCACACTGATGCCCCACCTCACACCAAGGATCCATACGGTGAATAGACTTCTCTCCACTGTATCCTTGGGAGGACATCTGCCCACCATTGCTTGTGAAGCAGAAGGCACACAAAGGCTTGCTGCCCGGGTGCTCACAGTGCTGACAAAGGGTTTGTCTGCCCCACGTGCTCTGAGGGGCATCAGTTCACACCCTCACAGCGCCTAGAGAGGCACCAAGAGGCGAGGCAACTGCAGGAGGGTACACAGCAGGAAGTAGCAGAGTACACCCTCCAGGGTGAGCAGGGACACCCGATACAGAGTTGGCAGATGGGGTACCACTGCCACTGGATGGGGCTCCTAGGCTGTGGCTTGAAACAGGCTACCAGTAGGCAGCACCACATCCTCCAGCTCCAGTCCCCATTGGTGTCTTTCCAGAAGAACTCAGCAGATGTGTGGAGAGTCAGGCTCTTTCCCTCTAGCTAAAACCAGACCATCAATGCAGACTTCATCCAGCCATGAGGTGCTGGGTCCTGGCCCCAGGACAGTGGCTGCCTCCTCCTCTCTAGCAGAACAGGAGTCACATGAGGTCATGGCCTGTAAAGTCACAGTCCCAGCCTGACAACTGCAAACGGGACATTAGAGACTCTTCATTCATACTCCCAAGAAGACTCCAGGTTCCTATCTGAGAATCTCAGGTATCCTCAGAGCCATGAGGAATGTAGTAGAGGGGTCTCCAGGGCCCTTTTTGGAGGCCCAGGTGATTATGGTCTGACCTAGAGGCCTCCCTCAGCAGACCCCCCAGGCCCTCCACACTGTGAGACCAGAGACTCTCTGCAGGAATCTCCTTCTGAGGATGTAGAGACAGAGAGACAGAGAACAGAGGCAGAGTGAGAGCACATGAGTATGTGTGTGCGTGTGTATGTATGTGCATGTGCATGCATGTGTGTGCATGTGTGTTTGCGCTTGCTTGTGCACATGCATTTGTACATTTGTATATGTGTGTGCACTCATGTATGTTCATGTGCATGCATGTGAGTGTGTGTGTTGTGTGTGTTGTATATTTGTATGTGAGTATATGTGTGGTGTATGAATATATGTGTGTGCACTGTGTGGTGTGTGTGTGTGTGTGTGTGTGTGTGTGTGTGTGATGTATGTATCTAGAAAACAGAAGCAGCCTGACATCTACCTTTCTACCAATAAGAAGATAAGAGTCTACAGTCACACTGGTGTAGTCAAGAGCTTGACATCGACAGGAAATATCTCTGGTCCTTTCTGGGTAGGAATCCAGGAAGACAAGCTAGCCAAGAGTCTCACCGGTAAGCTGAAGACCTGTTTCCTGCTTCTGCTCCTAGCAGCCCTTCTCTGAGGGAGGCGAGGGGCGACAATGTCAGTCCATAAGGAAGCAGCAGTCTACAGAAGGCCTTTTTGCAACCCAGTCTGTCCCTACCCTGGCACACTCCTTTGAGGCTCCAGTACCACTGTGTTCAGTTGACAGCGCCCCTGGACCACCTTCAGAGCTTCTTGACCTCTCTGAGCCTTGGTTTCCCTTTCTATAAACATGAGAAGCATTCCACAAATTATTGCAAGTTCTGAAGCAAACAAGACCAAGATCGCATGTTCAGCCCACTGCTGAGGCTGATCCAGGAGATGCTCTTACAAAAGGAGCCTTACTCATTCACCCGCTGCAACTGGCACGTCAGGGTGGTTCCCAGGCCTGTGGTCCCCATGTCTGTCAAAAGCAGCCAGGTTTTTAGAGGTCATCTCCTACATGGAAGTCGTGTGACTTGGGCCTGCCCTTCTGCCTGTTTGAACCAAGGCCTGCAGGACTCATTTGGCCTGCAGACTCCAGAGCAGGGGCTGGTCCGACTTTTCTCCGGACCCTCTGGCTTCTTTAAAAGTTTACACCCAAGAACAGCTGCCTCGTAAAGGCGTTTTTCATTAGTTTTCTGGAAGACGGTATTCTAATTTCCACACGTTTGGGCCTCGGGAGCACCAGCACCCTTGTACTGATGGTTTCCCACACTCTCCGATTAATCATCTTCAGCCTGACACTGCAGCACAGGAAGGCAGGGAGCACGCAGGTGGAAATGGTGCTTTCCCCGTTGGAGTGCCATCCAAATTCTGACAGCCCCAAGTTTTGGGGGGATCGCTGCCCTACAAAGAAAGGACAACAAGGCCCCTGGAAGGGTGGAAATTTCTTTCTAGGAGTATATGACTGAGATACCCATGGCAGGGGAGGATGCTGCAGCCCGTGAACCTGAGGAGGGAGAATCTTGAACGCACTGTTTGTGTAATTCCTTGTGTTGATAGCTCTGTGCTTTCCCGAGTTCCTTGAGACCTCTTCTAAATGCTGGGATAGTCAGGTCACTCTCAGGGTGTGGACAGGGCGTGAGGAGGATGAAGTCATAGGGCCTGGGCTGCTGGGCTGCTGGACACAAAGCTGGCTGCCCTGGGCAGCCCCCACCTGATCAGATCATGGTCACTGAGCCTGGTGCTGGGGAAAGGGAGGGCTACAGGCTGGCCCGTCACCTTAAGACGTCTGCTCAAAGACAGGTGTCCACACGTGACAGCAATGTGGGAACCAGACTGTGGCTTTACGGGTCATGAACCTAGCAGTAAGACTTATGAGCCCTGAGACAGCCCTCCCACTACCCATCACATGACCTCAGGAATATCCTTTCTCCTTTCTGCCTTAACGTCCTCATCTGTGAAATGGATTTCATAAAAGTGTTTACTGTAGAGTTGTCATGTGGCCACAAAGAGCTAAAACTTGGCACACGAGTGTTAAAGCAGCAGCAGGACACAGGTTCTCCAGAAGCAGAGGGTGGGTTAAGAAAATACTCAAGGAGAGAGACAGGGTAGGGGTGGGGTTGGCCCTGCAGGCGCCAGAAGAACCCACTGACTTCATATACAAGGAATTCCAGACCCCGAGGCCTCTGCAGCCTGCTGGGTTGCCTGCCTAGACCAGATACTCCTGCAGAAGGGGTACAAGGCAACCCCCAGCCCAGGCACAAAACTCCGTCTTATAAGCAAGAAGAAGGAATGACTCCCACATGGGGTCTGCACTGCCTCCTGGCACTACTGGCTTCTGCCCAGAGTGGGCCAACTTCTGTGCAGCTCTCAGGATGGCCTTTGGACTTGGTTCCAAGAAAGCTCAGAGCAGTGTGTATGCTAGCCCCACCCAGGCCAGCCTCAGCCACATCCCTCGACTGCCCAGATGAGGGGCTGAGCCCTAATTTTGGATCTCTGAACCTGTTCCTCGGGCCAGTTCTCCTAGCATCCAGCCAGCTGGCCTTGCCTGGCCTTGCCTGGCCTTGCCTGTTGCGTTCAGAGATTCCAGACTTGTATGATTCATCTGTCATTTGTTTTGGGGTTCTTTGAGATATTTCTTTTAGCAGATAGTGTTCCTATTACAGAACATAAATAGTGACTATCAGGAACTGGAGAGATGGCTCAGAGATTAAGAGCACTCGCTGCTTGTGATGAAGACCTGGGTTCGATTCCCAGAATCCCCAGGGGAACCACAATCACTGTAATTCCAGTACCAGGGAGTACAATACCCTCTTCTAGCCTCTGTGGATACTGCACACACTTGGTGAGCATACATACATGCCACCAAACACCCTTATCCATAAAATAAAAATCAATAAATCTTTTAAACAATAGAGAGAAGCATCACTGTCTTCTGGAACTTTCTCAAGATGTTTGAGGTCCTCTATGTCCAGTTGCACAGAGATGGGCCATGTGAGGTTATGCACCGTGTGCCTAAGGACCTGCTTGTGAGGCTCAGCCCGACTCAGTGCCTGTCTCCGTGATAGGTGGTGCAGACAAGGTGCCTCTCTGCTGTACAGCACCAGGTCAGAGAGATGCTCAGACTCAGCATCCCTCAGGCTTCTTCTGCTGGTGAGTGGAGAGGACGGTGGCAGGGGGAGAGAGCAGCTTAGCAATGTGTGTGCAGGGCTGAGAAGCAGCCTGTGTGGAAAGCCTGCCTGCCGTGCATCAGGCCTTGGGTTCCTTCCTCAGCACCAAAATGAGGAGAGGGTTGGAGAGATGCCCAGAGGCCAAGAGTGTGCACTCTTCTTTTAAAGGACTGGAATTCAATCCCCAGCACCACCCTAGCTCTGCTCTGTGGGATCCAATGCCTCTGCCCTTTTCAGGTTCCCATGCATTCACACATGACTCCACAGAAATGCATGCATGCATGCTTGCATACATACACATGTACACATATACACACATACATACATACACACATACAAACACACATACATATATTCATGCACACATACATATATGCATATACACACATATATACATACATGCACACACATACATACATATATTCATGCATGCCTACATATATACATACACACATACATACATGCATACACATACATACATACACACATACATATATTCATGCATGCATACAATATATACATACACATATATACATACATGCACACACATACATACACACATATGCATACATGCATGCATACAATTTTTTAAAGGGGAAGGGAGGTAAAGAGCACACAATTCTTCACCTGGTGCACCTGCAGAGTACTAAGGACAGGACTAAACAACTCACATGACCAATCTCCACAGAGCACAGCTCTCAGCAGCCAAAAGGGGAGACCATCCTCAGTGTCCACCCCAATGAGCAGCTTAGTAGGCGAGGTGCTTGCTCTTGGGAATATAGCTCAGCCAAAAAGGAAGAGAGTGCAACTGGGAGTGTCACACTCAGACCTCAAGAACAGAAGGCAGACACAAGAGGCCACTACTGTTTGATGCCATTTTCATGAGAAGTTCAAAGCAGGAAATTGGAGAGACAGTGAACAGATCGGTGGCTGCAAAGGACTGGACTGACCCTGGAACGCTGCTCACCTAGCTAAGGTCAAAGTCTGCCACTGGCCAGATAATCTTCTGGGCCGGGCGCATAATGGGACTCCCTTTACCAGCAAGGGTTCTTCTTCTCTGACTTGTCTTGGGAGTTCAAAACCCCCATCACCTCCATCTTCGAAATGTCACTAGCCTTCAATAGATTACAGCTACAGTTTCCTCTCTCCCAATAACAACCAGACAGCAAGCACCCGAGACTCCTGGAAGGCCTTCCCATGCTAACGAGGCATCCCAGGTTCCAGGTCATCACTGCCTTGACTTAGGAGAAGTCAAGGCAGGAACCTGTGGCAGTTCATCGCATCTACAATGGACAGAGAGAGAAATGAATGCATGTGTGCCCACTGCCCAGCTCACCAGCTCTACTCGTTTTAAAACATTGTTTTAGAAGTTTTGTTTTTGATTGCGTGTATATGTGGTGGTGGAGGTTGAACATGTGAGTGGCGCTCAGAGGCCAGAAAAGAGCATCAGATCTCCTGGAACTAGAGTTACAGGTGGTTGTGGGCACCTGATCTGGGCTTCTGGGAATCAAACTCGGGTCCTCTGCAAAGGGTATGAGTTCCTAGTCACCGAGCCACTCTCCAGTCCATCACCTACTCCACTCTTATTCAGTCTGTGATCTACTGCCTAGACATCGGTGACCCCACAATGGCCTGGGTCTTTCCAGATCAGCTAACACAGACAAGACAACCCCTACCCTTCCCCCACCACCACCTCCAGGCCAACCTAGACAATCTTTCCCCAAGTGATTGTACCATGCTGACAATTAGAATTAACTGGCTGGGGGGGTTGTTGGGGGCGCGGTTACTTGGCTGATGTAAATGTCTGGGAACCAGAGTGGCAGGAACTTCAGAGAGCTGGGAATATCCCCCCCATCCTGGGAATACCCCCCATCCTGGGAATGTCTCCTTTGTTTGTTTGAACCGGTTTCTCTGTGGATCCCAGGCTAGCTTGGAATTCTCTAGGTAACTGGGGCTGGCTTCAAACTGGTAGCCCTTCTGCCTCAGCCATCCAGTGCTGGGATTGCAAGTCTCTCTCTCTCTCTCTCTCTCTCTCTCTCTCTCTCTCTCTCTCTCTCTCTCTCTCACACACACACACACACACACACACACACACACACACACACACACACGCCAGCTTCCAGGATTGTTTGCTTTAAAATGATTAACTGTGCTGCTATGTGAGGAGTACCTCAAGTTAGAGAGTGGGAGAGAGAGGAAGAAGAAGGAGAGGGAAAGAGAAGAGAGGAGAGAGAGGAGGAAGAGAGGGAGGGAGGGAGGAAAGAGGAAATATGAGCGAGGGAGGAAGGGAGGGGGGAAGAAGTAAGAGAGGGAGAGGGGGAGGGAGAGGGAGAGGGAGGGGAGAGGGAGAGGGAGGGAGAGGGAGAGGAGAGGGAGGGGATGGGGGAGACAGAGAGACTGCGAGAGGGACCCTTGGGCTTTAAAGGTACTTCAACACAGTCGTGATCACCAGGGTTAAGAGAAAGAGAAGCACCCAAAAGAAAGACATACCCAAACGCATGGGTGAGGGTCCTCAGAGAGGAGGCAGAGAGTAAGACAGACCCAAGTGTGGGTGAGTGCTCCCCAAGTGAGAGTCCAGATCCACTGGCTTAGCCTTAGCCATAAACACTGTCTGGTGGCTCTCAAGGCTTCATCTCAAAGGATAGCTTTGAAACCCTTTCTTCTTACCTGTCTCTCTTGATAGAGGACATTATAGGGGGCTTTGAGGAGGCCTTAGATGGAAGTACAATCCTATAAGGTAAAACCAGAAGCCAGTAGTGATTTGGAATGTGTCCTTGGCCTATAAATGGATTGTCTTGTGAGATTCCTAAAAATTTGGAGGTTTGTGGCTAGAAAGGGAGAAATGCTCTAAGCAGTTGTTTTCTGTTCTGGAATTTTCCTGTCTCTGCTGGTACGAGGTTTCATCCAGATCAGGTGAGGGGGCTCCACTGCCATTCTTACATCCTGCAAGTTTTCCCTATCTTTCTGTCTCTCTTCAGAGAGGGACCCTGAGGGTGCTGGGGACAGAGGCTGCTGCCCTTGTCTCTTGAAAGAACAGTAAGAATGAAGCGGTCCAACCAGCTACCCCGCCCTCTATGTGCCACCTCTGATCCAATTCCCTCAGCCCTGTTCTCCTGAAGACCACACTTATCATGCATCCACGTGACGGGCATCACGATGGCCCCCAGAGATGTTCTAATTCTAGAAGCCCATTACCTGTCACATTTTGCAGCAAATGAAATCCTGAGGATGTGTGTTTCTGAGCTCCAAATTAGCCTGTTACATTTGTTCATTCATTCGTTGTTTGTTTGTTTGTTTGTTGTTTGTTTTGAGACAGGGTCTCATTATCTATCTCTGGCTGCCCTCGAAGTATGTAGACCAGGCTGGCCTCAAACTCACAGAACTCTGCCTGCCTCTGCCCCCAAGTGCTGGGACTAAACAGAATCACCACTAAGCTAGATTTAATCTCTTATTTTTTAATTCAGCCTAGTCCAAGTTCTTAGGACATGAACAGAATGTAGTCAAACTCTTTGCCAGAAAGTATCAAACAGTCCAGTCATCAATTCCTGGTAGACTCCTTGTTCACCCCTGAAACCTCACAGGCAGGACCTCCACAGTTCTCATTTCTCCTGGCATCCTGCTCTTCCAAGATCCCACCCCAATGGCCCATTGCCTCTGCTTGTAGCAGCCTGCAGCTTCAAACTTTTCCACATTGCTCCCATAAACCAGTTCCAACAACATGGTCAGGTTTGTCAGAGCCATGACCCCACTCCTGGGTAACAGTTTTCTGTATACGTTACTTTTCCTGTTGCTGTAATAGACACAAAGAGTCAAGGCTCATAACTTAAGACTACAGCTCATCCGGTTGGGCAAGGCCCGGCCCAGGGTCTCGAGGATTGCATCCACAGCCAGGAAGCAGAAAGAGATGAGCGACGGTGTTCAGCTCACTTTCTGCTTTGTATGCACTCAGGGTCCCAGCACAGCAGACAAGCTGTTCACAGTTGGGGATTCTTCTCTCCTCACTCACCCTCATGTAGAAGCTCTCCCTGAAACACACCCACATGGACGACCAGTACCACCCCCCACTGAAACAGAAACTTCTGATTTTTTTTTTTTTTGGAAATTCAGTTGTGTTGGACAATGTTTGGCTGGGGCAAACACGTGAAGGTACATTTTGCTGAAGCAGACACACCTAAAAGAATGTGAGATGAACTTCGCTAACGACACACACACAGGTATTGGTTCATCTCCGTCTGTCATGACTCCACAGAGAGAAATGCACCAAAAAAACTTCTGGTGGTGTTCTGGTGGCTTCTTGCTGTTTCTGCAGACTCCGGTCGGTTGGCAGTGATGTCAGCTGATATGGACTCACATGGAGTTTTGCTAAGGCAGACCCACATGCGGCACGTGGTGAGGCAAGATCCGTGGAGGACACGTGATGTTTAGAAGGGGTATAACTAGGACTCAGTGGACAGTGACAGAGGCTTGCATAGGTAGCTTTGTGACGCTTCTTGGTCTCGAGTCTACACTGATCTTCACTGAGAGAGGCACAGCGAAGAACTGCTCCTGGCGCCCCTGATGGTCCTGTTCCCTCCTGCTGACTCATGCCGATTCCGCTGAGGACTGGCTATTTCTGGTAGGTAGTGCCACCTTGCTGATTCATGCTTGTTATCCCAAACATTACCATATTCGTGAAGCAGTTGTGAGTGGATTGAGCTGCTGCTGCTGACCTGTGGACTAAACTGTTGATTTCCTGACAACACAGATGGGATTTGCTCCAAAAGAACAATTTCTAAACAGGCCCACTTCCCCCGTATCCTAATAACCTTTATTTCCACTACCTCTGAAGGGAGGTTAGAGCATTTAAGAACCCTTATTGAAAATAGGGCCTGAAAAAAAAATCTAAGCTTACACTCCACAACACTGCATGGCTACAGTGTGAATGTGTGTGGGGCTGGCACAGTGAGACTCCATCCACATTGTCAGCTGAGGCCGCTGAGATTTCCTCTCCCTTTAGACGCTGCAGTGGGCTCAAGCAAACCTCTGGTCTTTGTACCATTGAGGGGCCTCAGACTCTACCCATCTCTCCTGTTTGCTGTGCCAGGGACTGAACCCAGAGTCTCACGTGAGCTGAGCAAGCGTTCTTCCACTGGGATAGGCCACCAGCACTCCTCTTGCCTTTTATTTGGAGACAGGGTCTCCCTAAATTCCCAGCTGCACCCTTCAACTCACTGTGAAGCCCAAGTTAGCCTTGAACTTGGGATTCTCCTGCCCCAGTTTCCTCAGTGCTGGGATGACAAGTCTGGAATCCCGGGCCTAGTTTCTCTCCTCTCTTTATTCTCTACTCCAGCTTCTAGTTTCCTTGACTCGGGGGTGGTTATTCTGCTGTCTTTTTTTCATTAAAAAAAGACAAAACAAAAAACTTTTTATTACTGTGATAAAAAAAAATCCACATAACAAAATTTGCCCTCCTAACCACTTCGGAGTATGGGACTCTGGGGTGTTTAACACACTGGGCATGTGTGTGACAATCAACACAATCTACCCCACTTCCCTGGTCGGCTGAACTTACTTCCTGCGAGCTACCCTGTTCCCCAGGGGGTGACACAGATGGATACCTGAGTTTAAATGATCCAATCTAAATTCAGACGATTTGAATCTGAGCTGTTTCAGACATTTAGCACTCCTGGAGCATGGAGGCCCCTTGGCAGGATGAGCACATCCCTCTCGCTCGATCTTGGCAGTCAAGCACCTCTTTCCATAGATGCTTCGAATCTTCTAGGCTCCTTTTCTCAGGGTCCCCTGTGTCAGCCACAAGTATGGATCCTTGTTTCCCTGGGTTACCCATAAATGTGTTGTTCCCCTGGCTATATGGACTAGCTCTATGCAACATGAATAATGAGTTTCAGAAGAGACAGCCAGGGCTGTGTGCCAGGACCGTGGAAGGGCTCCCAGGACACAGTGACCCACAGGATATTGTAGACCTGGAGTAGCCAGGGGCGGGAGGGGGGCTTTGTGGAGCTCTCTTGAGGGCAGCAGCTCTACCCTTTGCCCTCTGCCCTCTGCTCTCAGGCAGCCTCCTGTCTCCTCCACTCTTACCTTCCTGGTGCTGCCTCTGCCAGAAGCTGAGTGGAAACATCTGAACAGCTCTGGCTGACTCTTCAGGCTGAGATTCAAACACGACAATTTCATCCTTGACCCAGATCCAGGGTGCCGTTTGTCTGTGTGCCTTGAGCTGCTGTTCCCAGCAGCTCTGTGGAAAGAGGCCCTGGATAAAAGGCAGATCATCCTGGCCCATTCCAGCAGCCCACAGGAACTCAAGGTAGGTCCTGTGGAGGAGGGAAGGAAGGAACAGGGGGAAACAGACCAGACCTCACCTCCCACCACCCCGCACCCCGCCATCCCTAAAGCCCCTATTGATGCTTTTAGTTGTGACACCACCTACCGTCACCTTCACCAGAGCAGGCCACTCAGAGTTTGGAGCATGCATGGAGGAGGGAGGCCTCTTGCAGACCAGTGCTGAGGCACAGAGCAATGAAGCAGGGCTAGGCTGCACTGGTCCCCAGCATCTCAGCAAAACTGTAGCAATGTGGCTCCAGGCTTTAATCCTCTGCTGGTCCCAGACTCAATGTCAGGAGTACCCTGGCTCCTCTCTGGGATCATAAGAGGAAGACATACTTGATATTTTAGGGACTTAACCCAACAACCTGAAAAAATCTCTCTGTCAGTTGATGTCCCTGTGGCTCCATGACAGTTATCCATACCCAGGCCTGGGTCCTCAGCCTACACCATCTGTCTGCCCTCCTTGGAAGCAGGTTAGATTTGAACCGGGGACCTTGGAGCTGACAAGCAGGGGACGGAGGAACAGAGAACAGACACTAGGATACCATCCATTCTTTTCACTTGGTGATCCTCAGGAAAGCCACAGCTGTGGGGGAAAGGAGAGAGAGTGGCTGCCACAGGCAGTGACAGGGAGCTCAGCCAGCAAACACAAATCACATCCTTCCCCTCCAGAAACCATGTTCAGGCAACTGAGGACATTCAAATGGTGGCTGCCCATCACCAGTGCGAGGAGATGGGAAGGGGGAGCTGAGAACGCAGTTATAAAGGGGATTGGAACCGTCTTAGAGGAGGAGGAAGAAACAGAATGGGGAAAGAAACAAGGGAAAGGAGTGGGGAGGAGGGAGGAGCACACAGAATGTCAAAGAGAGGGCTGGGTGAGAGATGGACAGGAAGTGAGGGCACACAGGCATCATAAGCCTCCAGGGAGAGGCCCAGATAAAGTCATGTGCACTCAGTATAGACAGGGGAGGAAGGCCTATAGGAAGGCGTTGGCATCATCAAATTGTGATGGTCTGAATATGCTTGGTCCAAGGAGTGGCATTATTAAGAGGTGTGGCCTTGTTAGAGCAGGCATGGCCTTGTTAGAGGAAGTGTGTCATTGTGTGAGTGGGCTTTAAGACCCTCATCCTAGCTCCCTAGAAGCCAGTCTACTCCTGTTTCCTTTGCAACAAGATGTAGAACTCTCAGCTCCTCCTGCACCATGCCTGCCTGGACGCTGCCATGCTCCTGCCTTGATGATAATGGAGTGACGCTCTGAACCTGTAACCCAGCCCCAATTATATGTTGTCCTTAGAAGAGTTGCCTTGCTCATGGTGTCTGCTCCCAGCAGTAGAACCCTAAGACAGTCCTCCAGGCTCTGATCTGAAGGGGAGAAGTCCACCTCTAGATGCTGAGCACAGCTATACGCAAAAGGTCCATTGCTAGGAGCTGAACCTCCTCTTCCTGAGCAGCTAGCCACTGCGTGAAGGGACCCCTAAGAAACCCTCGTGTCCTCTGTTGAATCTTAGCCACTGCCACATAGGAGAGCTAGGCACTGGGATTTTGATTTTGATCTTGGGTGTTTGGTATTTGAAAGCTTTCTTCATTAAAAAAAAAAAAAATGGGACTCGGAGCTGGTAGCTCAGGACTGCCACCTCAGCTACTTAGGTAGCTGAGACAGAGGATTGAGAGCTCAAGGGCATCCTGGGCTACAGAGTCAGCTCAGCCTGGCTACCCTGGACAAGGCTTATCTCAAAGAGGACTGGAGGCACACAGTTCAGTGGTAGAGTGCATTTTTAACATGGGCAAGAACCCAGTTCGGTCCCAGTACCTCAAATAAATAAAAAATAAAAATAAACAAATAAAAGAAGGAAGGAATGAAGAAAAAGCTTAGGAAGGGAGAAGGAAGGGGAAGGAGGCCCAGTTTGGAAAAAAATGGACAGGCCTGGCTGCTTGAGCCCAGGGATCTGCAGCTTCAGCTGGGTCTGGCCAAGTATTCAGCTCCCAGAGGCAGATCCAGAACTTGGGAGCCCTCCACAGGCAGGGCCAGCAGAAGGAAAATGCTAATAAAAGAAATTTTTGAGAAAAAAAGAAAAAAACAAAGAAAACATTTGGGGGCGATACCAAGCTATATTAACCATGTTGCCACTTGTTTTATGGTTTAGCTCTGTTTTTATTTGAAATTACATAAGTGTGGGGACGCTTGTTCTGGGCTCCCTGCAATATCTGTCAGGCCTGTGGGCCAAAGGCACCAAGCAGAGCAGATTCAATGCATCCTGAACACATTCTATGCACACACACAGTGCCGTGCCCTGTCATCCAAATAAAAAAACAGATGCAACCTGGGCCTGGATTTGGGCAAAGACCCCACCCTCCACACACCCTAATTCAGGCCTGGGCATGCCTCAGATGCCAACCCACAGACCAGTGTTGTCCCATGCCACAGATGCTGAGGCCCAGGCCCAGGTCACCCCATGCTGCAGATGCTCAGGCACAATTTTGAGAGCCAGGTACTTCTCAGCCCAGTCTTGTCCTCATTGTATCAGCGTGGCCTTAGACCTGGAGAAAACAGAATTAAGAGGAAAGGACAAGGTACTAAAGGGACCTCAAAAACCACCAAATGCCATGCCTTTCCTATGCACCTGTGTCTCTCATTCCTGTTAAAAGAAGCATGAGGGGGTAAGTGTTCCTGTGGAGACCCCCTGGGGTATGGGCATCTTTGGATATGTCCCCAGACAGTGTATTAATCACCTATCACAGACGCTATGATAAAACACCATAATCTGGACAACTTAAAGAAGGAAGGGTTTATTTGGGCTTATGGTACTTGAGAGAGTCCATCATGGTAGGGAGCATAGCAGCAGGCAGCTGGAACAGGAAGCTCAGAAATCACATCTTCAACCACAAACACAAAGCAGAGAGGACAATCTGTAAGTGGGGTGGTTATGAAATCTCGAAGGCTATCCACATGACTCACTTCTGCTAACAAGGCTGTATGTCCTGAACCTCCTCAACAGCGCCACCATCTGGAGACTAAATGCACGAGCCTATGGGGAACACTTCTCATTCAAACCATCACACCTAAGCTTCCAGAGGCCTGGAAAATTCACCTGGGATCACAATCGAGCTCCATCAAGCAGAGCACCTCACACCGGGCAGCACATCCGTGGACCAGGAGAGAGGTCACCCAAGTCAAGAAGACTAGAACAGTGAAAGGTACATTCTATCCATTTCAGAGGAAAGAAAGCCAAAGTATTTTCTTATCAGTAAGTAAAACACAAAGGAGACACTTTGAACACACCCAGACAGATCAGGGAGCTAGGACACATTGATGGTGTAGAACATGGGGGCAACATTCAGAGCTCATGTCAAGTGCCAGGCTGCTAAGCTAAGCCACAATTGTAGTGAACCCACACTGCTGTCAGCCAGAGTCCCTTAATGACACCCTGAAGGGAATATAGGAGTGGGTGCCCCTCAAACTCCGCTAAGGAAAGAATCATATCTTGAATGATGAGGTCAGGAAACCTATCATACAAAGATGTGATTTACTGTGTTATTTAGAGAGAAAAAAATCCAAGTACACAAACATTTAACAGGAGAGAATGGCTGGCTAGTCTATGAGCCATCTTCCATAGACCGGAAGAATGGGATGGGAGCTGTTGGCATCACCTGGGGCTGGGGGCTTCCTGATGAGGTAATATAAACTGAATGATAGGTAGTGGTGTGCCCAGCAGCTTTAATAACCAAGCTGTGATGCCCACAGAAACAAGCCAGACCCTTGGAAGGTGACATGTGCCCACCAGAGCTATCTAGTCTACACTGAGGTACATTCTTCTGAATACCCTGTCCAGATACATCAGACAGAGACCACCTAGGTGTTTTTTACCAACTGAGGAAGAGGCAGCTAGTATTGTGTAACTATTTAGAGGAGGGTAGAAGATTCTGGACACAGGACTGACCTCACCTTTTATGTTCCTCCTGATTCCTTCTGCCACACCGAACAGTGACTCCAGCAAGATTCCCAGATGCCTCCCAGGACCTAAAGCTCACTAAAGAAACAGTGTGACCCATAGGAGATTTCATTTTACCCCTTCACATCCTCCCAGCATCTCTTTACAGGAAGAGAATGACTTGGACAATATTTAATCCTCAGAGCTACACAGTAAAGAAGAGAAGAGGGCCTGGGATCCCTGACTCAGCTTCTCATCCTGAGTCGTTGGGCAAAGTCGAGTGTCAGAAAGCTCAAACCTGGTCCCAATGGCAGCTAACCATGCATTTCAGGTTTCTGTGCCTCAATTTCCTCATCTCTAAAGTGGATCCTTTCATTATGGGGCTACTAGGTCGATGAATACAATAACATCGTATATGTGTGAGCTTCCTAAGGTCTAACGTAGGCTATCTCATAGCCCACCCAATGGGGTTTCACACACACACACACACACACACACACACACACACACACACACACACACACACATGTATTCTCTTCTTCCTGAGGCCTCACACTCTACATCCTGGCTTTTGCTATTTGTTCTTTCTGGGGGCTCTGCCTTTGTGCAGGACGTAGCCAGCCACAGCCTGAAACTTCTGCCAGTTGTATGCACCTAGCACCAGATGAACGGCTTCATCCACTCCCAGCAGGCAACAGGAAGATGGCTCCATGGTGTGGAAGGAGCTTTTCTTTTGTGGCTCCCAGCAATGCATTCTCAATGCTGCCAGAGCCCCTAGCATAACCATGCACCAAAGTGGCCACTCATTCCAGCCCCATTTTTACCTAAGACAGCAGCCTACTCTACCCTTCCACTGATCCTGCTCTCCCTCTCCCTGCACATCAGCCCCAGATCCCACGACTGAGGCCCCATTCTGGGCTTAGAGACAACATTTCCATGCAGGCCAGAGCAGCCAGGGCCCCCTCCTCATTAGCTGAGGGCTCCCAGTTGAGCTGTCACTGGTGGCCAGACGCCAACTCCCCCAGGCCTGAGCTGTGATGACATCATCCTGGCCTGTGAGGCCGTTAAGTAGAAGCAGATGTCAGCCTCTGTCCTGGGCCAGGGCACCCTAGGAAACTTCTGGAAACAGTCAGTCCATCATGATCACCCACTATCCACAGAGTGGACCCAAGGTGATCCAAGGTATCAGGACGGCAGTCCCTAACATGGAGCTTAGGTCCTAGGAAATGCCTAATGAAAGGCTGTCCTGGAGGATGTTCACCCACAACTTCATCCCCACTTAGAACTCATAATGGGGCTCTGTTTAGAAAGAGGCTTTGCAGTTGTGACAGTGAAGGGCTGGACCTGATAAGTCCTGGACCCAAGGACAAATCTCACAAGGAGGAGGGGAAGACCAGAACCTTGGATGCCATGAGAAGATTGAGTCTGGAGTGATGATCTACAAGCCAGGCATGCCTAGGAACCCCAAAAGTGGGAGGGGCATGACAGGAGTCTCCTCCCTGTTTTTGAAGAGTTAGGGAAGTGAGAATGGGAGTGTGGGGGTGGGGAGGCACTTAATGTTAGATCTCCCTTGACACTAGATCTCTCCAAAGCTTGAAGAAAACACTCTCTGTGTTAAGCTGCCTGATTCACTGTCTTCTGTCACAGAAACCCTGGGCAGCTCACACAGTAAGCTGAAGGTGCATGTCATGAGGCCTCAATGGATCCTCAGAGTCCTAGGAGTAGATGCTGGTGGGATGGCTCAGTGGGTAAAGGTGTCTGCTGCCAAGCATGAAGCCCTGAGTTTAATCCCTGGGACCCACACAGTGGAAGGAGATAACCAGCTTCAACAAGGTAATCCTGACTTCTATAGTCATGCAGTGGCACCCATGCATGTGTGCATATGCACATGTGTGCACATGCACAGGTACATACAAATAGAAGAGATAGATAGATAGATAGATAGATAGATAGATAGATAGATAGATAGATAGATAGATAAATGTTTAAAACTAAAATGGCTAGCACCATGTCACAACTAAGCGTAATCTAATAAGACAGGAAATTTTACAAAACATAAAAATATGTAAGTACTGAAGAAAAAAGAAACATAGACCTGCTAAGTAACAAACTGTGGTAGATATGCACCATGATGTCTAAGTGGTCGTAGTAAATTTAAAGAGCAAACGCAGTCTGGCAGACTTGGGGTAGGAGAGACTGAAACATCAGATTGTACAGGAAGCACCCAAAACAGAAGGGTCTGCAGACAGGAAGTAGAATACAGAGAAGATTCTGAACGCAAAAGGAGAGGGAACTCTGGGTGCCATGCGTCAGACGCTGGGCCACATGCCTGGAGTTCCAGCACTTAGAAAGCTGCCTTGATTACTTTATTGTTGCTTTCATAAAATAGTCTGACAGGGGCGACTTAGGAGAGAAATGCTTTATGTTGGCTCACAGTCCACCGCTGAGGGAAGGCACAGCCTCGGGAACTGGTCATGTTGCATTACAGTGAACAGACAGTGATGAGTGCTGGCACTCAACTCACTGTCCTTCTTCATACAGTCTAGGATCCCAGCAGAGGGAATGGAGCTGCCCACAGTGGGCTGGGCGGGTCTTCCCTCCTCAGTTCACCTAAACAAGATCATCCCCTCCGAGGTGGTCCACTACCCGGGTGACTCTAGACATTGCATTGACATTGAGATTGTCCATCCTAGAGTCTGAGGCAAGAGGATGATAGGTTCCAGGGCAGCCTGGGATGTGTAGCTTTAAAACAAACCAACAAAAAAGAGCAACGTGTGAAAGGGATCCCAAGCGTGAAAACAAAATGCACACATGCTTCGTCCTCCATGCTAAGACCAATTCACCCAACAAAAGCAAACAAAAGCACTCTGCAATCTGCGTAAACTTCAGGCATCCTCAAAATCAGATGTAAAATCCCAAACCCTTTACATCTTTACTCCCAGGAGAGTTCGTGGAGCAGACTACCAGACAAGAAGTCTGCAGGAAATCAGGAACAGCCAGACTCAGGGGCTCTGCATCTGTAGCCCCGTTAGTATGACTCCCAGTGCCTGTGGTCCTCAGGGGCTGTCCCCGGTAGCTGTGGTTCCCTAGAGCTGTGTTCCCCATAGCTTTGCCCCTTCCCCAGTAGCTGTGGCCTCCAGTAGTTATGGCCCCGGTGGGTAGGCCCTTGGTGGCTGCAGGCTGCCTGGTTCTGAAGCTCTTGTGGAAGCTTTGGTGAAACTGGCTCTGCCCCAGGAAAAAGCAAACATCTCGAACATCCCAAGGATCTGACATAGCCAGGGGGTGCTAGAGGGGGCCCCTATGGCTGGAGTTCACATGCACTGTGACACAGCTTGCTTTCAAGAAAACCACACATGAAAATTCAAGTACAGTCTTACCAAAGACCATGCCCAGGAATATACCATATGTAAAACACTTTACATCAACCCCCACGCAAGGCAGTCTGCTGAGTTCTACCAGGGAATGTAACAGTAAGAGAGGTTAGCTGTGACCAAGGCTGAGTCCAGATCTGAAGAAGTGAGAGAGGCCAGGCCTGGAGTGCAGTCCTGCGTTCCCAATGCTCAGGAGCCTGAGGCAGGATCTTCTCAGCTTAGACCCTGTCTCAAAAAGGGGGTGGGCAGGGGCAAAAGAGATGGCTCAGCAGTTAAGAGCATGTACTGCTCTAGCAGAGGGTCAAAGTTCATTTATAGTACCCACATCAGGTGGCTCACACTCGCCTGCAATCCAAGGCCATCCAATGCCTCTGGCCTCCAAGGCAGGTGACATGAACACATACACACACACACACACACACACACACACACACACACTCATACTCACATACACATGTTTGTACACACACCACATACACACATACATACACACCACATATATACATACACACATACACACATACACACATGTACACACACATTCACATATACACATATATACCCTCATACACACACACACACACACATTCTTTTTCCCTCACACACACTCTCGCATACACCACACACATACATTCATCCTAATACACATACATATTCACACACTCACACACACACAAAGTATATTTTAAAAGAGAATAAAAACCAAAGTGAGAAGATATAAGTAACAAAATTATACACTTCTGACAAGACTAATAAGAAGAAAAATAATGGTGGCTATGAATCACTTAACCATGAATAAGGAAACAGAAATATCACTATGCATATTATAATAAGGAGATATATATAAATGAGGTGACATCATGGAATGAGTGCTAATAAATTTAAATTTTCAACAAATGGACTCATTCCTAGACTGACTCAAGAAGGAAAGATCTAAATGGTTCCATAATCGCCCAAGAAACTGAATCATCAGCCAAGAATCCTTCCACAATTGAAGCCTCAAGGATGAGAAGAATCAGAGTCAACAGTCATCTCTCATAAATAATCAGAAAAAAGGGAGTGCTACTCACTATGTAACAGGCAAGACAAGAGCAACACGTCCATGGCCATTACATGCCAGATTTACCAAGGAACACAAGTACACACGGAATTTAATCAGCTAAGACCAACCACGTATAGAGGTCAACACGCCATGACCACGATGGGATTAACTAAGGAATGCAAAGCTGGCTGGATTAACGATCAGAAGACAGCCTGCTATCTGCTATGTTGACAGCTATAGATAAAAAACGCAGGCCCAATCCTGGGCTTGGGGGAGGGGGTTCAGTGGGGAAAGGATTTGCTGTACAAACGTGAGAACCCAAGTTCAGGTCCCCAACAATCCATGTAGAAGCCAGGAATGACAGTACCTGTAACCCAAACTTCAGAGAAACCTCCTGCCAGCTGGATACCAGGTGTCTCCATAGATAGATAGATAGATAGATAGATAGATAGATAGATAGATAGATAGATAGATAGATAGATAGATGATAGATACATATATACACACATATATACATGAACATAGAGACAGAGATAGCTAAATCGATACATTGATAGATTCATAGATAGATAGGTAGGTAGATACATATATACATACATGTAGCTATATAGGTAAATAGATACATAGATAGGTACATAGATACATAACTAGATGTATAGATACATAGATACACAGATAAATACATTGATAGATAGATGATAATTGATAGATAAATAAAGGTAGGAAGTGATAAAGATTTGATGCTGAACTCTGTCCCCCTAATGTGCATGTATAGCATATATTATCACACATGTGCATAACCCCCTCATACACTCAGACAGGGTGGCTTTTCTCTGTGTATGAAAAGAATTCTCTGGATTTAGCATATATTTAATGTGATTTATTTTTTAGAGCCAGTGAGACGAGTTACTTGAGTTCAATCTCCAGGACCCATGATAAGGTGGGAGGAAAAACCTTCCCGATCTTGTTCTCTGACTGCCGTGTGCACACCATGGCACTTGAGTGTCCCCCACACTTAAAATAGAAATATTTTTAAATGAAAGTTCTCTTTAATAAAACACACAGAGAGAACAGAGGGAAAGGCCTTTAACCCAACACAGTGTTGATCAAACCTCTTCGGCAAGAGCCTGCTTACTAATGAGACTTTGAAACAATCGCTGAAAAGACAGTCACCACGTGTTGATACTGCGACATGTAGATCTTATGGGTGTTTGAGGAGAATGGAAAGTAAGTTTAGCAGAGTAGTAGGACACTGACAGATTTAATGCACACGACTTAGCTGAAATTTCCGTATAATAGCAACTTATAAACAAAGAAAGACTAAAGGTGCTACCACAGGAGCATCAAAAAACAAAGCACAGGAGAATGCACTGGCCAAAGACATATTTAGTAAGAAACTTGGAAAATATGATAAGCCTTTTAACTGTATATGCAGGATATGTAAATATATCCTACTATGTGCTAATGGTTTGGAGGACTCCATATTATAAATATGTGAATTGTCCCCTAAAAAGTGGATAGATTGAGATTGGTCACCTGAGGAATTGGAAGATGCCCTAGTTTCATTTCTGTTGCTGTGACAGAACACCCTGACAGAGAGCAACTTAGAGGAGAAAGGGTTGATTTCAGCTGCTGGTTCTAGATTGTAGATAGTCCATTAGTGTGTGGAAGTCAAGGCAGGAACTTAGTCACTTTGTCACATCACACCCACAGCTAAGAGCAGAGATAAGTGAATGTGTATATGCTCACTCTTGAGTATGCTCACTCTTGTGTATACTCACTCCTGTGTATGCTCACTCTTGTGTATGCTCACTCCTGTGTATGCTCACTCCTGTGTATAATCACTCCTGTGTATGCTCACTCCTGTGTATGCTCACTCTTGTGTATGCTCACTCTTGTGTATGCTCACTCCTGTGTATACTCACTCCTGTGTATACTCACTCCTGTGTATGCTCACGCCTGTGTATACTCACTCTTGTGTATGCTCATTCCAGTGTATGCTCACCCTTGTGTATGCTCACTCTTGTGTATGCTCACTCTTCAGTATGCTCACTCCTGTATATGCTCACTCTTGTTTATGCTTACTCTTTTGTGTGTTTGTGCTCAGCTTGATTTTTTCTACTTTTATGTAGCTCAGGAAATTCTGCCTAGGGAATGGTGCCACCCATAGTCTACCTACATCAATTAAGGCATACAAGACTCCTTCACAGACCTTTCTGGAGGCCAACCTGATGTAGACAATCCCTTACTATGCCTTTCTTCCCAACTGATTTTAGGCCTTGTCAATATGCAATCACAACAGGTGATTATAAGATCAGACATCAAATTAACTTCTATTTGAAGACATGCAAGATAAAAAGAGTATATGCTTCCTTCTAATCACTAAAATGAGGCCCTAAACTTTAATAACCATGGAGGTGTGAAACCAGAGCAAGAACAGATGAAACTCTAAAGAAACAAAACAGAAAACTCAAGAAGAGAAGCAATATTCCCCATGCCACCACTGGGCTCAACAGGAAAGAGACACCATGAACAAACCTGCCCATAACTGACAGCTCACCAATGCATGTACCCTATCTGTCACAGGATATGAAAATCCACTCCAGGCGGCCCTGAAATGTTAAGATGGTGAGTTAGAAAATCACCTGCTCTTCTCAAGCAAGAAACCATGGGACAGCAATATCAAAAAACCATGAGGAAAATTAAGGCCAAGACCAGGGACGGAGAAGGGACTATAGACGTAACCACAGCACCAGACTCGGCAAAGAGTCAACATTTTCCTTCATTTTGTTACTGCATTAGCTTATTCTGTATTTTTAAAGATGTGTTATGTTCTTATGCATGCATATGTCTGGAGCATGGGGGATGCCCAAAGAGGCCCGAAGAGGAGATTTCGTCCCTGGAGGAAGAATCATAGGCAGTTGTGAGCTGCCAATGTGGGTGACCTGCCCAGAGATCCAAGCTCAGGTCCAGAGATGAGCAGCTCTTAACCACTGAGCCATCTCTCTGGCCCCCTCTAGTTATATATTTTTTGAAACATGGTCTCTTATGTTTCCCCGGCTACCTTCAGACTCACTGTGTAGCTGAAGCTGGCCTTGAACTCCTGTTCCTCCCACCTTTGCCTCCCAAGTTGCTAGGGTTACAGACATGTGACCCCATACATGACTTAGGTGGTGCTTGGGATGGAACTCGGGCTTTGTGTAGTGAGCCAAGGGGTCTATCACCTCAGCTACATCTGTAGCCCAAGCCAAGACTTTTGGAAGGAAAAGGTAGCAATGTAAAAATGAGTAATAATTGAACAACGACCTTGTCAAACAAACTCTCTAACGACTTAAAAAACACCTCAGATAGAACTATCACACTGAGCAAAGAAACTTAATATTCAAACTACAGAATTCTAATACCCACCGCTAGGTTGACAAAAATAAATAAATATCGATTCAGTAAGATTTCATAGCCGCGGGAGATCTCACCGATGATTCGAGCACCAGTGTGTTTATACATGCATACTGGAACAACTGGATGGGCCCTCTCCTGTTGGAGTCTCTCAAATCCTGGACACCCCTTACATCTGCAACTGCAGTCTGTATAGCACTGTTAGGCTATTTCACTGTGTCCCACAATGAAAATAAGCCAGGTGAAGTCAAGGACAGTCATAGCATGAAACGCTACCCAGCAAAGAAAAGTAGTGTGCCAGAAAGCACGGGACTGCATGGCTGAGTCACACTAAAACGTGTCAGACAATCCTACCCAGAACGAGGCCTCGGGCGAGATGCCTCAGTGGATAAGGGAGCTTGCTGCCAAGCTGTTGACTGGAATTTGATCCCAGGACCTACAATCATGGAAGAAGAAACCTAGCTCTTGAACGTTATCTTCTGACCTCCCTCCACACCGTCTCTGGCATACAAGCACAGATAGACATACATGCTCAATACATAAATAAAATATACATATATATATATATATACATGCATACATACACCCTTGCAAAGTAAGTGAATGAATAAAAAGGTCAAGCAAAGGAAGCAGTAAGGGGCCAGGAAGGTGGCTCGTTGGGTAAAGTTCATGCCATACAAGCATGAAGACTTGAGTTCGAATCCCACGAAGCCATGTATAAGCCAGGTCCAATCGTGTGTGTCACTCAGATAAGGAGACAGGGGGACCCCAGGGGTTTGCTGGCCAGCCATCCTAGACAACCAGTGAGCGTCCGGTTCAGTGAAAGGCCTTGCCTCAAAGAATAAGGCGGGAAATGGCTGAGGAGGCCACCTAATGCCAGACACGCAGTTAAGTGTGCATACTCACCTGCACACTCACCTGCACACTCACCTGCCACCCACGCACACATATGCATACTGTGTGTCCATGTATGCTACACATTTTCTAAAGAAGCAATGATACGCCAAGAGTCCTTAGAGCCCTATTATTCTGTACATACCTTAACTGGACATTGGTCATGTAAAATTGCCTGTGAATAAAAGGTAAAAAAAACAAAATACAGTCATCACTCAAGACAAGAGGTCAGCTGCTCTGGGCAGTGACAGGACTGGGCAGTGACAGGACCGTGTGTTGGGAGGGGAGGCTTGCCTCTGAGATAAGCAGTGTTCTCACAGTAGCTTTCTTGAGCTACTGGCTGCTGGGATTTTTCACTTTGCCAGTCCAAATAGTCCTCAGTTTACAACGGAGTTTCCAGTGAGCCGGGAGTGAGTTTAAAGTATTGTAGTTACTAATGTATTTGTTATTCCCAACCTGGCACACTTCGTAGATTAGGAACAGTGTGCTGAAGATTATAGGTCATTCCTCGGGCAATGGTGGGGTCCTGGTGCTGCGGCAGATACCCCTTGCACCCTGAGTGGTTGCAAAGCGAACCACTTCACAGGAGGGGTCCTATGGAATGAAAGAGGGATTGAGCCATGGTCTAGTTGAAAGGCTGAAAATCAAGTCATGAGTTCGAGGTCATCTGAGCTTTAAAGTCCATGTATTTATACACTCTATCCTAAGCGTGACGTGCATTGAAATCAGAATGCATTAGTCACTGCTCAACTCTTTTCTAAAAGATGGGCGCTGGGTCTGGGGTGATGGCTGAGTGGGTGAAGCATGATAACTGAGTCTGGATCTTCTGAACCACGGAAAAGCCAGAGGCGGTGGCATGTATCCGTAACTGAGTTCTGGGGTGGAGGTGTGGGAGATGAGCAGGTCCTTAGAGCTGGAAGAATTGATGAACTCCAGATCCAGTAAGAGACCCTGCCTCGGGCTAGAGCTGACGCATGCCTACTGCCCTTGCAAAGTAAAGCACGTGGGTTCGGTTCCCACCCCCTCATCCAGCAGCTCGCAACGGCCAGCAACTTTAGTCCTAGGGGATCTCGTGGGCACATAACACACACGTAATACACAGACTCACACAAGGACACACACCCGCGCATAAATAATCAGAAATAAATCTAAAGATGCAAAGGTGAAGAGCAATAGAGAAAAACCCAGCATTAGCCTACACCCTCCACACACTTGCTCACACATGGACAAGCAACCACAAACACAGATGTACACACACATGAACATACAACACACACACACACACACACACACACACACACACACACCGTGGCCCTCCATGATACAAAGAGAAAATATCCAAGGTTCCAGATTATTCTATCCCGGCCCAGGCATTAACACACACCAATCCCGGCACTCGGGAGGCAGAGGCAGAGGCAGGAGGATCTCTCTGAGTCTGAGTCCAGTCTGGTCTACACAGCAAGCTCTCGGACAGTCAAGACTTCATGGAGAGACCTTGTCCAAACAAACACACACACACACACACACACACACACACGCACGCACGCACACACGCACGCACGCATGCACGCACGCACCAGATTCTACTGCCCCATCAGCCATTCAAGATGCCAGAGAATATAGAATCCATCTCTACATCCCTGGCTCTCAGCTCGCCTGGCCCTCAGGATGGTGGCTCCCCACCGATGCAGGAAATGAGTAAGAAATCAAGTAACATCTAGTCGCCCACAAGCCCAGGAAGGGTAAAAAGTGACTCAGGCCTTTGGCTGCTACTTAGCTGCCTGGTAACTTTGGCCATTGGGAATGGGACAGACACAGAGTTTAAGAGGGACGTGCCCTTGGGGGTCTGTCCGACACCTACATGGAAAGGTCACCCTGGATTCACAGGTCAGGGGTTCAGGGAGATTTAAATTGAGAAGTGGCTAAATTAGGGTCTGGCAGGAAAACATTCTCCCCCAAGGTTCAAATCCCAGACTTTCACTACCAGACTGTGCTTAAAGGAGAAAAATAATACTACTTAAGAAAATAGGGAAACATGAGCTGGAACTTCAGAGACCACAATGGTCACCACTGTCTCCAGCCTACAGTCAACAACTCCTCTCCTACAGAAGCTGGCCCAAAGCAGATGTGGGGTGAAAACTGGGTCTCCAGGCTGAGAAACATGACGTCCCACATAATAGAGAGGCTACTGAGGAAGCCCTGCAGCCAGCCTCACAGGTGTTCTGAGACACCGCAAGGAGTCTGGTGGGGAATACGTATGTGCCTGTAGATTACTTCTGGAAACAAGAGTTTGCCCTGAGATTGACTAGGGAGATGTCTCTCCTCCCGTTTCTGGTTCTCAGTTTCCTGGCTTGGAAATGGGAAGACAGATAATTTGCTTCTGTAAGGCCGTCTGAAGGTGATGCAGTAAAGGCGAGGCATGCCTGGTGTCTCACGGGACAGTGAACAGAACAACAGGGGCCACCTGCGACCTTGCTATTTGATGTGGAAGCATCAGGGCAAGAGTTAGACCAGAGACCATCTGGTTTTGCAGTCCTTGCTCCTGACAGGAGGAACTGCAGAGCAGTCCGAAGGAAAAGCAGAGACAGTGTTGACTGCCTGGGACAGAGGGTGAGGCCTGTCAAGATGGGACCATGGCTGGAAGTCCATGATAGAGTGGGTGTGGGAGGGAACCCCCCTACCCCCCACCTCTGAGGCGGATGGGGAAACATGGTCACAGTACCTGGGGTGACTGGTATCTGTTTGCTGCTTACAGGGATGAAGAAACCAAGGCAGGGAAGACCGTGGAAGGAAGAAGGTACCTTAGCATGAATTGGCCAGATAGCTGCCTGTCTGAAGGAAGAGAGAGATCTGAGGGAAGAGACTTGTGTAAGTAGATTGGACTTAGTAACAGACTCCCAGAATGTGAGGAGAAGGGCTCCCAGAAGGGCTGAGAGGGTGCCCTTCCAATGAAGGTAGGGCCTGGAACCCCTGAGGTGGAAGTACGCTGTCTGCCCTCAACACTGTCATGTCCTCCAGTCCCTGTCACATAGAAGTGACTGTCAGGACCCGACCAGAATATTCCAAAGGCGGTTCCATCTTGCTGGTGAGAATAAAAACTTAGGGGGTGCCCCCAATGTTCCTGTGAGCCTCAGTTTCCCCACCCCAGGCTGTTGCATCTGGCAAGGTAGCGACTGCCCCCCACTGGGAGACAGCTGTTATGGCTTGCCCAGGACTTCTTTTTGTATTAAAAAGCCCCTGACTTGCGAGGCCCCTCAGTCCCAGGCTAGGGAGGGCAATGGCCACTCTAGCACAGTTAGTGCAGCTGGACAGACACTGCCAGACTGGGGGCCGCTGTGAGCCGTGGCCCTTTCTCTCCTTCCCCACCCCACTGCAGTAACACACCAGCTCCCTGAAGCTCTGCAGACAGCTGCGCCCTTTTGCTCTGAGCTCTGCTGTCGATGAGTCAGCCAGCCGGGCCTCCCACAGGCGAGGCTGGCCAGCGAGAGTACACATGCCACGTCCTCATCCCCAGTCTGTGGCTGCCTGAGGACCACCCCGTCATCCAAAGATGGCGTCTGTCCTCAGCGGGGCCCAGTACCCAGCAACAGCAGGAGCAAAGGAGCCCCTGAAAGGTCAACCCAGGGCCTAAGAGGAAGGCTGAGTCCCAGAGGCATGCAGCCACGTCTGTCCATGACACTTTGTCCATCCCCTCTAAGGGCTTATCCACAGACATGCCCACATGGAATAGTCGATGGTTGCCTGCATAGGTGAGCCAGTCTTACTCTGAGGCAGCCCATGAATAACCTCAGGGCTGCGGCTAGCCTACTCAAACCTCCAGAGAAAAGTCTGCCCTAGAGTGAATGGCCATGTGCACATGGTGGGACACAAAGCTCTCCCAGAGGGACTGAGCTCACCACCCCTTTGTCTACCACAGCCCAAGGCTCAGCCCTCCACAGTTCCTCAAGGGCCTGGGAAGAGCCATGGCTTCTCCTGGTGAGGTGAAGGAGCATGCGGAGTAGAAACTGGGTCATACCAGACAGAAGAGGCCCAGGTGGTGTCCTGTGTAGCGGGGGATGGAGGCCACACTGCTAAGGACACATTTGTGTGTGCTGGCTCCGTGGTGGCTTTTATTTATTTATTTTTAAGCACGGGATTGAACGTTTTACATTTTTATTGACTTTCTTTAGTTGGAGGAAGAGGGTGTGTGCCACGGTGCACATGTGGAGACCAGATAGCAATTAGCTAGAGTCTGTTCTCTTTCCATCCCGCGGTCTTGCGTGTGACAGTTTGTATATGCTCGGCCCAGGGTGTGGCACTCTTAGAAGTGGCCCTGTCGGAGTGGGTGTGGCTTTGTTGGAGTAGGTGTGTCACTGTGGGTTTTAAGACCCTCATCCTAGTTACCCAGAAGTCAGTATTTCTGCTGGCAGCCTTCAGATGAAGATGTAGGACTCTCAGCTCCTCCTGCACCATGCCTGCCTGGATGCTGCCATGCTCCCATCTTGATGATACTGGACTGAACCTCTGAACCTGTAAGCCAGCCCCAATTAAATGTCGTTCCTGTAAGAGTTGCCTTTTGGTCACGTGTCTGCTCACAGCAGTAAAACCTTAACTAAAAACACTGCGTATTAAACTCAAGCTGTCAGCCCAACAGCAAGAGCCTTTACCTACTGAATCACCTCTCCAACACCCATAGCAGCTTAAAAACCTTGACAGAGCCTTGAGTTCCCAGGGTCTTCCTCGGTAATGCTCACAAGACAATAGGATGTACTATGAGAACTCAGGGTGTGTAACAGTCTTAACCTCCATACTGCCCCCATCACAGAGCACCAACCGGTGAGATGAGAAGCAGGCACGCATCCCATCCAAGGACCCCTGGGGCTCTTTCCCTAGACCTCTTCTCCCATACTTGGGGAAAACAGAGGTAGGAGGGTGGGGGGACAGAGACAACCTTCTTCATTCATCTAGCTCAAATGCTTGCCCTACCCTGCCAGCCCTTGTGTGTGGACATGATGGCTCTGTGGTTGGATTGGGAAGAAGGTTTTATTGCAGATATGAGGGAGAGCACAGCCAGAGGCAGCTGTAAGGGTCCAGACTGAACATGGCCCAGTAGACGGTTAAGGGGGCGGGGCAAGAGGGGAAGAGAAACAAGGGGGAGTAAAAATAGATGTTATATAGGAATGAAAAGCTGGAGGAAAGGGAGCTCGGGGCTGGAAAGGTTTAGGGGTAGGAGTGTGAAGTGCTGGAGGAGCCAGGACTCTAGCTGTGTGGTACTTGAGATGCTGGAAGAGACTTGCAGCCAGAGCCTGCTTTGATATGGTAATAGGTACCTCAGCCATTTGCCCTAGCTGTCTCTGGGACCTAACAGTAGGGAATGTGAGAACAAAGATGGAAGCTGGGAGACTGAATGTTTGATTTCTGTTAGATCAGTCCTTTAAATGCCTTCAGCAAGCCCTGTCTAACGCCCCAGAAGAATTCCTAGAATCCACAGGCCAAGTTGCCCCTCAGGAGCAGGTGACAGGGTAAGCAGAGTGGGGCTGGGGACACGAGCTGTCTCCACATATTCATTTGAAGAGCGGTCTCAATTCCGTTCCAGTCAGCTTCTGACTGTAAATGCGTCTGCAGCACATCCAAACATTCACGGAGGAGCCGGGGTGATGGCGCAGACAGTAAGGCGCTTGCCACACAGGAATCAGAAGGCTCGAGGTCTCCAGCACCCACACTGAAGGAAAGACACGGCAGTGTGCTTCTGTAACCCCAGCATTGGGGAGGCAGAGACGGGAGGGCCCCTGGGGTGTGATGATCAGCCAGCCAACCTAGCCAACCAGAACAGCGACTCCACACCAGGTGAGGGACAGTCTCTCTCAAAGGAAATAAGGTAGCAGGCTGAAGAGATGTTCAGGTAAGGGCACGCGCTTTCCTTGAAGAGGACCAGAGTTCAGATCCCAGAAGCCACATCGGGTGGCTCACAACTGCTCTAACTCCAGGTCCAGGGACTCTGGTGCCCTCTTCTGGCTTCCGCAGGCATCACCAGGCACATACACATACAAGCACACAAACCTACACACAAATAAAAATACATGTTGACAAAGCAGAGAAGGATAAAGATCAACTGCTGGCTGACCTATGCACACACACCATGCACACGTAAGCACACCTGTGCACGCACAGTGTACACACATGCACATGACTCACGCAGAGAAAAACAGGAACTCTACCTCACCTTTAAGCATGACATGCTCTGCTGCCTGCTACTGAATGGTGGAGTTCTTGCAAAATTAAAGACGCATTACTGAAGGAAAGTATATTTATGAGTTTAGAGCAGCCAATAAGTGAAAAGTCCACAGAAGAAGCTGAGATTGTCCTACCTTAAATCTCCCCACCTTAAATCTTTCTGTGTCTTCCTACTACATAAATCCACAGGCCCTGCCCACCAGCTTCCGATTAGTGACATGTGCCCCAAAGGCCACAGCACCAACTACAGTTCAGCTGCACTTCCCAGAGGTGGCCCTGGAACTGGACCTGGAAGGACATGTGCCAACCACGAGGTCTGAGGGGAAAGGAGAAGTAGTCACAGATATTTGGATCTGCAAGGACCCTGGATACAGACAAGAGACTGAAAGGAGGTCGGCAGTCTGGGCAGAAAGACTGGGAAGCTGGCTATGGAAGGCTTAGGGAGAGATGCTAATGACCTGAGAGGGTGGGTCCAGGGTGCTGGCCTTCGCCAGGATTTGGGCTGGGTACTGCTATGAACACAGCCAAGGGACAGGGTGCTCAGCAAGTAAGGGGCAGCTACTCCCTCCCACAACAGAGAGGGGCTCCCAGGCTTCTCCCACTCAGTGTCAGTCACTGTGGTAGAGCCACCTGCAGCCTCCCAGGGAGTCCTGGGTCCCTGGGCTACCAGGAGTCTACCCTTTCACCTGGGTTTTGTTTGACTTTTTGTTTGTCTGTCTGTTTGGTCTCACCTGTTTGCTTGCAGTGCACACTAGCCCGGAAGGAAGTGAGAAGGGAACCCTGAAGGCCCCAGGGCACAAATGAAGGCAGAAATAGAATCCTCTGCTGGTCTGGTTCTCCCAACAGCTTCCTGCCCAAGTATGGTGTGCAGCAGGCAGGAGTGCGAAGCATGACTGCGCTCTGGCGCATGCCTCTGGGAAACCACGTTGACTCGGGAATTCTGCTCCAGATCCCAGGTGCTTTGCTTATCTGAAGAGACTGTGCAGGCCCCTGGGAAGTGCCTTCATCCTGACTCAGAGCCCTTGCACCCTGGGAATGCTGGACAGCTGTAGTTGACTCTGCTCCAACAGCAAATGCCTGGCAGGGCGTCAGCCAACAGCAAGTTAAAGCTACGGGGAATTCTCCAAAGGCAACTCTGGGCTCGGCTGCTCAGGCCTCAGCTGGGAGCCTTCTCCTCTCATTGAGCCAGGGGTTTCCTTGGAGTCCTTCCTCCTTATGTACCAGCTCTCACAGTAGGGACAGCAGGAAGTGGCTCAGATGTGACCCAGAACCTTCTATGACACCCTTAGCCCTGGCCCTTTCTCCCAACTCAGAACTCACAGAAATTCATACAAACTGCTCATGAGTTATTCTCAACAAAAACCTTCCACAAACTTTCTGTGCTTATTTTTGCCACAGTGGGAGAGACTGGAGGGCCAAGTCAGTGGAAGAAGTGACTTTATTGTCACAGAGGAGGTGTTTGGGGGTGTGTGTGTGTGTCTGTCTGTCTGTCTGTCTGTCTGTCTCACTGTGACCAAATGACCAAATTCTATCACAATTAAGGGAGGAAAAATTGATTTTGGCTCCTGGTTTCAAAGAGTTTGGTCCATGAGTGCTTGGCCCCATGGGCTTAGAGAGAGCATCGTGGTGGTGGGATCATGAAGTCGAAGAAGATGTTCACTCCTTGGCAGACAGGAACCCACAAGAAGATAAAAGGGTGGGACACGGCCCAGGTGGGTAAAGCAGTTTCTGCATAAACTTGCAAACTTGGATTCAGATCCCCAAAAACCTCTGCCACCACACCACCCTGAACATACCTGATCACATCAGATCCCCAGAACCTGTGGAAAAGCCACACGGGAACGGCAGCCGACCTGTAATCTCAGGGTGCAGGAAACAGAGACAAGGAGTCCCAGGACACGTGGGCTAGCCAGACTGGCCTAGTGTGTGAGCTCAAGTTCAATGAGAAAAGCCTGCCTAGATGAATAAACTAAAGCACAATCAAGGGACATACCTGATATCAAACTCAGGCCTCCACATGAATAGACTGACACAGACAGACCACACACACACACACACACACACACACACACACACACACACATACACACATGCACACACACACACACACGCACACACATGCACATACACACACACACATACACACACACATGCACACACACACACGCACACACATGCACATATACACACACAAGCATACACACACATGCACACACAAATACATGTACACGCACACACACACTTAAGGTATAGCCCCAAGGCACACCCTCCAGTGACCCAGTTAGTTGGGATGATCTTTTCCAGGAGGACACAGCTGAATACTCAAAGATAGTGGTCGTTTGGCTCAGTCCTGTACAATATCTAAAGAGGGGAGGTGGAATGTTCACTCACTCACAGCATCAAGGCAAGAAGACAGGCCAGTTCTCTGGAGTTTCCCATACCCCTTTCAGCCTGCACTGGGATGAGAGGAAAGAGGTGGATGTCCCAGAATTCAAACCGTCTGACTATGAAGCCAACGCAAAGGAGACAGGTAACTCACACCTCCAGGAAGAAGCGCTACCAGGTTGGGAATCCAGGAGCTGGATCTGTGGCAGTGGTGTTCAGTTCATGGTGTAGGACCTAACGGGGAGCTTCCCAAGACCAAAGGGCAGAAGACAGAGGAAGTGTTATGGAGCATCTCCAGGTCAAAGTGCTTCTGGGAGGCATGGGTGCCTTTTCCTCTCCTCAGAAAGGACTTGGGGAAGCCCTGGACATAGCGAGCTGGGATCAGAGTAATAGATGGAAGGTGAATGTCTGCAAAGGGCATCGGTCGGGTTCTGCGTGGGGCTGGGATCGTTTTAGAAGAGGGAACCTCAATTGGGAAAACACCTCCACTAGGCTGTTCTGTAGGCAAGTCTGTGGGCATGTTCTTGGTTAATGACTATTTGGGAGGGCCCAGGCCACTTTAGGTGGTACCACTACTGGGCGGGTAATTCCAGGTACATAAAAGAGCAAAAGCAGCAATCCATGGGAAGCATCTTCCACGGCCGTGGCTTCCATTCCTACCTCGATGGTCAACTGTGATGGGAAAGTATGAGGCAAAAACCTTCCTGACTAGTTGTGATCATGATGTTTCTCACAGCAACGGAAAGCAAACTGATACACGGGAGAATAGACACATCCAAGTCCAGTCCAGCTTCTCACCCCACCTCCCGGAAGGAGAGGACCCTAAGGTGCAAAGCCGGTGAGGTTCTGTGTGCCTGTTTCTAGTCTGGCTTTGGTTCTGAGGCAGATGGCACAGACCCACATCACCCTGGAGCACTGGGAAGACGATAAACACTATTCAACAACACTGAACTGCTGTATACTTCAACGCTGTGTTCTTTAGATTCTTACTATAATTCCCTTCCTGTGTATTTTTTTTCCTGAAATAAGCAGCAGTTGGGGGCTATGGCCACCAGACTCCACAGTCGCAGTTCTTTGACACCTTTATTTCACCAGCTGACTTGAACAGGAATTACCAGGTGTCTTGAGGAAGCCCACAGTTGCAGCTCCCCACCCCAATTCCTGGAGGTGCAACCTCAGCCAAGGCTGTTCCAAGCAGTTCTTCCAAGACCTTTTTGCTAGCACGAGCCTCCACAAACTCTACCTGACCCATGTGTTAGTTACTTTCCCTTTTCTGTGGTAAAACACCTTGACCAAAGACAGCTTAGGGAAGAGAGAATTTCTTGTAGTTTGTGGGTGCAGAGGGATAAGTTCACTGTGGTGCACAGGCACGGCCAAAAGCAGTTTGCATGGTGGCAGGAGTTAGAAGCTGAGAACTTGGGTCCCCGATGAGTGGGAAGCTGAAAGAGTGAGCTGGAGGCAGGGTGAGGCTGTGCCCTCTCGAAGTCCACTCGGTGAACCACACCAGACCCTAAACAGCACCTCCAACAGGAACCACCTGGCCAGATAAACTGAGCCTGTAGGGGACATTCTCTTTCAAAGTCCCATGCTCTGAAACCATTTTCACCTAAGCCAGAGGGTCCCTTCCTGATGGCAAACCAAATAACTGCTAGGATTGGTCCAAACAAATTTACATGTTGTGATCGATCAGGCAGGTTGTTTAGGTTCAATGAACGAGTCTGGTGTGTGAGAATTTTTTTTCTATCAAAGGTGGCTAACTGGACAAGGGCCAAAATCTGTAAAACCACACACACACACACACACACACACACACACCCCTCGTGATGTACCTGTTTACCCAACCCCTAAACATTCCCAAGATCTACCCCACCCTTCCCTTGAACAATCATTAGCTGATTGCATCGGAGTATAAAGACAAACACTGCCACCAACGGGATGAGACCCAGCTTCCCACCTGTGTCAGGTATAAAAGACAGAGGCCACTTTAGCCAAGTGTGCTGTTTGTGAGCCCCGTTTGGGCTCTAGTACAGCCCTGTAAGGGGAAAAATGCCTTGCCATGCTATTCTCCCTCTGTGTGTTCCTTTGTAGGACACTGAGCTTATTCCTCCAATACGTGGAAGACACTGTGGCGCTAGCTCTCCTTTTGTTGCAACATCAGATGCTACAAATGGCTTCTCTTGCCTACCTTCAGCAGTGTGGGCTAAGCCGGTGATATGAAGAAAGTAGCAGCGGTAATGAGGCTGCCCTGTCAACAGGCCTAGCCACAAAGGACAGGGCAAGCGGCTATGTGAGAGCCAAAGAAATAGCTGAACAGTGTGAGAGGTGGGGCAGGAAGGAGAAAGAAGCAGAGGTGGAGGACTTGGCTGTAAGAGAGGCAGAGAAAAACTGTGAAGACCCAGAGAAAAGTGACCCTGGTCACTGGAAAAGTGCCCGGTCTTCCAAAGATCCTCCAGAGACCTGTCAAGTCTTTAGGGCCAAATATTTCAGCCACCCAGGCCAGGAACTACAACGCTGATTGGTGTTGGGTCTGAGGAACCCCTCTTTCCCAGACTTACGTTAACGCTTGCAAAGCTAAGAGTTTGGATATCCACGACCTGCATGGCAGCTGCCATACACTACAAGGGCACCGCCTGCATCTGCTCCCGCCTGCCTACTGACACCCTTCACCGCTGTCAAACAGAGAGATGAAGAAGCTCCCAAGGACCAACACTCAAAGAGCTTCACCTTGCCTACCCACAGCAGCTATGGGGTGGACCCCAGATGGCGGACTAGTAACAGTTTCATCCATCCGATGGAAGAAGTAATAGCATACCAAAATGGAGCCACCGTCCCAGGCTCCTCGCCTTGGAGATGGTCCACCATCCAGAGGCTCCTGGAACTTGAAGCAGAGGCCTGGTTGGCGTGCTTGAACACAAGGCAGAAAACACAGGGAGATGGCCAAGTCCAGAAAGGCCGTCCAGTTCAGCTTCCCACTGTCTCTATAAAGTAGGAGAGAACATCAGAGACCTCACTCCTACCCACCCCACCCCCCAAATACCACTCCATCGAGCTGGAAAGGGGACCTAGGAATGGGGTGGAGATGTGCCTACCTTAGACAGCAGATATGGCTACCGAACTCATGCACACAAACAGGCCATGATTGGGGGCCACACTTTATCCTTTGAAAACCTGTTCCAGATGTATGGATTGTCTATGATGAGGACATCTGCTTCTGTAGACAAGCTGACCATGATGAGCACGGAAGGAGTCTTCAACAAGATGCTAGAGGCAACATGCCATAGGCACCGGTAGCCTGGTCTTACTCCAGAGGGGAATCTCCCAGGGGAAGGGATCTGGCTGTGGTGAGTGAGTCTCAGTTCCACCTGAAAGGAACCGGAGGATGCGGGCGTCTGGTGTGCCATTCCCTTCCCATGGCTCTCTCCCTATCTGCCCAATAAGAAGATAGAGAGCTCTCTGAGGTCCTGCCCAGCCCCAGAAACCTTATGATTTCATGTGCAATGGTCATTATCCCTGGATAAACTCTGCGGCTCCCAACACAGTGGACCAAGAAGTGAGTTCCAAAACCAAGAAGCCCCGCGGAGACGTGATGCACACACCCACAGCGCCAGCCAGCCAGGCCTGGCACGATGCTGTGACTGCCCGACCTTACATGGAAAATCCACGTCTGAAGGCCTCTTCTGATCATCTGGGATGCATTAGGCTCTGGCCCTGGGTCTGGATAGAGTATAATGAAGTCCAAGGCCAGGGAGTTTACCCCTGAACTAATGATAAGTCTCTCAGCTTTGAGGAGCAAAGCCCTGGCTGGCCACAAGAGATCTCTATCACTGAGAGACCAGACTCTCCCATGACTGCCCCACCCTGGGACCAGCAGGACTTCAGCAAGGCCACAGAGTGTGAGGACTGGGCACCATGAACCTGCAGCTGAACAGGGCTGGATTCTGTATCTTCCTCTTGCCTCTGTAGCCCCGGCTCACTCCTAACACCCAGAAGTTCAAAACTGTCTTTTCCTTTATTGCTCTCCGTCCCCAGAGCCTAGGATGGACTTTTTTCCTGGACTTGACTCAGCCCCTGCCACAGAACCAGGTCAGAAGAACAGGGTAGTCAGTACTTCAGAAGCATCCTTGGACCATCAAGGGAAACTTAGAGGGTAAATATCACAGCTTCCTCTGTCCTTGGATGGGACCCCAGGGGGCATTTGAATCCCCATTCTAATGTCCCCGTGACTGGACTCGGACATGCCCATGGTGCCTCTCACCCTCCTTCCATATCTTCTCAAACTATACGTGCTTGTCTTCACTCCCTCAGAGCCTCCTGGGTGGGAACTCCGCCTAAATTAGTCACACCACTGCTGCCGGCTTCTCCCTGCCCAGACAGAGAAGCATGGGGAGCTGCATGCCCAGAGATGCTGGAAATGCACTCCTTGGAAGCCATGAAAAACAGCTGTGTCTGGTGGCACAGACCTGTGACCTAGCTACTGGAGAGACTGAAACAGGATGATCTCAAGTTCCAGACCTTGATTGCCCGCTGCAGAGTGACTTCTCGACTTGATGAGACATCATCTCAAGATAAAAAGTAAAAGAGGGGCTAATGATGTTGCTTATTGGTGATGCGCTTGTCTGCCATGTGCAAGACCCTGGGTTTGGGCTGGAGAGGTGGCTCAGCAGTTAAGAACAATGGATGCTCTTCCAGAGGTCCTGAG
Source organism: Rattus rattus (assembly GCF_011064425.1). Classification (NCBI taxonomy): domain Eukaryota; kingdom Metazoa; phylum Chordata; class Mammalia; order Rodentia; family Muridae; genus Rattus; species Rattus rattus. The sequence goes on from NC_046158.1 coordinate 8,880,728, forward strand.
TTCAATTCCTAGCAACCACATGGTGGCTCACAACCATCTGTAATGGGATCCGATGCCTTCTTCTGTGTGTCTGAAGACAGCTACGTTACATTCAAATATATAAAAATAAATATATCTTACATCTTTAAAAAATAAAGACCCTGGGTTTGACTCCTATGATCGGGGTGGGGAGGGGGGAGGAATGAGAATAGCAGAGGAGAAGGGAAAGGGGGAAGAGAATGGCAGAGACAAAGAGAGAGAATGAATATGAAAGAGATTTTGGGTTTACTTCACACAGCACACAGAAACTGACCAGATACGGTTCTCCTACAGTTTTCTGGCCCCTCCTACCCTATACAACCCAAAGTCTTGGTGACAAAGCCAGGGAACCTTGAGGTGTGGCATGGGACTCCAGGACAAGCTGAAGGCCTTGCTGTCACCCTAAGCATCCCCATCCACTCAGCAAGCAGTGGGGGAGGAGGGAGGGAAGTATGGTAGTGGGCATTTAAGAGTGGGGAGCACTGTGTCGTGCGCACTTCTGCGTGTTCCACGCGGTGGCTGTGGTCTCCATTTAGCACAAAGAGCTTTGGGGAAGGCTGTCCGTACCGCTTCCCCGCAATGGTTTGATGAACAGGCACTCCTGTCCTCTGTAAGGATTTTGCTGAGTTACTCTGGCAGCCCTGATAAGCCAGACTCAACCACCTATGCTTAATAAACCGCTTAAAGCAGTGAAAAGCAGAAAAAGGAGATGTATTTGATGTAGCTGCACTGGGAAAGGGGACAAAGTAATTCAGCGAACACACACACAGACCAAGTCCGTCTTTAGGGTCCTGGCGTGTGGTTTAGGTTTCAATTGGATCACGCATAGCTAGACAGTGCCAGTCAAAGTGTGGCCCAGCTCTTCCTGGGCTGCCTTGTCACAGTCTCAGCTCCAGCCTCTCCAGTGGCCTGATTCAAACTTCCACCAAGGACGTGTCAATGCCTTATTGGCAATTGTGATGACTATTCCTGGTGGTCACCTTGACTACATCTGGAATGAACTACAACCTAGAAATGGAGGGCGCACCTGTGATCCAGATCCTGAGGCTGGAAGACACAGCTTCTGATCTGGAGCTGGATGTAGAGATCTTGAGGCACAGAGGCCATGAAAACCTTAGCTGGGGACCGAACCCAGGGCCTTGCGATTGCTAGGCAAGTGCTCTACCACTGAGCCAAATCCCCAACCCCGGAAGACTCACTCCTTTTCACCTGCTTGCACTTACTTCCTGCCAGAGCATCCGTTGGGACCTACTTCTTCAGGATTCCAGCTTATACAGAAGATCAGGTAAAACATCTACTTCGTGGGACTGAGCAACTACCATATTTTTGGACTTCCCATTCACAGCTGCCCATGGTTGGGTTAGTCAGACTACAGACTGTAAGCCATTACTATAAATTCCCTCAATATATGGAAACATTCATAAGTTCTGTGACTCTAGAGAACCCTGACTAATACAACCATATTCCAATAGTCTGATAGGCAAAGGGAGAGCCATGTGTCTCTTTGGAACAGCCTCAACACCGGGTGGCTCTTGTGGAACAGGACGGCCACAAGGCAGTGCAGATTGGAGCTTCTCACCAGAGACCAGACTCTGTGGTGTCCTATGAGCTTCCTTTAGCTTTCCCCGCAGTGTTCTCCCCCGAGAGCCCAGGACTTACAGTGGGCAATTTGAAGCTCATGTGACTGGCAGAACCTTTCTGTGTTCCTCCATGATTCTGCGCATGAGCTAAAGTCTCACGTGTCTGTCCATAGGTAAAGAACTCCTCTTCATGCTGTTTGGCCTCTGTGAACCCATCTACCTTCCTGTGGGTGCACAGCTGGGTTCTAGGTGTGAGCTATCTAGAATATCATCGTGCAGACACATACGTGCACAGCCTGTGGGCATGAGTGGCTTCCCTGGGAGAAAATGCCAGGCGGCAGCAGGCAGCGCATTCAGTCTCAACAGCCGCCGCTGAGTGGTGTCTCTCAGCTTCTCTACATCTCACAGAGTGCGCAACATACAGGGCTGGCCCGTCCTGCGGTATTCGTACTCCTCACCTCATCAGCCCTGGACCCCACTCGTATTAGTTTCCTTCCCAGGTGCTGGGATGAAATACCTGTCCTAGTTTGCTGTCCGCTGTAGTGAGCAAAACCAACTTGGGGAGAGAAGCCAAGGCAGGAACTAAAGAAAAGACCGCACGGCACAGTGCTGCTTTCTGGCTCTTAGCACTGGGAACCACTTGCCCAGGGATGGCGCCACCCACAGCGGGCTGGGCTCTCCCACATTATTGACCCACTATTATTAATCAAGAAAATGTCTCATAAGCTTGCCTACAGGCCAGACTAACGGGAGCATTTTTCAAGTGAATTTTCCTCTTCCCAGATGACTCTAACTTGTGTCAAATCGGGAGGGGGACTGCGGGGGGTGTGGAGGGCAGTAGCATGATACCTCACAGAGCAGCTTAAGGAAGGACCGGTTGGTTTTGGCTCACTGTTAGAGGGTACAGTCTATCATGGCGGGGAAGACATGACAGTCGGAGCCTGAAACTGCCAATCCCATCCCACCATTGTTGAAATAATTATAAATTAATAAATTCTGGCAGCAGGTTCACTACCCAATGGTTCATAGTCCCAAATGAAACACACACACACACACACACACACACACACACACACATCTCACACACACCACACACAAGTCACACTCACACACACACACACACACACACACACACACACACACAAAAGTGCACTGAAAACACTACAAATGAACAGAAAACCCTAGCCCACTGCTGATGCCTGCTACATGAGCCACGACACCACCCAAGCACTGCTGTCTAACCCCACACACACCCAAACTAAGAGTTCAAAGGTGAAATGACTAAGGACCTGCAGACGTGACGAGGTCACATGCCTGACAAGCTTTAAAATGAAGAGACTATAGAATGTAGGTGCAGAGGAACCCACACATAGTCTTAGGTTTTGGGTTTTGGTCTGTTTAATGTTTTTATTTTATTTTATTTTATGCGATTTGCCTGCATGTATGTCTGTGCACCAGACGATGTTGGCTCCCCTCCAGCTGAAGTTACAGAGGCGTGTGAGAGCACTTGTGGTGCTGGGAATTGAACCTGGGTCCTCTCATAGAGCAACCAAAGCTCTTTTTTTTTTTTTTTTTATTTATTTTTTTTTTATTTTTTTTATTAACTTGAGTATTTCTTATATACATTTCAAGTGTTATTCCCTTTCCCAGTTTCCGGGCCAACATCCCCTAATCCCCCCTCCCTTCTCTATGCGTGTTCCCTCCCCTCCCCCCCATTGCCACCCTCCCCCAACAATCTAGTTCACTGGGGTTCAGTCTTAGCAGGACCCAGGGCTTCCCCTTCCACTGGTGATCTTAACTAGGATATTCATTGCTACCTATGAGGTCAGAGTCCAGGGTCAGTCCATGTATAGTCTTTAGGTAGTGGCTTAGTCCTGGAAGCTCTGGTTGCTTGGCATTGTTGTACATATGGGGTCTCGAGCCCTTCAAGCTCTTCCAGTTCTTTCTCTGATTCCTTCAAACGGGGGTCCTATTCTCAGTTCAGTGGTTTGCTGCTGGCATTCGACTCTGTATTTGCTGTAGTCTGGCTGTGTCTCTCAGGAGCGATCTACATCCGGCTCCTGTCGGCCTGCCCTTTTTTGCCTCATCCATCTTGTCTAATTGGATGGCTGTATATGTATGGGCCACATGTGGGGCAGGCTCTGAATGGGTGTTCCTTCTGTGTCTGTTTTAATCTTTGCCTCTCTATTTCCTGCCAAGGGTATTCTTGTTCCCTTTAAAGAAGGAGTAAAAGCATTCACATTTTGATCATCCGTCTTGAGTTTCATTTGTTCTAGGCATCTAGGGTAATTCAAGCATTTGGGCTAATAGCCACTTATCAATGAGTGCATACCATGTGTGTTTTCTGTGATTGGGTTACCTCACTCAGGATGATACTTTCCAGTTCCAACCATTTGCCTACGAATTTCATAAAGTCATTGTTTTTGATAGCTGAGTAATGTTCCATTGCGTAGATGTACCACATTTTCTGTATCCATTCCTCTGTTGAAGGGCATCTGGGTTCTTTCCAGCTTCTGGCTATTATAAATAAGGCTGCGATGAACATAGTGGAGCACATGTCTTTTTTATATGTTGGGGCATCTTTTGGGTATATGCCCAAGAGAGGTATAGCTGGATCCTCAGGTAGTTCAATGTCCAATTTTCTGAGGAACCTCCAGACTGATTTCCAGAATGGTTGTACCAGTCTGCAATCCCACCAACAATGGAGGAGCGTTCTCTTTCTCCGATCCTCGCCAGCATCTGCTGTCACCTGAGTTTTGATCTTAGCCATTCTCACTGGTGTGAGGTGAAATCTCAGGGCAACCAAAGCTCTTAATTGCTGAGCCATCTCTCCAGCCCGTGAACAGGGTCTTCTTTAGGAAACAGACAAACATGAGCGGCACAGGGAAAGAAGAAGCCCAGGATATGTGAGGTCAGACTGTCCTGATTACTCGGCTAATGAGGAAGAGGAGGAAGGGCCCGCATTCAGGTTACAAACCGTTGTCTGTGCTTGGTCAGCATCTTCCATTCTGGAGCCACACCAGGCTTTGCAAGGTCATAAAAAAACAAAAGGCTGCCTCGCTCTCACCATCCTGCCTCCAAGGCCCCTGTGGTAGGCAGAAAGGGGGTCTCTGTTTCTCACAGGCAAGAAACAGGAGACGGAAGCTGGTTGCTCAGTTCATCCAAGTCCAGGACCCCAGGAGTGAATGGTGCCATCCACAGTTAGGATGTGTTTTCCCATCTCCCCTCACCCAGTCTAGATGATCCCTCATAGACATGCCTGGAGGTTCATCTTCTAGCTGATTCTAAGTCAGGTGGACAGTCAGTATTAACCCTCGCACCACCTAGAAATGAAGAAATAAGCAGTCTGTCCAGCCTGTTAGCAGTTAGTCCACAGTCAAGTCGTGCTGGACCAGACCAAGCTGGGTGAGCCAGAGCAGTCCCGTGCATGACTAGGGAATGTGGCAGGATCCTGCAAGATTTCCCTACAGCTCCCAACACCCAGGGTCTAACTTTCCACTCAACCTCATACAGGAACAGCACCCAGAGCAACAGGAAGTGGGAGTCCCGGTTCTACCTCGCTTGCCGGCAGTGGTCACAGGACCATGGTCCTTGTCCCTTCCATTCTGGGTCAGCCGCAGGCTGTTCATACCTCCATCAGTGACAGGCATCCTGAGGTCTGCAAGCCAAGTGACCTTTGCTGCAAAGGGTCCAACCCTCTCTCTGGGCCTCAGTATCTCCTTAACGGGAGGGGAAATGGGTCTCTGAAATGTCAAAATGTCTCATTTGGCCCTCATGCGTCGATTTGAGGTGCATACACCAGAGAACTTGCAGGTAGGGGCTCCCGAAAGCAAACCCAACACTTAGAGGTGACGCTGTCAGACCCAGGAACAGCCGAGGACCCAGAGCCAGCTCTGGTCAGGAGCCCCTGGACCCTCATACGAAGGGGATTGTTCCTCAGGGCTCCCAGAGTGATGTGACGACCCATGCTTAACTCAGATACAGATCACCAGTTCCCAGGACCCTGGAGAATTCCTTTGCTAAGAGACACCGCTGCCACCTCTTGCCTATGACTAAGGCTACGTCACACCATAGCTGGCGATAAAGAGGTAGCTGATCCCCAAAGCAATGGAGTGACCTAAACAACAGGAAGAGGGGGCACAGGAGCCCACCTGGGTTGGTGCTGGCCCCAGGGAGCTGGTGTTAACACAGGCTGAGCATGACTTAGGTCCACTTTCCTAGGCCACAGAATTTGTGCCTTTCCACAGAAGAAGAATCCAAGTCCCTTGGCAGACCACCTAAGGCCTCCTGGCCTTGCAGGAGTGCCACCTGCAGAATTGGTTATACGGCTGAGCAATGTGACTCTGCAGAAGAGGGCCTGGCTTGGGGACTCCAGGCACCAGAGTCACACACCCCTTGCCACAATCCCTCATAGTATATAGTAGTACCCCCTAGTTCCTGCATGGAGATGGGGTGAACAGGACACAAGACAAGGGGGCTACATGAACAGATGGTCATCCCTCTGCCCTACTGACGCCCATTCCTGGGTCCAAAGGTCCCTTCAAGCTGGGGTACTCTGTGGCTGGGCTTGTCGGCAGGGAGAATTGAAAGCAGGCAACACAGAGTTCTCATGGTGCGCCTAGATGAAGCTTGACTGACATTGCAGGAAAGTGTCCACCAAAAAGCCTTAGAGGGGGAGGGTCTGGGTCCCCTCTGCTCCCCCAGTTTCTTCCAGTAAAGCACAGGGAAGAGCCCAGACTTTGTCCTCCTCCCCCAACCCCTCACCTCCTGCCTTCAACTTTCCTCAAGTTCTGTCTCCAAGGACCGTGTTTCGCCTCCCTAGAAAGGAGCGCGCAGAACCGCATTTAAAGCATTTTTCAAATGCACGGAGCAAGCATCATAAAAAAGCTACACGCAGCTAATTTTGTCCGCCTGGTTCATGTATTTCCTAAATAAATCTTCCCAGAGACCTAGAATTTTGTCCCATTCCTAAGTGAGCTACAGAGCACATTTACCAGGGCGGGGTGAGTTGGACAGTGCCAGAGGGTGGAGGGGACAAGAGAGACATAGAACAAGAACATGTCTCTGCCTCCAAGAGGAGGGACCAGCCTGAAGCTCAGGCTGGTTCGTCAGCTGTTCCTACCCCACATTCTGGATTCTGGGACATCCAGACCATGCCAGGAGTGGGCGCGGTGGTTCCTCAGGCCCCAGCAGAGAAAGCTGCCCAGCCACCTTCCCCCAGCTGAGTCAGAGACATCCAGGCCACACTAGCCCCTTGGTGGCCAGGCTGGCAAGCACAGCCTATCTCAGGGTGATACTGGAGAAGGGAATGCGGGTAGCAGCGGGATGTGGGGAAGCATCATTATCCTTTCCTCCCCCTTTCAGAAACCCGTGAGCACGGGTCCTCTGCCTCTGCCTTCCAAACAAAGTGGACAGGACAGCAGCCACCACCAGTTGAACATGTAACATAAGGAAGTTATGAGATCCCTGCTGTGCATGCAGGGAGACTGAAGCACCAAGAGAAGAGGGGCCATTTTCCCAAGGCTGGGAGCCAGGACCTTGTGTGCCATCCACCAAGGCCTGTGCCCTGCCTTCACCCCCAATCAGCCAGGACCATCTTGCTCACCACAGACAGACATGCAGGCCTTCGGAGCGCCCACCTATCTGGCCCTGCTCTTACGCAGGATATTCAAAGTACCCTGACCACAGTCGCTCCCCAAAGTCACCCCAGCTCCAACCCATAGCAAACCCACACACGGGCTAGTTTGGGGACTAGCAGAGCAGGCCAACTACCACGGGAAAAGATGGGACAGGGCAGAGCCTCCACCAACCAACTTCCCACCAGTGCTGGCTGCTCATGCAGTCACAGCCTCCCAGGAGCTGTCCAGAAAGAGGGGAAGTAGCCCAGGAAGAGGGGCGAAGGTCCTTGTAGACATGTGGCAGTTTGCAGACAGCCTTTTGCCTAAAAGGATGGGTAAGGTCCCCTTTGTGTAACCTATCACTTGGCTTTCCTTCCTGTCACTCTGGAACCTCCCCATACTCCTGAAATAAAAATAGATGTGCTCGCGGGGACAAAAGGGTCCCTGATCCACAAAAACCTATTCTCCTCAAACAGTCGAGTTTTTCTCCCCCTGTTAACAATGACAGATAGGTCTGGTTCTATCCTCCTCGCCTGACCACAAGGGACAAGCCTGCTGGGCCCAGGATGTAGCCAGGATGTCTCCTGGGACAAGCTGGTCCACCACAGGGTGTGGTGCTAGTCTGTCCCTATCTTGTTTGAACCATAAAGAAAAGGTTTCTAAATATAGCCCGGCTCCTGGTAGCACCCCTGCCACTCAATAAATGCTTCCTTCTCTCTGTCAGTAGTGGCCTAACTCCCCTGATTCGGGTCCCCTTTCCCTACCCACCCCACCTCCTTTTCCTCAGGCCTAAGGTCAGCCTTGCAGCTCATCCAAAAGGCTAAGGTAGGAGGACGGGAAGCCAGCCTGGAATTCAGAGTGGGTTCCTTCTTCTGTCGAGGCCACACTTGGGTTTTACAACCAGGATGAGTTCTGTGTCTTCCCATATGATGGTGCTGAGAGGGAATTTGGGGGCTGTGGCCTGGGAGCAAAGGGTATTGGTGGGTTACCATCAGAGAAGGACCCACCCGAAGTGAACCTGAGGGCGAAGGTGAACCTATGGACCCCAGTGGAGGGTCTCCCTGAGGCCAGCACAAGAGGCCAGGCCAAAGGTATATAGGCTCCATCCAGGCCATGACCCCTTGGATCCTCCTCCTGCCTCTTGTCCCGTGAGGCATGTATGCCTACAGCCAAGACAGCAGCCTACAGCTCATACATGGCTTCCAAGCATCAGGGTAGACTCTCCTTCTGGCTGTGTGCCTTCTCGGTACACCAGTTGGAAGGACGGATTCTTCGTCAGGCCCAAGGTCTTGGTGTGGACAATTGAACCTTCCGCAGGGGGATCCTAGCAGGGAGGAGAGTGAGAGATCTTCAAACTCCAGCAAAACCTCAAGGGCAGACTCAGGCGCCCTCCCCAGTGAGGTCCCATCTTCAGCCTCTCAGCCTCGATGCCAGGGATGTAACAGATCCCGAACATAAGGCTTCACCATCGTCTTCATTGGATTTAGAATCACCCTGGAAATATGTCTCCAGGTGTGCCGAAGAGGTGTCCCCAGTTTAGCTGAAGAGAGAGGAGACGCACTGAGTGTGGCCAGTGTCATCCTATGACTTTAATTTTTTTTCAAAACCTATTTCAATGATGTTTCTTAAATATTCTAACCTCCCTTGTAGCCCACCACCCACCAGAGGTAGCGGAAAAGAAAGGATACGGGGTGGTGGGGGGCAGTGGAGTTTAGAAAGGTTGTTTGGATCCCGGATACACCAGCAGTCCAGTTCGCTAGAGTCGGGGTAGCAAACACGAATCAGCAGCGGTGGTGCTACCTAGCAGAGGCAGCCAGGCCTCAGCCTGTGCTCAAGTGAGCAGGAGAAACCAACAGGAGCACCAGGAGACGTTCTCAGCTGTGCCTCTCTCCGGGAAACAAAGGTCATCGAAGACCTAAGCCCCAGGAGTGTTGTACAGCTAGCTATAAGCAAGTCACGCTCAGCCTCGGTCACTGTCCATTAGTTCTACTTATTCCCTCCAAATATCACGTGTCCTCCGTGGGTCTCGCCTCAGCACGTGCGTCTGTCTCAGCTGACATCACTCTGCCAATCAGCCTGAGTCCGATGAAGTCGCACACCACCACAAGTTTTTTGGTGTGTCTCCTTCTGTGAAGTCCCGACAGGTGGAGCTCAGCTACACGATGTAAGGTGGACCAATACATGCGTGTTGTTATTAAGAATCCTTCATCACGTGTCCTTTCACATGCTTGCCTTAGCAGAACACCCTCTCTTCTGTGTCTGCTTCAGCTAAACCGTTTCCTCACGAGGCTGCCTTAGTCTTTCACCTGTGTCCACTTCAGGAAAACACTCCTTCGCGTGTGCGCCCCAGAAAAACACCATCCAACACAACTGACTTTTCAAAGAACCCTTAAGTGCCTACCTCACCATCCCATGGACTTAATACAAAGTCCACCTCCCTCTACTTCATGACGGCTGGTGCCTTCTGACAAACCCATTTCCTGCCATGAAGACGTCTCTGTCATGATGGATCATGCTAATCACAGTAAGCCCTTCCTTCCTCAAATTGCTTTTGTTGAGTTTTTTTTCTCATCAGTGAGGCAGTGTGGCCTTCGATAAATATCTCTGCATATCACAGAACGTGTCTCTGACCTGTCTGGCTTCCCTGTGGCAGATGACACGCTTACACCTCGGAGTAAGGAACACTCTGGGAAGCCAAATGATAGAGACCAGAAGGCATCCCTCACAGGACCCTGGAGCATCTGCCTGGGATCCTCCCATCCCACGGCATCTGTAAGTCACCTGCATACATGGCAGGTGGGTAGAGGCTGGAGGTGCAGAACACTGTGGTTTGAATGTTCAATGTTCCCTGTAGGTTCATGTGTTTCAATCCATGGCCCTCAGCTGTGGAACTTCGAGGAGAGGGAGCCTTCCTGCAGGAAGTAGGTCACTGAAGGTGGGCTTTCGGTATTCATAAGCTGGCTGCACCTCCTGTCTCTTCTCTGCTTTCTGACTGCAGATGCAATATGACTCATGCTCCCACCGCCGTGTCTTCTACACTATGATGGGTTGTATCATCTCAAATCAGGAGCCAAACGCGATCCTTCCTCATGTAAATTGCTTTGGTTATGTATTTTGTTACAGCAACAAGGAAAGTAACTAAGACACAGGGTCAATGGCGGTCCATGGAGTCAGTAGCTGCAAAGGTGTCCTCTGCAGCCCGGAGGACAGGGAGGACCTCCAGTGGCATCTCGAAGAAAGTGGCAGATCTCACTTGGCCTCCAATTCTCCTTCCATAGGCTCAATTGTCACCCTGGCCTGCTTGCCCATTGTCCCAAATAAATACAAAGACAATGCCAGCATTCAAGGGAGTGGCTTAGACACCCAGCATCCTCGAGTGTGGACTCACGCCTCCGGAACCCTGCCTGCACCTCCCATCCAGGTGTGAGCATGGCTGACCTCACACCTCCATATGCTCTACACTAAGAGTGAGCCATGTGGGTCCCTGTAGCTCCGAGAGGAAGACCACAGCCTCCAGCTCCATATCCCACAGCTCCCACAAGACAGAGTGTACAGGCAGAGGCCAGGACACCAGTGTGGCCACTGTCCAGGTAGGCATATTGGATCAGGTGCACATGCACCTCGGGCTGAAACAGGAGAAAGGGTTTAAGAAGAGACATCAACTCCCTTTGTCTGTCACATCGCCCAGCCTGCTTGGCCTCCCAACTTCCCTGCAAGCTTACTTGCGCTGTCCACTCAGTGGCTTCCCTGGAAAGGACAATGGAGAGAATGGAGAGGGACCCACAGACCCCACCAAACAGCACCAAGATGAGATGATTGTGAAACCAGAGCCCTCAGGACTCAGGGCACGCAGCAACAGGTAAAAATATCACTCAGTTCTAGATCAAACCGACCTGAAGCCGGACCTCCTAACCAGGGAGATTGGTCAGCAGCAGCCCATGAGACTGCATCAGCCAATAGGAGCTCATTTGACTGGGGAGACCCGGGCATGTGGGAAGCCACAACCCTGAGGCCATGAGGGCCTCCTCTGTGTCCATTTAGAACCTCCATGACCTGTTTCCTGCCTGGCTGGGATGGTTTGCTTCTTCCCACACACACATTGTCTCAAGAGGAACATGGAAGCCAAAGTCCATACCCAAGTGGCTCCGTCCTATGACCTGACTTCAGAGAGGCCAGCGTACCTCAGCCAAGGGAAATAAACAAAGAGCACAGGGTAAACATGAGACTCGGGGCCTATGTGTACACGACAATCATCGGTCACTGTTGAAATGGACCTGAAAAATCCCAGCCATGCCCTAACTCAGTCCACACACTTAACTAGGGATGCCCAGCTCTGGGCCCACCCGTGTTATGAGAAAGGCCAAAAAGAGAGAAGAACCAGGTCTCCTCAGTGAGACTCCGGCTGCAAGTGCTGGATGTGTTGACTTTATTCTGTGTTGTCCCTCAGCTATAGGTACATGACCTCGGTAGGTTGTAGATGATCGTTCCGGTAGCAGCAGATAGTGGAGGGTTTACAGGAACGCTGGAAGCCATGTAGAACTGGCTTGTCCTAGACTGCCCACTCCAAACAAGTTCCGTGCTGGACCCCACGGACTCGGGGGACTCACCATGGCTCAGATGTAGCCTCGCCCACTCCCTAGGAACAGCCAGGGAGAAGAGATCCCAGGATACCACACACACACACACACACACACACACACACACACACACACACACACACACACAGGCTGAGAGCTGAGCATGAGTACAACACTAGGGCTCACTGCCAGCCCCACAGCATCCGAGGCCATGCACAGTAAAGCAGCATGTAAGTCCGGGGGCAGACGAACCCCCATCCTCTGAGCCTCACTGGCCCCTGCATGCTGCTTAGAAGGTCTGTGTCAAAAGACCCAAGAGAAGGAGGCCCTGTCCAGTCTTCATGCTCAGAACCACCTTCTTGGTGTTCTTGGTGGTGCTCCCTTGGATTCAGGACCTCATCTTAACATATTGCTGGGTTCCCCAAACTCCTAGTGGGTCCAGACCCAGTTACTTCCTGTCTCTGTCCTTAGCTGCTTACCAGGGAAGTACAGTAGGGCCCTGTTCCCAGGATGCTGGGGGTGGGATCAGAAAGAGACAAAAGTAGGGCTCCCAAGTCCTGGGAAGATGGTAGGACCCCAATAAAGAGGAGAAGAAGACAGGGAAGGTTCACAATGGACCCAAGGCCTCTTCGTTTTCCTCCCACTCCCCTTTCTCCTAGACCCTCACCTCCCCCACCAAACAAGCCAGTGCTGGGCCTGAATCCCATGGAAAACAGTCCCACACATATTTTTCTGAGATTTTTAAACCTTCTTTTGGCAACGCTGCCTCTGTTCTATGACCCAAGCCGTCCTGACATAGGACGAGCCTGACCCAGAGTCTTGGTCCAGTCTGTGGGCTGCAGTAGCCAGGGCCACACCCCACCTACTAGCCAGCCAGTTCCCCCAACTGTCGCCCACCCGCTGCCTCCCAGAGCCACTCTCCTGCAGATGCTGGACACAGGAGCAGACAGGAGAGAACAGTCAACCCTGGCAGTGGCTTCAGGAGTTTCCAGGGCTGCTTGGCATAGCATAGCATCCTGAATGTGACAAGATGCCCAGGTGGATGACTTCATTCTCTGCTGCCGCCAAGAGTCAGGAGAGGGCCCAGTCCAGCTGGTAGATAGTATGAATGGTGCTGGTGAGAATTAAGTCCAGAGAGACCTCACCAGGGCCAAGAATGGCCAGCGGGAGCTGGCCTGACCATGCCCCCAGCAAATCAGACTTGGTTAGGACGGTACCTGCCCGGCACCCAGAACTCTTGTGCCTTTGTGTTAACCCCATGCTGAAAAGGCAATGTCACCCCATTTCATGGATTAGAAACTGAGGCTTGGGGAGGGGTCCTAGGTAGAACTGAGATTTCATGGCATTGGTGTGAGGGCCAAGGCCAATCAGGCTGGACCTTGTAGTCAATCTCAGCATCTAATAAACAAGCAGGCAGTGGCAGGAGGCCACAGTCTCAGCCTTCGGGTTTGGAACATGCTAAGGATGTGCAGTCTGGCCCCAAATCCTGATGGGAAACTTGTTTCATTCCCTGGAGCCTTACCTGACCCATCCATAAATAAAAAATATCAAATGTTAACTTCACATTCTGAGCCAGGACCCGGAAATATGGCCCAAAACAGCAGCATGTTCTAAAAGTGACCGTGAAGAGGTTGGCGAGTAGGGATATGTCAAGATGTCCAACCAGAGGTGTGTACAGGGAATGAGGCCCCATCTGAGCTGGAAATGACAGCCTGAGGACAAACTATGGCCACTCCAGTCTTCAAGGGCCCTAAGCAGTGGCCTGTCCCTGCAGCCTGGCCTGGGAAGGGGAGTATCGTGGCCAGAGGGAAACAAGGACACTGCTGCCATCATTGCTACTCGCAATGACTTCTGGGAAGGTGATGAGACAGACAGAAATAAGAGGTCCTACACATGCCACCTCCTGACTGATAGAGGAAGATCCTGTCAGAGATCACAGGGTTTCTGTCTTGAAAATGCAAGCTGAGCCTTCCTGCCTTTCTTTACGTTTTGGTTTTTTGTTTTGCTTTGCTTTTGCTCTTTATCTTAATGAGAAGAAGCCTTGAGTGGCGGGCGTGTGAGTCTCTGCTGTGGAAAGGTCAGGAGCAAGGGCTTGTGTCCTGCACCGACACAGACCCTTCCGGAGGGCGTGGTCTGCTACCAGGTGTCCCTAGGTGACAGAGCCTGCCTTGTCTCCCGTGCCGTCTCCCAGGCCTCCTGCCAATGGGCGCCCTGTTGGCCCATGTAGTTGTGGTTAAGTTACTACAGGGGTTTATTTTTATCTTGCACCAACAAAACTATGCCCCAGCTCTGTCGAGCCACCCTCTACCTTCAGGCACAGCGTCATTGTGACTGTAGGAGGGGACAGGAGTAATGAGACAGAAGTGGCAGTCATAGGCTCTGCTGGTGGACTGTCAGGGAATAGCCCAGTCCTGCTCCCACCCCCATGGCACTCCCCAGTACAAGGGCACAGTTCTCCGAAGGCTAAGTCGGGGCACAGACGTGCCACAGCCCAGCTACTGGGAGCGTAAGGGTCACACTGTGCATGTACTTGGCCGGGTGTCTTTCTGATGCCACGTGGCTTCTAGCACCCATGGCAACTTCCGTCACTCTGCTCCGTTTACCTATGAGGAGGCTGAGGACCCTCAAGTCGCACGTCCCTCTTGTTGAGTATTCCTCCCAAGCCACACGTCCTGCAAAGGTCCTTCGGGCCTGCCTAGCTATTGCCCCGGATGGAAAGCCCATGGGGCAGCCTGGGCTTCAAGTCAACTCAAACACACCTGGCTCTCCCTGCCAAAGAGGGGATCCAGGCACTCACACAAAGGCTACCTAGAGAATGGCACTATTGGGGCCTGGCTGAGCTTAAGACAATTCGTGGGGTCAGGTGACCAGAAGAACCCTTTGGGGCGACAGTGTTTGACATCTGAGGCTGACTTCTCAACATCAGGCAGAACTGCCCTGGCCAGATGGAGGTCCTAAGCCAGGAATGAGAGTACCGTGTTGTGGGTACACGTAAACTGCTGTATGCAGCTGTGGGGGGAGGCCCAGCGCCATGATCACTTGGAAGTACCCTGGTTCACCTTCAGATGACGCAGGTCTGGTGGCATCTGGCTGCAGCCAACCACACACTGCTCCTGGGCATGGAGGAGATCACAGTAAAAGGACACAGTGAATGGTCAGAACCCTTTGGGACACCGACTGAGTGGCTATCATGTATAGGATAAGCGCTGGAACATTCTGGAAGGATTAAACACAAAGCTACAGAAAGCTGCCTTTTAAGGACTCAGCTCCAGAAAGCCTACACACACACACACACTCAAACACACACACACACACACTCAAACACACACACACACTCAAACACACACACACACTATACATTCACAAATCAACATTTACACTTTAAACACACATACACTCAGACATGCACACTCACAAATACTCACTCACACTCAACATTCAAATACACACTCACACCTATGCACATTCACACACTAACACTCAAACACACACACTCACTCACACTGTCAACATTCATACTTAAACACACATACACACACTCATACTCATACACACATATTCACACTCAAATGCACGTGCACGCGTGCGTGCACACGCGCGCACACATACACACACACACGCACGCACGCACGCACACACACGCACGCACACACACGCACACACACTCCAGCATGGCTTGTGCTAATTCCACCAGGCTAAGAAGCCAGATGGAAGTCGGTCTGAGTTTGAGTCAAGACTTGGCCACTAGCCAGCTATGTGACCGTCAGCCGGCCTCGGCATCTCATTCATGTGTCATTCAGCAGATCTCTCAGGTGGAGGCCAGGAAGTTCAGAACCCGTGACCTTCATGAAGAGTCAATAGAACCATCAAGACCTATGGAGAGACTTCCGATGCCCTTGCTCCTAAATCCAAGATTAGGCCCCAGGTCTGGGTTCAGACTTCATTCTGATCCATGCCCTACTTTCTATAGGATGTCCTCAAAGGTGAGGTGGACAGTGAGCCCCACCGCCAGAGACCCAAAGTCATCGTCATAACTATGAGGTCCACAGTGCACAGAGGACAGAACCAACCACACCCAGTGTGTGGTGCGGCGTACGGCTTTGAAAAGAGGTGAGCCTGCGTTAACAGGACAGCTGTCGGTCCCTGTGGTCCACATGCTGAATTCAGCAGAATCCTGCAAAGGAGGAAGTCAGGCCTGACTGGGTCAGCCCGGGCGGGCTCTCTGGAGAAGGGTTCTCCTTGGTGGTAGCTGCAGAGGCCAATCCCCTTTAAAGTTTTCCTCTCCTGTGGTCATGGCTTCCGTGGGCACCTGAAGCCCGGGGCAGCCTCTTAGTCCATCATCCCCTGCAAGCCTTAAGAGTCGCAAGTGGGGTGGGTGAGAGTGCGTCTCAGCTCTCGTGCTGATTCCCGACCCTCGAAAGCCCCTGCTACAACTTCAGCATCACCCGAAGTGCATCGCAGTTCGCTCTGACAGACACAAAGGTCTTCCTGCATACCGTGGAGGCTCTTACTGACCACTCAGGGTCCCCAGCATAGATCTAATGGGAACACAAGACAGATAGGTGTCTCCCGCGACAATGGGCAAGACTTCCTTGGGAACTTTTTCAGAGCGGTTGCTCCCTGTGTCCAGCAGTAGCATCACTCAGCAGACATCACTTCCCAGCCTCAGGAGAACAAACACAACTCCCTAAGGCCTACCAGCCCTCCCCCGTCCTCGAGCAGGTCACAGGAGACAACTTCAATCAGGTTAATCCTCTTGTAGGCCTGTCTAAGATGGCCGCCATGCTGCCTGCCCAGGAGGCTCTGTCAGACCGGGACCAGAACAGAGGCTCCAAGGACAAGCCTTTGCTGGCACGACTAGACCCAAGTCCAGATGCCTGCCACTAAGTGGTGCTCAGGATTCAACACAGGCTGACTGAAAGTCCCACAAAGTTGGTCAGCCCCACTAGTGGAGAACAACAGCATAAGTCAGCCTCAGGGCCCCCAAAGGCAGTGGGAAGGGTCAAGAGCTTAGCAGCTATTTCCACGGGGGAAAAATGCCTTCAGGCCTCCCAGGGGCTGTGACTCAGGGGTCCCTGCTGCCAGATGGCTTCTTGTCAGATTGCTTGGGCCCTGGCTCCTGTCACAGTGAGGGCTGCTCCAAGCAGGGCCCTAAGGTCAGCTACGTAACCAATAGGACCTAGGCCTCTCATCCTGGCACAGACAGAAGTCAGTAGGGCCCAGCCAACTTAGGTCCAGTGACAAACAGTATGACCCGAGCTTTCCCACCTATAAAGTGCACCATCAAGCTGTGAAATGGCTCACAGGACCCTAAAAATCCACAGGTTTGTTCAACCCAGCTATAGGAGCTATAGGGCCTGAACCCTGCAGGGCTGCGTCCCCAAGCATAGCCCTCCACAGACGCTCACACTGTTGCCCTGTGCAGTGGGCATCTTCATCAGACAATGCTATGCCACATTCTTAAAACCAGTATGAGGCTGTTTGTCAGACCTATGTCTGTAACCATGCACAAAGATGACAGGACCTGTGTCCCACGCATCCTCACAAGCAGCCTTTCCACCCGGCGGAGCCTGACTGCAATGGCAGAAAGTGAGCAGGCCTACAGGGGAGGCTGGGGATCCCTCCTGGAGGGCTGGGCCTATGATTGCATGTGCCAGTGTCCTTGTGGTACCTCCTCATACACAAAGACCAAACGGACACGGCATCTAGCTCAGAATTGCTCTGGGTCAGGAGGGACAGAAGGACAGTGTCGTGTGAACACCATTCCTCCTCCCCATGGTACACGGCAGCCAAGATCTGAGGACACCATGAGAGGCATGACACAGCCCTATAAAACCACAGGAAGCACCGAAGAGTTGCTGGAACCAGAGGACACCAAAAGAAGAACACCCTGAAGGCCATAGCCCTTGTCAGGCCGTGGGGGCGATGGAGGGATGACAGGGCTTGCTGGAGAAAAGTCCAGGGTGCTTCGGTCCATGGAACTAGCAACGTAAGAATGGGGCGAAGCTCTTGCCCAGCCTCCGTCACATGGAAGGCCTGGATGAGAGAACCCAGGACAGCCCTACAGAGAGACCCTGGACTCTGCATTTCCGGGGAAACCCATCATCCATCCCACTCCAAGCAGGGCTAGGAGAGAGCTCGGGAGGTATTTCATGTTCTGTGTCACCAAACCATGGCGCGAGCTTCATATTTTCCCACTGACGTCAGCGGCGTGGTCTGAAGCGGCTGCAAAAGCCTCGGCAGCATAATTGCAGCTGTCTCCGCAAAGCGAAGTCAGATGGTTTTTCCGACCTCCAGCCCCCGCTCCTCCCCCAGGCCTCTCTCCTTTTTATTATGTTCCTTGGGCCCCATCCAGATGTTCCCTGCAACAACAACCCTCCAAAAATTTACAAAAAGGGAGCGAGAGCGAACAGCTTCCTGCCGGCTAGGGTGGAAGTGGCGACGTGGCAGTGTGGGGGCAGCCACGTCTGCAGGCCTGGCGGGCGGGGGAGTGGCCACATTCAAAGAATCAGGCACATCAGACACCCTTTAAAGTCCATGTCTTCTCCACCCCGTGCCCTGGGTCCTGGGGACATGGCTGAGGGGCCAGGGGATTCACACTACCTCTGCCTTATATGGGGAAGTCTTAGCCAGGCTGCGGCTGAGCAGAGACCAAGGCACTGTGGTCAAGACCAGGCCGGTGTTTAGACTGACTTAGCATCATGCCAACTACACGTGTAGCTGGGGTCTCCATGCTATGGAGGTGGTGCCTAGAGCTTCCATTAAGATTGGTCTTCATCTGAGCTGGCAGCTGGGATCACCTCACCCGGATGAGAGCACCTGCCGACAAGCGCAGCCCCTGACCAGGTAGAGCAGAAGAGATGGGGTGGACTCCTCAGTTTTGGGGAACAATCATCGGAGCCTCCAAGGCAAGCAAGGGTCACACAGGAGCATGCTGGGTTAGGCCTTCCTTACAGAAGAACTATCTCCCAGGCTCAGGAATGGGCCTCGAACTACTAGGCCACAGGCACTCTGGGAGAGCAGTCCACAGTGTCACACAGTATGTCCTGCCATTCCTGGATACCAATGAAGCCTTTGTGGGAGCAATGGCCAGCCTCTAACTGACCCACAAAACAATAATCCCCAATGCTATCTTAAAAGATGTTGGCCCTACCCAGTCCATCGTGCCCTGGAGTGCTGACCCAAGTAGGCAGAGTAGAGAGACAGAGTTGAAGCCAGCCAGGGGTCAGCAAGCTATGAAAGGGGTCAGTAAGCTATAATGCAAGGCCGATGAACCCCAGGCTATGACAGAATGACCCGTGACACCTCCCTGTCTCCTGCCCTCCCAACCCATCACTGAAATGCTAGCCCTAAAGCTTCGGGTTTCTGAGATCACCTCAGACCCAGGGATATGCTGAGGGCCTTGGAGCACCTGGCAGTTCCCATAATGCTTGGGGCTTTCTTAGGGACAGGATGCATGCAAGCACTAGCAGAGAGGACAGAGCCCAGGAGAGACCAAGCCTACACTGGCACAGGTTCCCATCCAGAGGAGACGTGCTGCCCCCCGCACTGTCTCCTGAATGTTTGTGAGTGAGCCAGGTCAGCCTATACAGCCGCCATGCTGAGGAGGGGGTCCTTATTGGGCGTGGGCTACGCTAACTGTGCCTGAACACTGTATAGAAAACTGCGGTCTCAGCTCTGCTGAGATCAAGTGACCTAGCATGGCTCAAGGCCCCACCATAAATCACACTGTCAGCAAAGACCACTGAGGTGACCCGAGACCGCCAGGCAAACTCAGACACTGTCAGGCCAGACTCTCCAAGTGGGTTGAGGTCAGAGGTCACCTACCAAAAGCTGGGTCGGGGCCATGCCTTTGGGAACTGTGTAGGGTGTGGCCAAACCAAGCCTGCCAAGTTAACCCTTGACTAGATAGTGTCCCCAGGGTGAGGTGGGCAGGGAGGCCATCACCTCATCTCCCATGAACCCCTGTAGGGGCAGCAGGAGAGACAGATGGTTAAATCCTGGAGGAAATTTACGGTGCTATAGGAGGAATGGGGGTTGTCATGACAGAGGCCATGACATATCCAGGGCCCAAGACCACCTGTGACAGAACCTAGATCCAACTGGCCTCCACTGCACATTCCTCCTACCCCCAAGATGCTTCTGGAGCAGGAAGCAGCTTGCAGGATCCAAGGCTGGCATGGCTGTAAGAGGTGTGGCCCCTCTTGAGAAGAACCGCAATTTCTTTGCTTCACTTAAGAAGGACTTTGGACTTGAATATTAGTGTTGGCTACCATATCTGTGGGGTCCCACTTGTTCCCTCCTGGGACCCCAAGGCAGTTGACGGTGGGGCATCTCAGCCCTGCAAGGAGTCAGGTAGTGTTCCTCCCAGCTGAGAGAGCCCTACTATGGAGGAGGGCTGTGTTAGCTACAGACATCTTTCTGCTTCCTACTAAGGAGCCAGACCCACAAGAAGAGTGCATTGAGTCAGCAGCAAGAGGTATTTCAGTTAGACCTGAGGAAGATTGTCAGAGCAGAAGCTTGCTTACAAATGGGTTCCAGGAATTCCCTCTGTGTCTGAACCACAGGGGAGAAGCTTCTGGAAGCTTCCCAAGCATAACATGGTGGTTGGGAACAGCCTGGACAACCTCAGAAATTCTTAGGAAACAGTAGTTAGAGGAGCCACAGCTCCCTCCAAAGTGCAGAAAGGGAGGGTTGGACCTGCTCCAACCACAGTGGACAACTGGCTCTGCAGGGCACCACCTGCAGGAGAAAGAGTGAGTTTCTGCTCTACCCAGATGGCGGGCACTGGCAGAGGCAAAGACAGGCCATGGGGTCTCCCAGCAGTAGCCAGGAGAGGTGCTTAAACAGGGTTCCCGGTTCCACATCACACAGTAGGGGCATGATTCTTGGCTGTGGCGGCACCTGGTGGGAAGGCCGCTGAACACTGAACACACCTGACTCCTTCTGGCTGTCGGTGATGAGCTGTAACCAGGAATGACACTGAAGGTTTTCTTTGCCCTGTGTTGTCCTTGAGGAACTCCTATTCATCCTGCAGTGCCAAGCTTGATTGTCAGCTGGGAAGACTTACCCGTCCCCTTGCCCGCTGGTATGGTCACTTCACTATAGTGGCCCACTCAGCCTTACCTGCCACCAGGATGCAGCCTGGAAGAACTCCAGACCATAATCAGACGACAGAGTGGGTCTGGAGAGTTTGAGCTGTGGCAGGACTCAATGGAGATGTGCAACGGTAAAGTATACACCAGGGCTTGAGGACTGGGTACTGAAATTCAAGTAAAAAAAATGTCTTATTTATGGCTCATACTGAATTCATGTGGAAATGGAAACTGTTTCACATACTGACTTAAATAAAACATGAAATTCATTTCACCTGGTTTTAATGTGGCTAGCAGGAAGTTTTCAATTTTCAGTTGCATATTTAGTTTATGTGAGTTTTCAGCTGAACAAAAACCCTGCATTTGCCTACAATCACGCACATGACCCGGCCACATGCCTCCAGTGGCATTTTCTGAGTGGATAAACAGATGGGTGGATAAGCAGATGGGGGATGGGTCAGTGGCTGGCTGGGTAGATAGGTAGATGGGTGGAGGATAGGTGGGTATGTGAATGGGTGGTGGGTTAATGGAATATGGTTAGGTGGATAGCTAGATGGACAGACGTGCAGGTTGGTGAGACAGCTGATGGGTGGGTAGACAGAGGGACTGGGTGACAGGGGGATAGAGGATAAGTGGAGGGACCAATATATGGGTGGTAGATGGATAGATACAGATGCATGGATAGATGGATGGATGGTTGAATAGATGAGTTGATGGGCAGATGGATGGACAGACGGACAGACAGATGGATGGATGGACAGATGGATGGTCGAGTAAATGCGTGAATGAGCAGATGGATAGATGGACAGACAGACAGACAGATGGACGGACAGAAGAATGGATGGATGGGTGGACAGATGGATGGACAGATGGATGGGTGGACAGATGGATGGAAGGGCAGATGGATGGATGGACGGATGGATGGATGGATGGATGGATGGATGGGCAGGCGGACAAATGGATGGACAGACAGATGGATGGGATGAATGAAGGGATGGACAGATGGACGGTTGAGTAGATGCGTGGATGGGCAGATGAGTAGTGGATGCATGAGTGGGTGGGTAGGCAGATGGAGGTGTGCATGGATACGTAAACAGATGAATATATGGAGAAGCAGTACTTGAAGAAAAAAATGTCTCCCATTGCTTGAGGCCCTGGCTAACTGCTGCATAGCTCTACCCTGGCCCAGCACAGACACCTAGTCAAGCCACAGACCCATAAGTCCCCTTCTCTGGGTCTACACTCAACCTAGTCATCTGATTGTCCCCTCTGGGGGCCTGGGACAGCAAGGGGCTATCAGTGTTTGCGAGCACATGTCCAACCAAGCTGGAGGACTAGTGCTCGAGGACACAGGGATAGGAGGTCCCTGAAGCCGTCCTGCTCAGCGCCCTGCCTCTCCCACCCTTCAGCCCTGCACACCACTAAGGAGCAAGCAGGGCCTCTGCTAGCCTCTAAGGCCACTCCCAGGCAGGACCCTGGCCTCCTGAGTCTGGGGCAGCATAGGTGAACTCAGCTGGGCCTTGAAAGCAGGAGGGTCTAGGAAATGGTGACTAGGAGACCTGGAAGGGTGTGTGTGTGTGTGTGTGTGTGTGTGTGTGTGTGTGTGTGTGTGTGTGTGTGTGAGAGAGAGAGAGAGAGAGAGAGAGAGAGAGAGAATGACCTGCACTCAGTGAGGTGATGCTTCCCTCTGGTGGTGGGTATGGGTACTGCAGATGATACGTGAGTGTCCTCTTCTTGGTTCACAAGTGTGCGACAGATACCCAATTCACAAAAGACTCTCCTGGGACAGAAACTGAACAAAATAGGGTTGTGGTGAGTCTAGGGAGCATTCTGCCTCTAGTGACATCAAGGGAAAACAATCTGGCCGCAGGATATAAAGAGTTTGTGAAGCCCCTCTTCCATTTAAAGCAGTCTTCCTTCCAGCTGGAAGTGGAAGACAGCTCGCACCTCAGCTTGACAGACCGTTAAACTTCTGCAGGCGGAAGGGCCTGTCTGTGCCAGCGAAAGGGCAGATAAGGAGTAGTGGCGTTTCTAGAGCTCTCCAGCGGGGCTGATCCCTGATCCAATCAACAGGAAGTGGCCACCAGAGCCAGGGAGGTGGCAGAGTCAGACCTGAAGCCTGGAATGCTTAGTTAGGCACTGGTGACAGCTATGCTCCTGCCTGCATTCAGTCCTTCAGACAGCTAGTGATCGTTCTTCTGTAGCAGAAGAACAATTCTTCTCCCGTGCCTAGGCAGGGTCTCAGATCTTCCTTCCGAACATGGTGGCCGCTGCCCCACAGTGCATTTTCCCATGCTTATTGTTCAGCGTCTTTCTTTACTGTTCGGAATGTCACATGAGTGGAATTCAAAGCTCACCTGAGGGGTTGGGGATTTAGCTCAGTGGTAGAGCACTTGCCTAGCAAGCGCAAGGCCCTGGGTTCGGTCCTCAGCTCCAGGAAAAAAAAAAAAAAAGTCAAAGCTCACCTGATTTGCATTTACCATCAGATTCCTGGACTTTCCCGATGCCCCCACCCCCCCGCCTGGCCCCCACCCCCGGGGTCCTGGAGAGTCAGTTCTCCATGACAGCGTGATCCCTAAGCCTCTAAGAAGTGGCCACCCGCTCGTCCCAGGACCCCTTAGCCCCAGAGAGCCATCTTGCTCTCCACCTCCTTCTTGTGCTGCTCTGCTCTGAAATCCAGTGAGTCTCACACTGTGGACGCCTCTAGCCCCTTGCCACAGCACTTTGGTTCTGGACATCCTTAGGTTTGTGATAGGCTCTGAGTATGCTAATCACACACAGAGAAAGCACTGAGTTGTCATGTGATGGGACGCCCGGTGGTCACCTGCAAGCAAGCAGTCACTTAATAAAGGAGCTGGTGTCCCAGCACATCTGAGCAAGGGGGTCGTTTAGAAGTGGGGAGCAGAGATGAAGAGGACGAGGTATGAGCTAACCCAGAAAATGCTCTCCGCTCTCACCACACCACTAGTCACGTCCTCCCTGTCTTCTTCTTGGATAGGGACAAAGCCACAGGCGTTTTTAGAAAGGCCACGTCCTTATTTATTATAGCTAGGGTATCTCACAGGCCTTCTGTCGACAGACTGTTTCTAAAGAAACACACAGGCAGCAATTTCTCTAGACATCACCATGTAGACAGGCTGGCTTCAGGCCCACAGAGACCTGCCTGCCTCTGCCTCCCGAGTGCTAGGATTAAAAGTGTGTGCCATGGGCTGGAGAGATGGCTCAGCGGTTAAGAGCACGGACTGCTCTTCCAGAGGTCCTGAGTTCAAATCCCAGGAACCACATGGTGGCTCACAACCATCTGCAATGAGATCTTGCAATGATGCCCTCTTCTGGTGTGTCTGAAAACAGCTACATTGTACTTATATAAAATAAATAAATCTTTTTTAAAATGTGTGCACCATCACACTTGGCTGTAAGCTATTATTATATAGAATTAATATATGCTAATAAAAAACATTTTAAAAAATGCCCAGCCTAGCATATCCTCTAGCTCCTGGTGGTTCCAACAGGGTCTGCAGTAGGTGTTGTATAATGATCCCATCCCATAATACATGTTTAAACCTCAGAATGGTTTTAGGTTTGCCTAATACTTGCTGTCAACAGAAACTCTGCACATTTATAGTGTGTCTCCCTCCCTCCCCCCACCACCCCCCTCTCTCTCTCCCCTCTCTCTCTCTCTCTCTCTCTCTCTCTCTCCCTCCCCCTCCCTTCATCCTCCCATCCCTCCTCCTCCTGCCTCAGTCTCTCCTATCTTTATCACATCCCTTAATTGAGGCAGTACTGATAGTTTGATCGTGTGAGTGACTCATGAGTAAATACCGTGTCTCCTTGGGTTTCTCAGGACATCTCTTTCGATGGCCTCAAGGTGTCTGGAGTGCCCCATGTGGGGTTTTCTGATGCGTTCCTTGTGGTCCATTCCTGCTATGCCTCTGGTGCTGGAAGTATATTTCACCTTCCTGGTTCTACCGGGGCTACGCTGAGGGAGCCTTGGGCTGATTTTTTTTTTCTTTAAGAAAGGGTCTTGGTACATCTAGCTCAGCCAGGCCTCGAGATTGTGCTGTGATGCTATCGCTTGCTTTGGCCTCCTGAGTGAAGGAGTTACAGTTTGCCACCGCGTCCAGCTTGTACTTGGACCTCTTCAGGCTTCCCGGACTCTTAGTGATGGGCTTTGGACTTACATGAGCCTTTGAGTGGAATGTTTGCTTTTCTACAGCGAGCATATCCCCCAAAGGCCCCCGGGTTAAAGGTGTGGTCCTCCTCCACTAGTGACATACGAAGGGGTGAGTGGAGACTGAGGCCAATAACTGTGATTGGATTAGCCCACTAGATGGGCAGGGAGCTGATGGCTGGCTGTGGTTCTCAGGGGACCTGGATTGAAGGACATGGCTTGCCCTGGACCCTCCCTCTCTCCCTCTCTGCTCCCTGTGCCGTGAGATATGGCTCTGCTACCCGGCATGTTCTGCCTCACCTGCCCCTCCCCCAGTGATGAGCCCAGAAACAGCACAAAACCTGGACCGTGATCACAAATGTCCAAGAGTGATTGGTAATTAATCTTTCCTGCTTGTTTCCCCAGTACTGGTCAAGTGAGAAGGGCTAACTTCCATCCGGGCGATGGTGGTGGATGTGCTATCGCAGTGTGGTCCCCGGTGACAGTGTCACTTCTCTTCCTTACACACCAGGCTCCTCTGGGGAAGTCACCACGCAGGCCCCACACTCAGGCGCAAACGGAAGCTTCCACTCCATATCTGCTGAGGGCGGCGAAGTTTGTTTGGAATTTCCCTTCCTCTTCCCCGCTCTTTGTTTATTTATTCAATCATTTGTTTACATGAGCACAGCCTCGCAGATTTCAAACATCTAGCTACAATCCAATTACTGCGTTATTCTGGCACCGCCCCCTTGACCTCGCTGGTTCATCAACCCCTGCTGCCAAGCCCCAGGCAGCGCTCTTGCCTTTCAGAAAGGCTCTGTTCCTATGACACAGGCTAGCCATGTTGTCCCTCCACCTGCACCCTGGGAGCCACTGACCTCCTGTGTGCAGTATGTTGTCTCATGATGCCGGAAGGCTCTGAGGTGCCAACAAGCGCGCATGGACCCTGGATAGCCCAGAGTAATTTTGCTGGCTTTCACCAACTCCGCCTTCCTCTCAGCCCCAAGCACACTCAAAGAAGGGGGTCTCCTTGATCTTCCCATCCTGTGAAGCACTTAGGATGTTTGCATGTGTGCCCAGAGTGCCCCCTAACCCCACACATTTATTGCTAAGCAGCATGGCATGGTACAGGGACAGAGGGATGGTCATCAAAGGGGGGGCATCTTGGGTCACTTCTAGCTTGGAGTTATTGGGGGAAAGGTGTTATCAGTGTCCTCTGGCAAGGTTTGGGGTAGATGCAAGTTTTCAAACGGTAGGGTGCATCCCATGGATGGTGACTGTTGGGCCATCTTCAGCCTTTCGAAACCTGTTTGCCAACGGCTGCCCTCAGGCCTGCATCTAGTGGGGCTATTGGAAGACTCTGTCGGCAGCAGCCTCTCCTCTCTCTCTCTGAATCCTCAAGTGCATCTTGGGAATCTAGAGTATCACACACACACACACACACACACACACACACACACACACACACACACACACACACCAGGCTGCAGCAACAGGAAGGTGGCTCCTATAGCTGTGTTCCTTGCCCATTCCAAGGCCTCCCACCCATCTCCCTTTGACTCTAAGCAGACCCAGCCTAGGGCTGCAGGCCCTCAGTGTGTAGCTCCATCCCCACAGCTCTGAGGTCCTCGCAGCAGGCCTGGGCCTGCTCTCATCCAGAGCATTGGCCTGGGAGCAGAGGCCTACCAGCTGACCCAGAGTAGTGACCCTTCCCCTGGACAATCTCTAGCTCCAGCTCTTGGCTAACTCCCCTTGGGAGGTCGTTACCCTACTCTTCGGCAAAGGATCTTTGTGTGTTGCCCTCCTGAGCCCACAGGACACAGTAACTGTGGCAGCTCTGACAGCACCCACAGGTGGGAGTCCAAAGCTGGGAAATAACATTGTCTGTTCCATGAGCTGGATTTGAGCCCCAGGCCTTGCTTCCTGATCCTCACACCAGGGCATGGGGTACCACTGCCCCTAAACAAGCTGGCCCACACACCAACAGCTGCTGACGGCAGGAAGACAGACGGAAGGTGATGCCCCAGCAGCTGCTGCTGAGGACAGAGCTCCCTCATCTTTCAGGACCTGGGACGTTGGAGCTGGTTTCTCGGTGTGGGTCTCACAGCGTCAGTCACACCACTTGATGGTGACAGGGCCAGGAGAAAAGCAACCTAGAGTCTTAGGGATTCTGGTCTATGACGCCTTCCCGTCCTGGAGGGACAGGTAAGGCCCCCTCAGGATGAGACCTACGCCTAGGAAACGTCCAGAGGGCCAGTAGATGGGTAGATGGAAAGACGAATGGACAGATGTGCGGATGGTTGAGTGAACATTTGGAAGCGTAGAAGAACGATGGGTGAGCGGTTAGATAAACAGAAAGGTGGGTGGGGTGGCAGGAGGACTGCATAAAGTGGATGAAAGAAGGAAGAGAAAAGGAGACAGGAAGGGAAGGGGGAATGAAAGGTAAAAGGAGGGACAGACGGGAGGGGGAGGGGAGGCCAACAAGGGGAGGGACTAGAAATAGAGGGAAGAAGGGATGGAGGGAGAGGGGAGGGCAACAAGGGGAGGGAGAGGGGAGGGAAACAAGGGGAGAGATAGAAATAGAGGAAGGGATGGAGGGAGGGAAGGAAAAGGGGAATGGAAGATAATAGGAGAGAAGGGAAGAGAGGGAAGGAGAAGAAGGGGGAGGAAGAGGGAGGGGAAGAGAGGGAGGACGAGCTATTGAGTTTCCTCACAGTCCCAAGCTTTTCCCTACTTGACCTTAGGCAGCTCTGACCTGTCCTTGGATCTCCAAGACTCACTGTTCCCTTTGAGGGTGCCATGGTGCCTGTCATCCTGACCCTTCTTCAGTAGGCAAGGGAAGTGGTGCCTTTTCCTGGGACCTGGGCCCTCAAGCCCCAGTCTTCTCCAAAGTGGCTCTCAAGGCTGCTATCTGAATTCAAGCTGCCTACCTCGGGACCTGCGTTAGAGCCTCTCCACACCAGTGGAAGAACAAGTGGCCCCTGAAGACCATCCCCCAAGTGATTAGGACTCTGGTTACCAGGGCCCTGGGTGTGGGGATCCTGTCCTTATCAGAGATGGGGAAACAGACCCGAGGTTTGCCCCTGCTGCCAATCAAGCACTGGTGATATGAGTCTAGCCTTGCACATCCCCCAGGTTCCTAGATGTTATAACCCTGCACTTGTCAGCATGGTGATCTGTGCCTTAGGACTGGCCAGCGCCCAGAGTATTTTAATCATGGGGTTAATACAGTTTAATACAGTACATTGCAGGGCACAGGTCTTAGAAGGGACCAGAAGGTTCTGGAGGGAATCCACCTTGTCCAAATATCTCCAGCAGGGGGCAGTGCCGCCTCACATTTGGGAATGATTATGCTGAGGTCAATCCTGGGCCACCCAGGAGATCCTCTACAGCCTTCTAATCCATACTGGCACAGTCCTCCAGGCAGCTTCTTTGCCCCCAGGGCTCTGGAAGGACTAGTAAGCTGGGCCTTCGTCTTGGACCCCTCAGAACTTCTCCTGGCATTTCTCTGGACCTCTGCATCAGCTGACCATCCGCTGCTTGGAGTCAGCCAGAATGCTCTCCCTTCTGTGAATCCCTTACCTCCCTCAATGTTCTGACCCCTACCTGCCCACGATCCTGACACACATTATTAGCACTTGCATGGGACTGCTGCCCTCAGACCTGGAGACAGGGCCCCATTTGCTCCGAAATGCGCCCACTACTACCACCACCACACACAGTCCTTTTACCACTACTGCCTGCTGATGGGCAGGCCCCTTGGCTCCTGGTACTGGGCATAAGACCTGAGAAAGAAAATGGGGGGCTTGGTGATATTCCAGGCAACACCAAGTGTCCCCAGACCTGAGGCCCTACCCCCACCCTGGCCTCTCAGGTTACACAGGCCTAGAGGCTGCCTCAGCCTGCTGCTGCCTGATTCTGCTGCTGATAAACTTATCAAGCCCAGCATCTCTGGTCCAGAGGGACTGCCCTGAGCAGGCATTGCCATGACAACCAGAGGCAGCAAGGAGGCCTTAGACCAGGTTGCCAAGTGATGCCGGCAGGCAGCCTGGGTCTGCTCAGTTGGTGAAGAATTCTGTAGTACTGTGTCCCTGGAGGTGGTTGGTCCCGTGCACCACCCCAGGGAGACGTGAGCCAGGACCAGCCTTGCCCCACCTGGATTTGCCTGCCTCAGTCCCTTCTCATCCCATTACCTGTGGGCCACTTAAATCCAGCACCCTCAGGGCCCTGAGAACTGTCATTCGTGCGGTTGTTTTCCAGCTGGACGTCACCTTGCTCTCTGCCCTGACCTGAATCCTCTCATGGGCTCTCTTGTCCTTTCAGACTTCTGTAGAAAGGCTGGGGCCAACAGAGGATCAACCTAACTTCTAATGTACAGAGGGGATACAGAAGCCTAGACAAGTTACCACTCCTCAGAGGTGACCCTCGGGCACAAAAACTGTAACCACAGAGGACCAGAGTGGACTGGTAGAAGGGCTGGACCCACCCAGAGGCACCAGGTAGGCAGCTGAGCGATTCAGACCCTCCAGGTTCCCTACCTCTGAACGGCCAAAGGCCTATATTGAACCTGGGGCATGGCACTGGCCCTAGCTGGCTCAGGAGAAACTCCTCTTAGTGAAGCGGACACACTGCATCTTGCAAAGTCTCACTAACGAGGGGCCTGGGGAAGGCTATTTCAGGAACACCAGTTTTTCGTTTTAGGGTTTGGGTGTGTGTGTGTGTGTGTGTGTGTGTGTGTGTGTGTGTGTGTGTGTGTGTGTGTGTGTGTGTGTGAATGGCAGTATGAAGGTTCTATGTCCCAACAGGCACCTCTGAAGCCAAGAGGGGAATGCACTGGGTCTTGCAGTTACATGTATGGAAGTGCACGTTAGGGCGCTCCTAGGCAGGGTTCTCCAGAAGCCTGGCTCTGCAGGCTGCTGGCCACAGCTACAAACAGTTGTTCAACATCACAAGGCCTCTCAGGTCCCGCTGCTCCCAGCCTCAGACTGGTACCCAGTGTCTCCCAGGAGTGAACCCATCAGCGGAGAGGGGCAGGAGATGACAGGGCAGTGTCACCCAACTTGAGGTTAGATGCAGCCCAATCTGCAGACAGCACGGAGACAAAGGGCATTTATCACGGGAGAGGGCACAGATGGGGCATTGTTAACCTGTAATTAATCGGGTGGTTAAATGACATCACGTAGCTGGGCCCCTCCGTGTGAACCTCCTGCCCATCCTAGCAAGCAGAGAAGTAGAAGGTGGGTGCGGGAAAGCCGGGGCCGGGCAGGTAGCCACACATAGATTGGGGAACGGCTTTGTACGGATCTCAAAGAGACCTCAGGGGAGAGCGTCATAGCAGAGCAGGCACGGAAAACACCCTCCCCGGAGGAAGCAGGGGACGGACCGGAGCTGACCACAGGACCTCCCACTCCCACTGCCCCATAAGTCTGCAGCTCCCCCAGACAGGACTCCCCAACACAGGACAGATGAGAACCGAATGGAGATATATTTTGAAACGCTCATATTTCTCTCTCCTCTCACGTTTTTGTTTCTTTTCTACAATCCTGAGACTGCTGTTCATCAGCCCCCGGCGTCTGCACCACAATGTCCCAGAGAGCAGTTACGCGGGGAAGTCAGTTCACAGTCAGACGAGCTGCAGCAAGGCCGGCAGGCAGGCAGGCACCGAGGGCAGAGCGAGGTTGTTCAAATCACCAAGAAGGGGAAGGAAACCCTGCCCGGTGGCCCTCCCTCCCACCAAAGGAAGTGTCTGTCTGTGCTGTTTTCAAGCCAGCGAGCCTTCAGCCTCCTGGTGAGGGCCTCCTCTGCCGCCTGGGCGTCGGGGTGTCCCAACGCTTCTTGACACTCAAAGCAGAAACAAAACAGGTCCCCCGCCACGCTATCCAGTTTACATGAGGGATAAAATTACATTTGTACAAAAATAGATTCATTTACCCTTCCCGGTGCGTTAAACATTCCTCTATCTTTCCTCCCTGCGGACGCGGCATCCTCCCCACGGTGGCCGCACAGCCCAGCTAAGGCATGGCTAGACATCAGGGCACTCCAGCCCGAAGCATCTGAAAATAGATGCAGCCCCTGCCTCCAGAGTCACCAGAGCCCGACTCCCGACAGAGGGGGACCTCGGGTCCTTGCTCACAAGAAGCAAATGTATAGGAAAAAGGGAAAGTCTTGATTAAAAGGAACACAAACATCAGTAACTGGGCCGAATCTCCCGTCGCCTCTGCAGTCTCCACAGCACACCCGTGCTCACGCCACACACCTGTGTGCACGGGGACCAGGTCACATGCCCCAGTTCTACGATGGGGACGGCAATGACTAGCCATTGGCTGCCTGCTTTGGCCAGGTATCCTGGGATGCCAGGGGAGGGGACTTGGGTGTCTCTTGGCGCTGTCACCAAGTCGCCCAGTATCCCTGGGGATGCTGCAGTTTGGAAAACTGAGGGTGTGGGGCCAAATTCCCCCAGTGACTGTGGTCTCGGGGTGACAATGGGCCAGCAGCTGCCACAGGCCCTGCCGGCCATCTTCCTTCTCAGCCACGGGAGCCCCAACTGAACCTCCGAGCAGGGTGGTCACCCAGATGAGGGATATGGCCCAGGAGCTGCAGGGTGAAGTCACGTGACCATCGGTGGCAGCTGTTATCCAACCAGGCTGAGGTGGGGATGGGCGCGGGGTGGCTAATGAGCTGATGCTAGTGCTATCTTTAGAAAATTAAAGATTGCTCCACCATAATAATAACAATAATAATGACAATCACCTTAATTGAGCCAGATTGGTAACAGGACTGAAGGTCTGGTTAAACGAAGCCCCAATTTTCTCCTTAGTGACACCATGCCCACACCACCACTGCAAACAAACAGCACTGCACCTGATGACAGTGGCAATGAGGCTAAAGGAGCAGGAAGCTCACCAGGGAATCTATAGTGACAAGCAGTGGCGGATAAGGCTATGTGGGCTAGTGGGGCTTGCGGCCAAGGCCCCAGTGCCTGACAGCCAGCCAAGCCCAGACGTGGCTCAGCCCCAGAACTTTCTCTGCTGGAGCCACTGAGGATGCTCAGTGGCTCAGAAACAGGGCACAGTGTAGAACGGGGCTGACACGAACAGTGGGAGAGGAGGTCTGCAGAAGGCACGGTGCTGGGTGTGGACTGGGGAATCGGCTCCTCTGCCTAGTGCTACCAGCCCCAAAGGCTACAGATTTTCTAGGAAAGCCTAGGAGAGGAGTAGTTGGCTGACCCCGGGAACTGTGATGTCTCCCACGGACATCTCCCATGCCACTCCGTGGAGAGAAGGGTGCAGGGAAGGTGTTTCTGGAAACTTTTATAGGTGCCTCTGCTGGCTATGGTTTTGGGATTTTAAAAAGGCGAGAAATCAATGTGTTCGTCCCCACCAGGAAGCTGGCTCCTCCCACCCACCACCTCGAGGTCCAATCCCCTACATGGCCTGTTTCTTGAGGGCCTTCCTCCCACCCACACACCAATGGGAGACCAGCTGTGGGGACGCAGTATGGCCATAATCACTAAGGCACCAGTGCCTGACAAACCGGGGCCCTGCATTCTGAGACTAGATCATGAAGACTGGCACCCAAGGAGGCCCCACAGTGCAAACCCGGCCGGACAGCCGGAGAGGCACACTCAGAGCCACACGAGACAGGGCTGAAGTCTAAGCAGGTCTGACACATACAGCCCCTGGGTAAGGTTCTGGACAATGTCCACAGACACCACCATACCGCGGCAGTCCCAGGAAGTCCCTGTCGGGATCCTAACAGAAGCGGCCAGTCCAAGGAAGGGCCCATGCTAGAGTCCCACACAGAGCCTGCTGAGTCAGCCGCACCTGACAGACCTGCCATGTCTGCCCGGTTCATCTCCAAGCCCCTCAGGCCCCCCTCTCCAGAAACCAGACAACAGCCCTCCTCTCCTCCCTGAGCCTCAGGATGTCCAGTGTCCCACAGGACCACTGAGGTGGAAACCCCATTCTACATAAGCCAGGGCAGCCCTCCAGGAGGACCCATGGTGCCACCTTGCAGACCAGAAAGGAAGATCTGTGATAGGGAAAAGGCAGGCTACTACAGTTGGCTAACCCTGGTTGGTGAGACAGGATGGGAGAACGATGACATAAGAAGGAACTAGGGAACACGACAGAGGACCTCCAGCCCACGCGGCCTTGAGGTGGTCCCAGAATCCTGCTCGGGGTGATATCCCAGGGTATCTTTGGAAACAGGCTTAAAGGTTAGCTATGACCCAGGAGGATATGACCTGCCCCACCTGCTCCCTTTCCCACCCTTAGCTGGGTACCAGGACTCTGCACGAGCAAAAATGGGGCACTCCAAACAGAGGTGCCACGCGGGCATGTCGAGAACCAGCGACAGCAACCAGCAACCAGAACAAGCCCTTCTCCCAGCTCCTGCAGCTCCAGGTGCTGAAGACCCCACGAAGTACCCCAAGACCCTCAGGGTGACCAGCCTTAGAGCCTGGTGTAGGGCAGGGGGCTGGGTAGGTGTCACGCCAGCTCTGCCACGGCCCTGGGCCAAAGGCAAGCATTAATGATGATGGCGAGGACGGTGATGCATCTTTTGGGACCATGGGGACACTGCACCCCAAAGATCCACACAGGCCATCAGAAAGGGCAGGGACAGGGCTGGAGCCGAGCAGCTGTGTCCAGGCGGGGCAAGGGACCGGCACATGGGTGACGGGGCCTAGGTGGTTTGATGTGGGGCCTCCAGCATCTCCATGAGGAAAGTGTCGATGGGTGTGTCCCCGATGAGCTTGAAGAAGAACAGGTGCTCCAGGCACTTGAGCCCAATGGATCGCAGTGCAGGCAGCCGGAGCAGCAGCTTGGCAAACCTGCAGGATAGTAGAGAGTGAGGACAGGTCAGGAGGTGGGGAGTGCTCCCTGCTCTACTCGGTGACTCGGTGACTCGTAGCTTCCCTGGAGACCAGCCGAGCCCAGTGCCTGGGACCTGAGTCTGGTCTGCAGAGGAAGCTGCCTACGTTGATCCTTCTGGAAGAAGTGGGGAACTAGAAAAAGGAGGCTCCTTGGAGACAAAAGAGGACAAGGGGCAGGGGTGTGGCAGGGATGTAGCAGGGGTGCAGCAGGGGTGAGGTAGGGGTGCGGTAAGGTGAGGTAGGTACATTCATAAGGCCCTGAAATGAAAGGAAGAGCCAATGGTAAGACTACTGTTGGCCAGGACAGGCCCAACAGGGTTTGGGAGAGCAGTTACAAGTGTGGGCTTGCTCCATGGGCAAGGAGATCCTCAACAGAGATTTCAGCAGGCAAGGGCATGAGTGTCTCTCTGTGCATCGGAGAGGCCTCTGCGAGAGCAGCTGTGCCTATAGGGGCAGTGGGGCGTGTCCTGGAAGACGCATCAGAAAGATCTGTGGGCAGCCTTAGTAATAGCATGGGTGACTGACAAGCCACAGGGTGGAGACCCCCTGCTGAAGGGAGAGACAGCAGTGACTGGGGAATTCCGTGCTCCAGCAGGAGCACCTCCCTGGGGAGGACTGGAGAGGCCTTGGGGTTCCTCTACCCCTGGAGCGTTTCCTGGGCAAAAGACAGACAGGCATGGGGAAGGAGTCTAGGAACTCACGGGAGATGGACAGACAAGAGAGGACAGTGTGGTGCGGGGACAGGACCTGGGGTCCCACATGTGACCTCTGCTCGGGGCCTCCCTATATAGTGGAGGGGGCTCTGGGCCTCATTAATTATTAACAATGTCTTTCATTTCCAGAGAGGAAGCCTTGTGGCTGGCTGCCCCGCAGTCCTCAGTTTAAAGGCACAGGCGAAGCTTGGCGGCTGGAGAGGCGCCAGAGAACAGGCTGTTTTCTGCTGAGCTGGCGAGATGGGCTAAGGCAGGAAGCCAGGAAAAACAAGCTGCTGCCACCCTCCTGTCCTCCTCCGGGAAGTTTCACTTTAAACCAAACCAGATGAGGGCTAAACAGCAGTGTGGACAGTTAACCATGTGTGTGCCAGGCAACGGACGGGTTAGTGTGCCCGACCGCCCGTCTCACACCCCCCCTCTCACACCTAGTCTGCACACTGAGAGCCTGCGAGGGGAGAGGCAGAACTGAATCCTTGGAATGCACCGTTCCTCCTGAACACCTACTATGTGCCTAACACTAGGCTGTGCACCCAGCACCTCGGACCTGGACATGACTAGATGACAGTCTTAGGCCAGCAGACATGATGGGTTCTCCAGCCTCAGACACCTACTCTGAACAACTGAAAAGCACCTACACTGTGCTGGCATTTCTGGGTCACTGAACAAGTGAAGAAGAGAAGTCACGAATAGCAAGGACCTACTGTGCGCTAGGAAACGGATCGACTCTCTCAACGGGCTACAGGGGAAAGTGAGTTGTCCTCAGAGCTCATGAGTCCAAGGGCTGCCTCGCTCCTGCTCAAAGCCTAAAAAGCATCCCAGGGTGGTCTTGAGGAGGACAGCATTGTTTTGTGGCATACAAAGGGCTTTGGAGAGGCGTGGCTGAGCCTGAGGCAGGGGGCTGTCGGGGACGGAGTGGAGCTCACCTGCCCGGCTGCTCAGGGTACTTGTGTTTGCAGTACGCTTCTAGTGACGCATACACCTTCTCCCTCAGCGCCTCCACCTCAGCAGGGTTTGAGAGCCCCTTAGAGTCTGCAGAGGAAAACAGCCTCAGGTCAGAGCCCCCAGACCACCTCCCACAAACATGCAAGCCCAGCAGAGAGGGCATATGCTACACAAGTAGATATGGCTGCCCTGCAGACCCAGACCAGGAGGACGGGTGCTCCACTCGGCCACTTGGAAGTCAAGTGACCTTGTCATTAGAGGACTTAGTTTCCCCACCTTTCTCCAGGTGGCCGTGACCAGTGCTTTTACTGCCCTTGGGCCCCGGCCTCAGTGACAGGAAGCCCTTCCCTGAGGATCTCCCCACACCATGAGTCCGGGAGGCTCCTCCTTAGAGCCTAGACACTGGCCGCAATACAGGCTGCAGGAAAGCCACAACCACAGTCATCAACACTATCAGGGCCCACTGTGCCAGTAAGAATGCTGGGGGTAGCTGGGGGCTCCTTAGACTACATAAGACACCTTCAACTGACCCAGTCCCTGACAGGACTACCCCTCCCTACCCCTTGAGGCCCCAGGCCCAAGCCTCCCTGGTTCGCCATACCTCCTATTCAGACCTAACCTGGGAAACTATGAGGTTGGCTCAGGAATTACAGCCTGGTGAGCTATCTGGGGTGCAAGCCTATGTCCCTGTCCCCCCATATCTTCTACTCACTATGGGCAGGGCTGGTGAGCCCCATCAGCCAAGCTCCCAACCCACATTCAACCCCTTCCTAGGCAGACAGGGATGGACTTTCAAATACGGAAGCCCATGAATGCCTGCTGCAGCAAGTGCCCAGGCTCAGCGCTTCCTAGGGCCTGGCCAGAGCACCCACAAGTCCATGGGCCACCCCTTGAATCCCTGAACTTCTTCCCAGCAAGAATCCCACACTCTCTGCTGATGCGTTCCCATCCCCATGTGAACTGGCCACCAGTGGCATCTGCCGCCCACCCGGTGCTGTGAGCACGGGCCTGGGCCACTGCTCACACTCCAGCCTCGCGTGCAGCGTCCCACACAGAAGACACTGCCTCAGCCTTGTGGCAGCAGCAGCTTGGAGGCCCCGCACACTGAAGCTCCAGAGCCAACCAAGGGGCTTTGCTGTCCACCCTGACCCCCCAAACGCCCTTGAAAC
This sequence comes from Rattus rattus, assembly GCF_011064425.1. NCBI lineage: Eukaryota > Metazoa > Chordata > Mammalia > Rodentia > Muridae > Rattus > Rattus rattus. The sequence continues at coordinate 8,917,465 of NC_046158.1, forward strand.
CAAGGCTTGAGACATGTCAGCCACCCTTGGGACACCTAACAAGATGGACTGACCACCAACTCCATCCTGGGAGCTCACTCTAATGGAAGACCACTGTGGACAGCAGAGCCCGCGAGGCTCAGCTGGAGAGCACTGATGTCAAGTGCACACTCCGGTCTCATAGAGTGCCACTTGAGCCTCTCCATTAAGTCTCCAGACAAGTGGAGGCAGGAGATTGGTGTCTTCTGTGATGGGGACGCTGGGCCCCGAAGGGCCCACAGAGGAGATGGCAGGGCCGTACCAGGGTTGAAGAGGACAATGGCGCGCAGGCAGCCCAGCTCCGTCTTGTCCATCTGCATGTCACGCATCTTAGACACCAGCTCTGTTAGCACCCTGCAGGGAAAGCGAGTGCCAGTTAGACACGTCCTTACCAGGGCCCCACCAAGGAGGGTCCACTGGATTCATGAAGCCCAGGGTAGACCGGGAATAGCTGGATGTACTGGGCCTGGCCACGTCCACAGGAAGGAAGCATCGCCATGAGCTCAGTTCTATGGAGGATGGTGTCCTCCACTACCCCAGCGCTGTTTGGGAATCTGAGCCCAGAGGAGGAACCCTAAGGTTGACGAGCCAAGGAGAGCTGAGACAAGATCTCCTGCTGTGTGGCCAGCCCAGGTTGCCCTGCACTCATAGCTGTTCCCTTTAGCTCCAGGTTAGAGTTTTCCCTGGGACAAAGCCTCTTGGTAGAAGTCATTTTCCATAAGTGGATATCACCTTTCCTCAGCAAGATGCCTCCAAAGGGCCTTCACATGTCCTTAGCCCACTCGACATGTGCGGAGTCTGGAAGAATCCTAGGCTCCACTCCGGTGTCAGCCACTTGAACCAGAGTCTCTCTGACCTCAGCAGCAAGGAGGAGCCCTGCCACCAAGGGTCAGACTTCACCCTTTGACAATGAGGGTAAGCTAGAACCTCTCCAACCAGCACTTGGCGTCCCCAGAAGACAGAAGCATTAACGCCCCCAGTACGTCACTTCACTGCAAGCTGGCATCTGGCTCTACCTCCCAAAATCGGACCCCGGAAGGCTAAGCCCCAATGCCTTCCCCTGTGGAGTGGCCCCATATGTTAGCTTGTCAGAGGCTTGCAGCAGAGAGCCTGGCAGTGAGCTGAGGTTAGCGTTTGTCCCCCACACAGCAACAAACCTTTCTGTACTTAGACGACCTGCCTGTGTGCTCCACCTGGCCTTTTCCTGGGAAGAGCTCAGTCTGTGTACTGTCCTCACTGTCCCAGAGTACTGGTGGGTGGCTCTGCTCACCTCTGACGTCAGGAGCTCAGGGACTCACCTCTCCCCACTTCCTCCTATAGGCCTGCTCATTCCCATTCACTGCCCTACGCCCCTGCACCATCCCTAAACCCCCAACCTCAGCTGGCAGCAACTGACATCCAGGTCCCCAGGACACTGAGGTTTGGCATGGGCCCTTAGCTTGTACACCAAGGCTGGGCATCCAGACAGAGGAGAGGCAGTCGCAGTCCCTCAGCTGGTGGGCGTAAGTAAGGCAGGCATTGCAGAAGCGTAACTGGCTGGGGCCGGGCGGCCTTTGCATGTGTCTGCACTCCAGGGAGCCTGCTCCTTTGAGCATGTGTGTTAAAAGCAGCTCAGGCATGTGCAGAGGTGCCTTCCAGACCCAGGTCCACTGGGGGCGTGAGTAGCAGCAGATCAGAAACACCAGTTATTCAGTGATACATCAGGGCACAGGTCTGGGATGATGACGGTGCTTATGGCTGAGGTGTGCCCAATGTTCACACTATAGAACCATACCAGTGCCGTAACCTGTCTTTGTTATACTTGGGGATACTCAGCTCACAAAGGAAGAGGCTGCCTGTGGCCTCAACCCCCCTGACACCGGACTCCACAGACAGCCATCTCCATATGTCGGGCCTGCCTTTTTCACATTAATGTCTTTCCTACACACAGGCTATGTCCAACAGAGCAGGAAGAGACTAAGGGGTCTGTCCCCAACTGTCTAAGATAGTCCCTGCCCTATATACCCATTTGAGATGGCCCAAATATTGAAAAGGACACCCACCTCACCTACCTGCTGACCACAATCCATACTTAGCCTACCAACCCACAGACCATCAAAGATGATGCTACACACTCCCGTGTTGGAAATGACACCCGCTTTTCCCACCCGCTGAAAATGGCATCCGTCCTGCCTACCTACCAAGATGGTACCTACCCTGCCCACCTATCAAAGAAGGTGCCACCCAGCCCACCTGTCAAAGATGGCGCCCACCCCAGCACTGTGGCGCTGTTCCTGTGTGCGTGCAGGCCGGTGGCCAGGAGGATGCCGTCTTTCACAGCTATGGAGCGGTGGGAGAAGGAGGCAATCAGCAGCTCGTTCCAGCCTGGGGAGGGGAGGCACATGGTCACTCTGCTGTTTCTATGACCCCCATCACTGTCCCTTCCCCTCACCCACACCAGAGCTCCGGAAGCAGCGTGTTCCAGACTCATCTCTTTCCACACTCAAGTCAGGGTTCCTAAGTGGGAGCCCAGCAAGTGGCCCTAGAGAAAGGTTCCTGGGCACCTGAGCGTGAACACCACCTCTTCCTTCTGCCAAGTACACAGTTTACCAGTATTCCCGCCTGGAAAGTTCCACCCCAAGGACTCTCTCGTACAAATGCAGGGCACCGAAGCTTCTTTCGTGTGCCTCAGAGTGGCTGAGAGACCTCCCAAGGACTTCCCCTGTGACAGCTAGGGAGGACTGCTGCCAGTCTGGACCATGCACAATGCCCTGGAGTCACAGGCGCAGTGCCACATATCCCAGGCTCGAGCACCGACCAACTGGAGCTATTACGGAAGCACTAAAAGGGGGCCCTGAAGAGGAAGAGAAGAGGGCTCTGCACAAACAGCCAGGGGCTCCTTGACGAGGTGGCACATGGGAGTCCAGAAACTCCGTGTTCTGAAATCCCAGGCCTTGCCGGTCCCATACCATGACTGCAAGCACGCTGACACATTTTATAAGAGTAAACGGAAGCAGTCAGCACTCGAGAGGTGGAGCAGGACATGCTTCTTGCCACGGGGGAGATCACCCCCAGGAATGTGATCTTGGGGACCCCACAAGGGTACGAGTGGCCAATTCTGCCTCGCCTCATATCTAGGCACCTGAACCCTACGCTGAGCAGGTCGTCTGAGGCCGCGCCCCAGGGCCGGGTGTTCCTTCCACGTGGGTTGGCGTGCTTTGGTGGCAAGGACTTCTAAAACGCCTAAACAGTTGGTCCAAGGCTAGAAGGCTAGGGGGACTTTGCTGCGCCCACGGTCACTGCGGTAAAGACCCAGACAGTGGTGTTTCTCCCAGACAGAATGCGTCCCATAGCCTCAGAGAAGCCCTGTGTTCACAAAGTGGGTCACATGCCACATCCCAATGGGGCACAAGCCCACCTAGGCAGAGGCCAACGTGGCAGGATCCATCTTGTTCGTCTCGGCAACCCATGCCCACCGAGAGATCTTCTCAAAGGGAAAGCAGGAAGGCCACGCCCCAACTAAGTACACTCCATGATACACAGGGTTCCGTCTCTGCTCAGTTTATCTTCCGGGGTGGGCTGAGGCTGAGAGCCCTTGGTGCAAGCAGGAAACCAAAGCAAATCAGGGCGCTCAGGCCCCTCAAGACGGCATGAGCTGTCTCACCAGAGCGAGGCAGTGTCCACCGTCACCACAGCTCTGCGGTGAGCAAGAGCTGCAGGTGCCTCTCTCTCCACAGGTGGAGAAGTACGGCTCCCAGTCTTAGCACCCCTACTGGTGACTTGGTGCAATCTGGGCAACAGTCAGCGTGCCCCGGTGCCCAGTTAATAAATAAGGATCGGGGCGGCCTGCAGACCTAACCCCACCCCACATTCCAAGGCTACACTCCTCCCCAATGCTCCCCTCGGCTGAGTATGACAGAGACATACTCTCACGGTCCAGACACTTGTATCAAGACCTCTGCTCCGAAAAAGACCTGAAGCTGGAAGGTGACACAGCTGCAGAGGTCGCACAGACCCGGCGGGCAGCCTGAGGAGAGCCTCTACTGACTTTCTTAGCTGGAAGGGGAAAGACAACAGGAGTGGGCCGGAGCTCACCACACCACCGGCGGCCTCCCACTCTACCGCTCTAGCCTCACTTGCCCGGGCTACTCACCTGCCCGGAGGAGGATGACCTGGTCGTCCAGAGGCAGCTCAGAAAAGTGTGGGATCCTCTTGGCCCACTCCACAAGAGTGAAGAGCTGCTTGTCTGCTGCTTGGCAGATGTTGGTGACAGGGTCATTTGGCTAGAGTGGAGGAAGGACATCGATCAAGCCTCACACCTCTGATAACCCCAGCAGAACAACCTCAGCCCACACACCAAAAAAAAAAAAAAAAAAAAAAAAAAAAAAAAAAAAAAAACCCACGGAGTGGAGTTCCAGAATCTGCATCCCAAACTCTGGCATCTGGGACCTGGCACAGTGAAAGGACTCTGAAGAAGAGATCCACCCACAGTACCAGGGATGGGGGAATGGCCCTGGCTGACTGGAGCTGGACTAGTATCACGGCGGGGTCATCAGAAGAAGCAGGAGCCTCGAAGTCAGAGGGATGTATCAAAAAAAGCAGATTAGAGGACACGGCTGACCTGAAGCTGGCAGGAGTCCCAAGGCAGGGAGCTGGGGAACCTCCAAATTCGGGAAAGGCAGGAAGGGGAGAGTCAGCACTGCCAACGGCCTGACTGGGTCCCACCCACACAGGTTATGGTCACACAGCTCAATGGCTGAGGAAGACAGAATCTGTACCATGGAGGCCACTGGCAATGTGTGCCACCGCCCATCAGGTCTTCCCCACCCTGAGAGGAAGACCCTGAGGGAAGATGATAGAAGGCATTTAACAGGCAGGTGAGGGGGCTGAGGTAGAGCCAGACCCCATCTCTGAAGGTAACAGTAGCCCACCGAAGAGAGAAGTCCTATCAAACATGCAAGTACAAGCTTAGGGCTGGTCCGTGCTTGGTCCAGATTCCAAGTCGCAGGTAGAGGTGATGTCACTAGAAGCCTTCCAGAAAGTTCTGCCCAGAAGAGGAGCAACCAGTCCTTGCCATAGGTGAGGCGCTCAGGTGGGCCTCACAGTAGGCTGGGAAGCCCATCCCAGAGCCTGGCAGGGGAGCCAGGGCCCTCTGATCTCAGGGTGTGATGGGTTAAGAGTACCCGAGAATAGGATACAGGACTCTGGGGCTTTACAAACAGAAGTGGCTGAGCATCGGATAAGGAGAGAATGGCCGGCTTTAACGGGCTTCAGCTGACAGAAACCATCTGCTCAGCAGTGACGTTCCGTCTAAACACCCAGCCCCGGGTGAAGGGCCATGAAGCGCTCGGTGAAAGGCACTGACAAGTCAGCTTCGCACCACTGGCCTGGCAGGACTGGCTGCAGGGGAAGCCCGGGGCAGCAAGGACAGGTGATGTCAGCACATGGTCCTCAGGACAGAGTCCAAGGGAATGGGTGCCATACCCCAGCCACAGAGGCCAGCAGAGCCCCAGCACAGCAGGTACTAGGTACTGACTCTGTTTAGCATGAAGGCTGTCTGCAGCCTGGCTCTGTCTCTCAGCCACAGGGGGTGGTTCCATGGATGTCTTCCTCACTTGCCATCTACCAGGGAGCAGCCCAAAGAGAGGAGACAGTGAGGGCCCCAGGCCAGCTGTGAGAACGCACGGACAACAAGCCTCACGCCCAAGCTCTGCGATCTCTGCCTTGCCTGAAACAGCTTTCTCCCTGGCCACCCTCTGAATCCACTGCCACAATGCTACTATGGTTGGGCAAAAGAGCTCAAAAACTATGCCACAGCTGACTGTGGCCTCTGCGGCCACGTGCACACATGCCATCTGCCAGGACTGGGCACCAGGCTAGAGCAGAGGACCAGAGAAGGAAGGAGGCGGGGCTATACAGGTGTGAGGCCCGAGGCCTGCAGGCTCTCACTGCAGGGCCGTCTGGAAGGGAGGGGCTGAGCATACTCTGGCTCTGCCCTGTCCCATCCCACTGTGAGCTTCACTCCTCTCAGCAGACTCCACTGCAGACATTTAATGAGCTACTGCTTCCCAGCGAGGCGTGGTCACAAGCCCACCCAGGCAGGGCCCGAGGAGCCAGCGGCCCATCTGTGTGGCTAGGGGCTGCCTATCCAGCCTCTTTAGCTTGCCTATGAGCGAAGACCACCAGGTCCATGTATGGAGCGGATCAAGGCCAGTCACAGGACACTGACAGGACACTGACCTCCCACTGTGTAGCTCTGAAAACCTGAACCCTCGTGGAAAAGCAGCAAAGGCCACAACTGAGGCCATTCCCAACAATGGCCTTACTTGATAAAGGAAAACCCTAGTCCCCCTTCACACCCCAGCCAACCACCCTCAGGTCCTATTCCACAGTCCTGATGCTGCTCTCCTCTCCCTTGCAGGACTGGTAAGAGGGCTTAGGGAGCAGACTCCAACCAGAGCGCTGGGCAGGTTCGAGTGGGCAAGGCTTTTTGTGGTCTCCATTGGTAGGTGTGGTAACAGAGCCAGGATTGGGTCCGCCAAGGAAGGCTACCAGCATTGCCCCTAGTACAGCAGCTCTGGGATTAGACACAAGAATTCTGGGTAACAGGGATGGGATAGAGACTGTGTCACAGGTCCTCAACAAGTATACAAGGGGAGATCTCCACTCACAGACTACAGAGAGGAAGAGACATATCTGGGCCCCTGGGACAGGCCAAAGGTGCTGACCCCACATAGCTCAGACACCCCACTGACTCCTGGGATAGCTCACTACCCCCCTGCCCTACACCTGGAGTTGAAGGAAAACAACCAGAGCCACAGGCTGAGACGAGGGCACTAAGACTCAAGAGAACACCAGCATAAGTCTGCTTCAGAGGGAGAAGCGGACCGGGCCTTCCTTGAGGTCTATCTGGACTGGGTGTCCAATGGCAAGACTCTAGTCACAGATCTGAGGCCCACACGGAAATCCAGATGAGGTCAGGATATCAAGAAAAAGCACATCCAGGGCAGACATAGCTGGGCCATGTGCTTGAGACAACATGAGGCCTGTGGGTTTGTGCAAGGCCCCGTTCTTGGCTTTGCACAAGAAACATCGCAATCTGGGACACAGCCGCAGCCTTGTGACTGGGGCCTCGGGCAAATGGGGTATCCCACCCAAACAAGCCCACACTGGCCAATGTCACAATGAAGTGACAGCAGGGGCAGGGGAGGGAGGGCTGGGGGAAGAGTTCAGGTGAAAGTCCAGGAACAGGCATGGAAGCCAGAAAGATCTGAAACTAAGACCCTGCAGTCAGGAAAAGGGCCAGCAGTGGACACCGTGGCCCTTCCGGTTTTGTCTGGAGGCTACAGCAGCTACAGGTAGCAGGTGGTACAGGAAGATGGGAAAGTGGTTGTCTAGGCCATTCCTATAGGTGGCCAGTTGGAGGATGACTAGCTGAAGGGCCAAGAGACACTTCTGCTTCAACAGTGGTCACAGCAGCTGCATAGTCATGAGCACCTCCCTGTTGGCTTCTCCACCTCCTCATAGCAGTGGGTGGGAGAGGGAGGGTCCAGAACGTCTGTCTCCCTGTGACCGTACTCTGGTGAGAGCCAGCCTGGAGCCCAGCGCCTGCTGCTCTGCCCGGGTTCAGCTGCTCATAGCTTCTCTGCAGGACTCCCCTGCACTGAGCTCAAGCCCCACTGTGCATGTAAGCCAAGACCCACAATGGCAGTTGGTCCTGGGCTGGACCCTGCTGAGTATCTGGATGAGGCAGACAGGCAAGGCCAGCAGGAAGGTTGGTATATCCCCCCCCAGTCACAGTGTCACCAGCGGGACAGAGGTCCCACTGGTGGGGACAAAGGCCACAGCAGCCAAAGAGCTCAGGTTCACTGGCTGTTCAAGCAGGAGGGTAAGCACAAGGGGAAACTGAGGCAGGTGAGCATCTTGACACTCACTGAGCTGGGGTTCAGCCCCATGTTTGCCTCCACGTATGTCTCAGTCTTGGGCTCAACAGCGAGCTCAGCTTCCAGAATCTTCTCTACAGGCATGTCCTCGTTGGCACTGCTGGTGGACTCCACCTCGTTCTCGTTCCGGTCCTTGCCTCGCTGCCGCTCCTCCTGCACGGCTGTAAACAGGAGACAGTCACCCGGGCTGGCCAGTCCCCACAGTTCCTAGGACATCCACAACATGCTCAGGGACAGGCAGGGCTAGCTCCAAGGCAGTGTCCTGGAGTCCCCTCCAAGGCCAGCTGAGGGAGACACGGGCTGAGCCCAGCCTAAGACCCGCCTGCACCTTGCCTGAGCCCAGCCTAATACCCGCCTGCACCTTGCCTGAGCCCAGCCTAATACCCGCCTGCACCTTGCCTGAGCCCAGCCTAAGACCCGCCTGCACCTTGCCTGAGCCCAGCCTAATACCCGCCTGCACCTTGCCACTGGGTGGCTGTATGCCCTGAACACGCCCAGCTAATAATGGAAACACACCAGAGCCCACCTGAGCTCAAGGCAGATGGCCTGTCCTGGAGCTGATGGGTCACAGGAATGCTAACATGGGTTTTCAAGACATTGGTGGTCTGAGGATGTGGGGAAACCCAAGAAGACTTCCTGGAAGAAGCAGGAATGGATCTAACGGAGGGAGTAAAGTTCAATGGAAGAAACGACTTACAAAAATGTCCAGAAGAGTACAGGGCATGTTCTGATCAGGAGCAGGGGTGGTGACTGTGATACACAGGTGACCACTGAGGTGATTAAGGCAGAGCCAGGGACAGCCACAGTCAGACACGCACGGCCCAGGCTCTCTGTGCTTGCCTCGGCCAAGAAGCACCCCACCCTCACGCGGCCCATAGCTTGGCCCCATTCCTCCAGGATGTCACGGGCCTTGGGACTGCCCACCCTGATTCACACCCCAGACAACAGTCCCCAGATAGCTGTGAGCAGCCTGGCCCTGGGGGATGGTAAGGGGCAGCATGGAAGGGAAAGGCCGGTGGGCGGGGCAGGCTGGCTCCTCCCACAGCTGTCCAGCCAGCAGGTCCAGTGAGGAGCCTCAGGCTGGAGCAGCTGAGCATGCTCTATCCTCCTGCCTCCCTCTGACAGCTCCCGTGGACCTATTCTACTCTGTCCTGCCCACACTCTGACACCAACAGGCCCCTCCCTCTGGGTTCCTGCAGCAGGCTAGGTGGAGCCCTGGGTGGTCTCCTCTCCAGACCAGTGTCCAGAAGGGCGCCTTTCCAAAGAGTGTGGCCCAAGGGATCTGCCTGGTGCTGCTCTCTCAGGACCTTGGTCAGAGCTCTCCTAACCCTTGAGTTCCGTAGGTGGCAGGACACAGTTCAGCAGCCCCAGGGTCTCAAGAGCAGGGCAGCACCAGCCTCCTCCTCTACAGGCAGACCTACCTCCTGGCCCACGAATGGCTTACAGAGTAAAACACAAGGCCCACAGGAGGGCTGAGGAGGAAGGGGTTCGCACACTGCATCTGGCCTCCTCAACCACCTGGAGCTGCTGGCGGCCACCTCCCAGGGAGCAGCCTTCTCTCTGTGCCCATCTCCCCTCACTCCTCCCAGGCTCACTGCAATGCTCAGCCCAGTGGTTCCCTTTCTTCTGAAGCTCTGTGACGGTTCTCAGTGCCCCTGGCTACTGGTCCTTGCTGGGCCCACCAACGCCATCCAGTTGAGGCTCTCCCATGCTGGGGCTAAGCTCCCCCAAAACTCAATGGCCTGATTGTAGCAGAGACTTTCTACCTGTGAACACGCCATGGATGGAAGGCTGGTCTGATGCCTGCACAGCATCAGCTGGGCTGAGGAACTGGGCAGAGGCTGGTGTTTTGCAAGCTTGGCTCTTTTGGAAAATCTGACAGCAGGTTGGGGCTGGTGCAGAGTTGAATGCCATGGGCAGATGGTGCCCAGTCTACGGGGGGAGGGCTGCAAAAATCTGCCCGGTTCTATCCCTCCCCAGCTGGGCTCCTATGGGTCCTTCATGTGGCTTGCCAGCGCATCTGGGTTAGGGTCACTCCACAAGTCACTGAGGGGTCTAGCACAGGGCCTAGAGACTCCTCAGCCTGCTAATGCTAAGCAGCCCCACTGAGCGGCAACTGAAGAGACCAATTGTAGCCAGAGCCAGGCAACCGTCCACCCCCACCCCATCTCAAAGCCAGGTGACAAAACTCTTCAGCCTTGGACTAGGACACTGTCAATTCAACGGCCTCACCTTCCCAGACGGGAAAACCAGACTCAGAGAGACAAGTGCCACGGCAAACTGCAGGCTCTGGAGTGAGAGGCCCGCCTCGAGCAGCTGTGGCACTTTGGGCAACTCCTCTAGCATCTCTGTACCCCACTTCCTGTAAAATGTCAGTGTGGAGCCTGCCCTCCAGGGAACCCTGAAGGAAGCACCTGAGCAGGCTGGGCCCCACCCTGCTGGCCCAGTTTCACTCTCCAGTGAGGGACTTCCTTACTCTCAGAGACAGCCCTGGGACGGGGGAAGCCCAGAAGGAGGCAGCCCAGAGTGCAGGCCCTCACAGCAGCCAGTTATCCCTGAGAGCTTGGCCACGGGCGACCTGCCTCCCGTGCGGGGGCAGCTGAGAATTAATTAGCAAATGTTTTGTGAAGCACTTTGAAGCCTCCGAAGGCCCCAGCAGCTCAGGGCGGCATCGTTATAAATATTATCGTTTTATTTATAGGCAGTGGAGGGGGCAGAGGGAGTGGGGGATTTATGTTTTGCCAGCTCAATCACCTTTTAGACACACTCATGTTTGACTTATGCTCCACTGGCGCCGGGAAGCCTCGGGCGGGAGGCGTCTGTAAATACAGAGCCTCGTTATCCTTCCAAGCCCGCACAGGCCTTGCGGGGGAGGCGGCTGCCTCAGACACTGAGGTTCCCTCAGCCTGTGGTGGTGCCTGAAGCCGTGGCTCAGCCCTCCCAAGATCCAATGCAGGCTGAGCAGATGAGCCTCCTCCGACACACCGGGATCCCCAGTTAGGACACAGTCAAAAGTGGAGTGTGTGGGGATTGCTCAGCCACTGGGCCCAAGCACAACTGAGGGACCTGAACAGGATGTTGAGGTAAATGGGTATCCCAGATCCTAGTGCTTCCCATGTTTGGGACTCTGCCAGAAACTGTAGCTTTCCTCTGCTCCTTAAAAGCCCAGAGCTGGTCTGTAAAATAGGCAGGACCAGGTTCAACCAACATACACTAGCCTCTTCCCCTTCTTCGTACCCAGGCAGGGTTGGGCCAGAGCGAGTGACTTCTTCCCAAGGTCCCACGCTGAGGGTATGATATTCCCTCTCTCAAGGACAAGTCTGGGGCAAGTTGCAAGAAGAGTTAAGACACGGACAGACATGCACGCATGGACAAACACAGATACAGCACAAAAATACACTGTGGCCGCCACGCTCCAACCCTACTACCAGCTTGAGCTCTTCTGCTCTGTCCCACCAACAAGCCTTCGGGGACCTTACTGAAGCCCCATGTTCAGATGGAGACACTAGGCTCAGAGAGGTAAAGTCATAGACCTAGAGAAACAACTAAGCCAGGGCCATTTCCCTACAGCAGAAACGGTGGGCTCACCCTTGTCTGTGCGCACAAGCACGTGCACACACACATGCACACACACACACACCACACACACACACACACACACACACACACACACACACACACACACACACACAAGAAACTGCCATTTCCGCACCCAAGTGCTCCAGAGCCAGAGGACAGGGTGCAGGAAGCTAAGAGAGTCAGGAAGGAAATGCTGAGAGGTCTCGGGGGAAGGGAGCTGAGGATGGGGTGTGCAGTGTGCAGTGTACAGCCTCTCCAGCCTGCAGAGCATCACACCTGCAGGCCCCCCAGCCCTACCACCACCTGCCCCAGCCAACAGGCCCAGGCCCAGGCCCAGCCTGAGAAGGGCACTGCCTACCCCCAGCTGGGGAATGCTGCCAAACAAGTCCCCGTGGCTGCTTGCACATGCAGGCCCCTGCTATTGCCCAACATAGATGCTATCAGCCCGCAGTATCCTTCATCAGCCTGAAGACAGGGTGCCTTTCCCAGGCCAGGGCCACCCCACAGGGAGACATAGCCTTCTTGTGGTCAGCTCCCTCCTCACAGCACCTCTACACCACCTCAGTTTCCAGGGTTATGTGTGACCAAGCCTGGAAGACAGAGATCACTAGATTCAGGCTCCACAACTTAATGACTGCTACCCGCCGGGGCTGGGTACTTGGGGGCTGAGCTAGCATGGGAGCCAATGGTGCACGTCCTGAATTCTCTGGGCCAAAGGCCCTGGGTTGGCAATTGGCCCCACAGCTTCTCCAAAGGCTGTCAGACCATCCAACTCATACAGCCAACAGCCCCACCCACTGCTCACAGAACTCTCCTCCCAGTGGTTAGCCCAGGAGAGCAGAAGGAATCGAATACGAATTCATTCTGGGGACTGGTCCAGATCCCAGGGTGGGACGGGGACAGTGTCCAATACCTAAATGCAGGCAGAAGTGGGGACAAGCCCTTGGGAATCCTCTCAAGAGATCCCCACATGGTAGGTTCCCAGGATGCTCTAAGGCCAACCATCTCAAGAGGGGGGCCATGGACTATGGCTACAGACACTGGGAAATATGACAGATCTCAGGTAGGTAAGAAAAAGTCCCTTCCCCCAGTGCCCACCAGGCCTGAGGGCCTCCAGACATCTTATAGCTGCCACACAGATAGCTGTGCAGCCCAAGGGGCCAAGGTGCATGGCTTCTGTGTCTAGGGCAAGACAGGACTTCACAGGGCTTAAACTAAACACTCATAAATCCAGCTGGAACAAAGAGGCATGGGGTGGGATCGGGTGCATCTCTCCAGAGGAATGGGTAAAGCGTCTCTCAGGTGTCACAAACACAGGGTGGCCCAAGGAACAGAGCAGGCTGCAGTGGAGTCCTCTTTTCTGCACCCCACTTCCAATTCTGTGCAGGACATTAGCATTAGGCACAGGCATGGGGGACAAGCATTTTATGTGCAAGGACTGAACAGGGGCTGCTCCGTGCCACACCCAGAGGAAGTACACAGTGGGACCTAGGCAGCTCCAGCCTCCCTTCCTGTGACACTGGGACTAGGGGACATCACATACAATGACCATACCTCTCGAGGTCCAGGCAGCTGGAGTCTGAACACCAGCACCCAAGGGCAACCATGGGAGCAATGGAAGAAGGGGTCATGTGAGCTAGAGAGTCCCTCTCTGGGGCCGGAACTCCAGTGCCCACCACATGCCAGGTCTGCTGGTAGCCTTGGCTCTCACGGACATGACTCCTTTCCGCTGACACACAGTACCTAATCCGTCCATGCTCAGGTGTCAGCCTGGACATATCTCTACACAGAGCATGTCCACCATCCAAGTCTGGGTCAGGTACAGGCTCCCAAGCTCATGTGACCAAAGCCAGGGACCTACCTGTTTATCTGGTGGTCACTTTCGGGTCCACAGCCCACCCCAGGTCTGCCCACTCAAGCACCTGTCCTCCAGAGGATGCGATACTCTGACTACTCCCAGTTAGTGCTCCCTCGAGGGCATGACCCCCAGGACAGACAGCGTACTCCCTCTCATGGCAGAACACTCCCCACCTCTACCTTCTCACTACAGAAAAAATAGGGGGGAAGCCAGAAGCTGGGGTCTAGCTCAGATAGGCAACAGTGTTAAGACTTGGGCCCTAAAGGCCTCGGAAACCTCTTAGCAAAGTCAAGGTCAGATGTAAAAGAACTCTACACTCTGATCGTGTGCCCAGTCAGGATGCCCTGACTGCGACATTCGCAACACTTCCAGCTCCACAGCATACAATTCTTTATGAGCTGCCCTACCACCGGCACTGGGAATGAGGACCAGACTGCTGGCACCCCTGTACCCCTGACCTCACAGCATGGAAGAATCCCACAGGAGCACAGGGTTCCTCATGAACAAGAGGGTCAGAATGTACCAAAAGAAGGGGTCACTGTGAAGAGAAAAGCAGACCTCAGCACTGGTCCTACTCAGCTCAGTCCTGGACAGGGGCCTTTGAAGTGCTGGTGGGAAGGGGTAGGACACACAGTAGGAATTGGTCCCTGTGCACAACCCAGACAGAGGAAGCTGGAGGGACAGTGCTGGAGACAGAGTAGACCCTGCCTCAGAGAATGCCCAGCCTTGTGAGGCCTGAGCCTAAAACTGATGAAGAAACCTCACCCAGGCACCCAGACAGACAGACAGCAGGCAGGAGGCAGGCAGGCAGACAGACATATACACACCCAGACAGACAGACAGACAGACAGACAGACAGACAGACAGACAGACCAAACCAAACCAGAGAATTACTGTCCGACATGTAGGGTCAGGAGGACACAGTGTAGCTTGGGAGGTCTAGCTATACAGCTTGACATCTGGGACCTCTGGGGGAGTCGTCTGAACTGTCATGGCACCTAGCCTCTCTACCTTGTCCATATACATCTTGCTGATAAAACAGACCCAGAATCCTGCTCCTCAGAGGACCTGAAGGCTGACAGGTAACCCTGCCAGGGATGAGACCGGAAGTGGCCTTGAGAAGAAGGGAAGACGACCCTCACATTCGACAGGCTCTGGGAGATGCTTTGGTGGTCTCGAGGGGCCCCTTCCCCCACTCCAACCCAAATGGGCCTCATCTCACGGGCCTCCCTTCCCATCCCCTCCATGGGCAGTCGGAGACCAGGTAGACACCGAGCCTCTCTTCCCCCCTTCCTCGCCCCTACTTCTGCCTCCAGCCTCTTCTGCTCTGCTCGGGCTCAGTGCTTGGTCTCCGCGCCTCATCTCTCCCTGACACATGCTGGCTCACACCTGCCACACCTCAGGAGTGAAGTACACATGCTGGCTTACACCTATCATACCTCAGGAGTAGAGTATTTGCTCAGTCCTTGTCCTGCTGGCCACGCTGCCAGTGGGGCAGACCTGGTCTATCTTGTCTATTCTCAACTCCCAAGACCTAGCCACACAGCAAGCATTCGGTGAAAGTCTGGTTGGGGGAAGGGTTAGCAGGAAGACAAGCTATCCAGACAGCAGGCCAGGGGCTCTGCTGAGCAGGAGACTCACAAAGAAACGGGCCAGGCTATACCAGAATCTGGCAAACTGCAAAATGCAGGACTGGACTCTGTAGTCAAATCCCTCCACAAGAAGAACGCCGAGGGAGAGGACAACAGAGGTCCCTGGTCTGAGGCTGGGCAGGAGGGTGTTGAAAGCCTACCTTCCCGCTTCATGCCCATGGCCAGGCACTTCTGGTAGCGGCAGTACTGACACCGGTTCCGCTGTCTCTTGTCGATCAGGCAGTCCTTGTTGTCACGGCAGGTGTAGGTCAGGTCTTTGCGTACTGTCCTCTTGAAGAAGCCCTTGCAGCCCTCACAGCTGTAGACCCCATAGTGTTTGCCTGCAGGGTTGGGGTAGAGGACGGGTGAACTTAATGACAAGGCCCTTGCCCGTGTGCCATGCTGCAGGCCAGGGCTCTGCGTCCAGATTTTAGAATCCCTGTCTGGGTTCAGGCTGGACCCTGCCTGGCCCTCCCTGCTCATCGGAGAACAAACAGGTTCACCTCTCTCTATAGACTAGGGCTAAGCTCACCAGCCTTGAGGACCAGCGTCACCAATAGGGCTTGTGCTCTCTGTGCCTGAGCTATCGTTCTTTGGAAGAGGATGGGTACTGTTCTCAGCTCTCAGGCTTGGCCCAGAGAGGAGGCCAGCTGACACTGCACCACAGCCATCCATCCATGCATGCGCCTTCCCTTGGCATGGCTCTAGACCACCCTTCCCCTCCTGGTATCCACCTCACTTGAAGACAAAGCGAGACCCCCTAGAGCTCCCAACCCATCCCTTATTCTGTCAGGCACAGGGGGCTACCCTGGGCTCTCGCTTCCCTGTGCCTAGCCCAGTGATCTCTGCCCATGTTATCACGCCCCTGACCACCAGGCCGTCCTACCTGAGGAGCGGTCCCCACAGATAGCGCAGATGTGCTTGGTGAAGGATGACATATTTCCTGAGGGGTGGGCAGGAACCTTGAGGACGCCATTGAGGCCTAGAGGGGGTTTGATATCCTCACTGCTGCTCACGGGGTTCATGGGTGAGTTGAGCTGCAAGAGAATCATTGGGGAAGGTTAGTCCTGGCAGGCTGGTGATGAGCGCTAAGGAGAGCTGGGTCTCCTACAAGGGAAGACTTCCCTCTACAGAGCCTTACTCAGGCAGAACGGCTAAGGGCCAGCAGGACCACCTCTATGTCCAGCCCTCAGAGGACCCCCCCTCAGCAGATCAAGGCCACTGCAGGGTACGAGAGACCTCACATCTCGGGGATCTCAGGCCTCTCAGCAGCATACAAGAGGCTCACTTACTCTCCACCACCCACCATGTTAAGCTGTCACTTAACACTTGCCATGGGCCCTGGACACCTGAGAGCCCAGGCACTCTGCACTCCACCACCACCCAGGTGAGGACAAGAGGCCCAGGCTGCAATGAGGCTGGGCTCCTCCAGAGTCACACATATGCACGACAGTGGTATCCGGGGGCAGGACATAAGAGGAAAGCAGGCGGATACCCGGGACCTCAAGCCGTAGGGCCATGTGGCTATCATGGCCTCGGCACACCCCTTGCCTCTCCCTGCCCGCTGGCCGCCAGGGGCAAGCGTGGGAAACTCACCCCGTCACCCAGGCAACAGCTGCAGCGTCGCAATGACACAGCAGTTTTGGTTCCGCAGCCTCCAGCCTAGCTCTGCAGTAAGCACAGGGCCCAGAGGCGCTTCCCTCTGCCTGCCTATCTGCCAGGGCGTCAGAGCCCAGCTGGGTAGTCCCCCCACTTCTGAAAACCCCTGACCAAGGCAGAAAGCCAGCTGTGCAGTCTGCACTGCCCTTGTGTAGCCCCTGCTGCCCCTGCAAGGGGAACCTCGCCTCCTTCCTCCTGCCCCATCCCCCCACCCCTTTCTCACGGGACAGAAAAAGAACAGAGGGGGCCTGGAATCCAGAATGATTTTGCAGCCCCAGCCGGCCAGGCGGTGAGGTTTGGTGAGGTTTGGTGAGGTTAGGCAAGAATGCCTCACTCTGGCTAGCTTTGGGTGGGCTGCCTGGGAAGCCTGGAGGCCCACATAGAGAACCCTGAGTGTGTGAGAGGGAGTTGTCAGGACATGAAAGGCTTTGGTGGCAGGCAGGACATCTCATGGCAGAAGAGAACAGTCCATGTGTTCACTGGTTGAAGGCCCTATGTGGGAATCCTGGGGCAGCAGGGAGACACAGCCGGCTTTTGCTGGCAAGACTGCATACACACACGTGCACACACACACACACACACACACACACACACCCCACTCCAGTCACTGTGTGGGAAGCCTAACCCTGCAGGCCCTGAGACACGCATGAGGCTCCCCGGAGCTCCACTAGTGGGCAATTGGGAATCCCATGGCTTGGGGGACGCTTGTTTTTGCCCTTCCCGGGTCTGAGCTGAGGGGTCAGTTTCTATTCTCCCCTTCCTCAACATTCCCATCCTACTGGGGCTCCTGTGCTCCCAACTCATGTTTCAAGAGGCCCAGGACTGGGCAGCCCTGTGCTGAAGCTCGAAGCCTCCCTGGGTGGAGCCATCCCATTTCCCCTTTCATATCTTTGGCATTTATTTCAGTTCTGCCTTAGCAGTACCGCACCTGGGTCCCCACCTACCTCTCAGGCATCCCCTCTTCCCCTCCTACCTCATCCTGTCCCCCTAAGCCCAGGCCAGCCCTCACCTAGCTCCACTCGGATGAGGTATCCAGAGCAGACCTGCTCGCTCACTCCTCCCTCCCTCCCCCCCCCCCTCTGCCTCTGCATGCTCGCCAAGCTTTCAAAGTCACTGTGGCACCCACAGTGCAAGAGGCCTCCATGCCTCGCTCACTCGCTCCTCATCTGGGCGGTCAGAAATGCTTCCCAGTTGTAAATTACCCAGAGAGGCCAGCACGGCCATTCAGTCAGGTTTGGGACATGGTGGGGAACACCCCCCTGGGCCCTGTCCTAGTAGAGCCCCCAAAACAAATGAGACACACGGATGGCTTGGGCACTGGGTGGCCATGGCCTGGTAGAGGAGCTGGCGAGGAGCCTCACAGAGCTGAGAGCCAAGAGGGGCCAACCTGAGGCCAGGGAACTTCAGAGATCAGTTCTTCATCTACCCTCCCCACTCATGGCTTCCTAGCAAAGGTATAGAGAAGGTATGACAAAAGTAACGTGGCCAAGGCGGGGAGGTGGTCAGGCCTGCTTCATGCCTGCACACAGGTGGTCATGGACAGCAGCACCTCAGGCCTTCTGTCTGCTTCTGAGAAGCAAGGTCAGGGACAGTGTAACAGACTGCTCATAAACAGGAGCCTAGCTCTTCTATGTGCAGGGGAGGGGGGGGAGGGGAGGAGGGGAGGGAGAGGGAGGGGAAGGGAGGGAGAGGGAGAGGGAGAGGGAGGAGAGGGAGAGGGAGAGGGAGAGGGAGAGGGAGAGGGAGAGGAGAGGGAGGGGAGAGGAGAGGAGAGGGAGAGGGAGAGGGAGAGGGAGAGGGAGAGGGAGGGAGGGAGAGAGACAGACTGACTAGGGCAAAGAGGCTTAGATGGAATCAACCTAGAAAAAGCAGCCAGGTTGTCTGGGGGAGAAGCTTAGGAAGCTCAGACCAGCCTCAACAGGCTACCTGGTGAGGTGTGAGTGGCCGGCCTCTCCACATACTCCAACACAGGAGACAGCGTGGCTCAGGGCAAAAGGCTTTGGAAATCTAAGGGACACATAGGGGCTGTTGGCCCTTTAGTTCTAGTGAGGGGTCCCAGACATGCCAATGGGAGGTGGGACAGCAAAGCTATTGGGGGAGGAGAGGAAGAACCCAACCTAAGAAGCTCAGAGCCGAGAGGGGATCCCTGACTTGTTTCAGAAAGGGAGAGAGGAACCCCAAGGAGCTGGCTCTCCAGATACAGAGCTTCATGTACACTAAGGACAAAAAATGCAGGTAGAAATTCACCAAGACCCTCAAGTAAATAGAAGCAGGGAGAGGCACTATAGCAGGTATTCAGGGCCTTGGGAGGAAGAGGCTGAGTGAGACCCCTAGCGTGCCCAGAGCAGGACCAGGGCCACAGGAAAGGAAGTCATATCTTGCAGATAGCCACCATGCACAGAGCCACAGAGAGCCAGAGCCCACACATCGGCTGCCACCAGGGCCTCTGTGGAACCCAGGGATGGGCATCCAGGGCCAGGATGTGCTTTCCCTGAAGGCTTAGGGATACTGAGTCCAGTGTCCGGGGACGAGGAACCTATGAGCCCCAGGGGACCCTGAAAGATGTCCCCAAGCCTGAGGAAGCAGATACCCGAGAGTTCCACAGTCATGGGGGCAGGCTCCAGGCTGAGTTGAAGACCAGCTACAGGAAATTTCAACTGGCAGAGCTATAGGAGCCAGAGCGAGGCTCATCCCTACCTCTACCAGCATGAGGCCTTTGCTCTGTAGCCCACTCCCATGAAGAAAAAGTAGACATCTCAGTTCTGACCCACTGCTTCATAGTCTACAGATGACTGCCCCACTTGTGTCCCGTGTCCCCAAAGTTCAGCTCAGCACTCACCTGGGGGCTGCCAGTCCCGAAGCCCAGTGTGGGTGTGGTGGGTACCGACATGGAGTGCGGGCCCATCGGGGAGCTGATGACCGAGAAGGGTGGGCCCATGCCATTGATGGGAGAACTCAGGGTGCTGATAGGTGAGTGCAGCTGCCCAGGGGAGCCCAGAGGAGAGCCGAGTCCTGGACCCAGGGAGGGGTGCAGCGAGGGGGCAGCCATGGAGCCTCGACCTGTTGGAGAGCTCAGGGATGAAGAGTTCACCTGGGTAGAGAAGTCTGCAAGACAAGAATGGGCAGGAAGGAAGGTCAGAGCATCCTCTAGGACCTGGGAATTGCCCACTCTCCTACTCACTCAAGACACGGGCAAAACTAGGGTGCCAGGACACCTCTACCATTCTCTAAAAGCCAGACCATCTTTGAGGGCCCCAGAAGGGTGCCAGGACACCTCTGCCTTTCTTTAAAAGCCAGACCATCTTTGAGGGCCCCAGAAGGGCCGGTGCTATCCATCTTCACCTCTCTGGGGTTCTCACAGCTGCCTGTGCAGAGTCAGGGCGAGCACAGCAAGCTGGGCTCAAATGTCTGTGAGCCTTCCCTGTGGACCCCATGACCTGGACTTCTGGGTACCACAGCAGGGCAGCCCAGACTGCAGGCTCTGGCTCTTCTCCCTCCATGCACTGGAGCCCATCTGAGAATCCCCGCTTCCCCTGCCTCCTCCTTCCCCTCTCATCTCTCATGGCCTTGGCCTCTCCTGCCACCAGGCTCCTGGTAAGTCAAGAAAAACTCCAGGCACATGAAATGAGTGACTAACCCACCCTGGGTGTGGGCACCCTGGGAAGACTTTGCCACTCTGAGCCTAACTCATCCCGCAATGTGATCGGAGCAGGACGAAGCCCACAACGAATGCTGGAGGACACCACAGGGGCCTTAAGACAACACAGGCGCTGTGGCTATGACTCAGAGCAGACTTGACCCTGGCCAAAGCTTGTAAGCCCATTCTGAACCTGGTGGCCAGCACAGGACAGGGTGATCCCAGTAGCTGCCCCGTGCCAATTCCAAACCAGTAAGGACACAGGGGCCCTGCCACCAGGACCAGTCTTTCAAGAGAAACCTAACCAATTCCAACCCCCAAGACTCCTACCAGTTCTCCCCTTTTCCTCTAAAGAGGAGGACGTAGTAAGGAGGTCCCACTGTGACCAGGTCTGCTATAGTGAGGCCAACCTGTCTTCTACGACTGCCCTGACGGACAGAAGGGATCAAGTCCATCAGCAAATGAGCTTCACCTCACCTGCCAGAAACCCTTGCCATTCACAACACTGGGAACAAACCAGTTTGTTGAACATACATACATACATACATACATACATACATACATACATACATACATACATAAAAATAAATAAGAAAGAAAAGAAAGCCAATTTAAGAAATCCACAACTAGCTGGGTGACGTAGTATACACCTTTAATCCAGGACTAGAGAGGCAGAGGCAGGGAGATCTCTGTGAGTTCAAAACCAGCCGGATTTACAACCCTGTCTCAAAAGCAAAGGGCAGGGGAGACGGCCCTGTGGTTAAGAGCACTGCTGCCTTTCCACGGGATCAGGGTCTGGTTCCCAGCACCCACGTGGGGGCTAGCATTTGTCCATAACTCCAGTTCCAGGGGATCTGATACCTCCTTCTGGCCTCCTTAGCGACTCTATGCACAGAGTACACTCACATACATGCAGCTAAAACACCCAATACATGAGAAAAAAATTTAACACCAGAACCAAGCGGTGGTGAGGACATACAGGCCAGGGTGTGAACTACAAACCAGCTCCATTAAACTCCACGTGGATCTGAGAAGGTCCACGGGGAATGGAGGGTGTGTCTAAAAGGAAGAAGCACAAAATCCAATTGCTTATATGAGCCTGGAATGTCTTTGTGCCTTTGACGTCAACTGAGTTCTTGTGACGCCGTCAGAAAAGTCTCCGCCTCCTACCTGTGACAGAGGAAGGATCTGTGAAGGTTCATGGATAAGAACTGCCTGACGGCAAACTTACTACATCTGCAGTTGCCCCAGGCCAGGCAACAACAGCCGTTTCCACACCACTGGGATACCTGGAGGCCACTGGGCTGACCCACCAGTTACGCCTCCCCTGAGCCCTGCCATCTGAGGTATACCACTGTGAGACCCCTGCGTAGCACCAGTCTAAGCCCTCACTGATCCTGCAGGCCCGGCTGAGAGACGTATTTCGCTGACCTTGATCACCTTCTGCAGGCAGGGTAATGCTGCCGTACCCAGGAAGGAGCTGGGCTGGGACCAGAGAGGGTCTACTCTTCCTGGTCTTTGAGAATCAGATGAAGCACGACCAAAAGAGAAACCCCTCAGATTCCTCAGGCTCTTTGCACCCCCTGTTCATAGGAGGACTTGGACAACAGGAGCGGCACAGGGACAAGGGCAGCTTGTCGCACTAAGGGTGGCACTCATTAGCTAGCTGTCCCCAAACACCAGGGAAAACTGGCCATGTCCACTGCGTGAAGCGTGCTCCTGCCCAGGGAGCCGAGGAGGAATTCTTGCAGACACAGGGGACACCTGGGATGGGATGTTCAAGCCACAACTGGGTCTGTGTAAAAAGCCACAAGCCGGAGCTGCTCCTCTGGAGAAAACTTCGGCAGGAGAGATCGGAGGGAGGCAGACTGTAAGGCTGCCAGCTACCTACCGGCTGTACCCCAAAGCTCCTCTGGCCCTTCACCGCCCGTACCTGGCTCGAGTTGGAAACTGCTAAGGAGGGGAGCCAAACCAATGGAGGGGGAAAGAGGCCAAGGTGGCACAGGCAGAGACTTCAGGAAGAAAGGGAGACAGCAGGACCAAGAGCCAAACCTCCAGTCTGGGAATGTGGCCGTCCCTGTGGGAAGGTTCCCTAGGCACCCCTCCCCCAGCCCTCCACCCTGCCTGCAGCCTGGTGGTACACAGCCAAGCATCTACTGACTGTACGTCCCGGGGCTCCAGTGGGGGTGGGGGGGGAGTGGGGGTTGGGGAGCAGGAGGGGTCGCAAAGGCTGCCACCAGAGCAATGCCTACCTTAGTAGGTCCCCACAGCCCCAGGCCTCCACCCCAGGCTTTCCTGTTTACAAAGAATGTCCACTGCAGACACCTTCCCAGAGCCTGGGTGACAATGGACTGGGTGTGTTTTCTGGAACCTTCTGGAGGGAGAAACTTTCTAATCAGGAAGGGAATGAGCAAGAAATGCCTTTGCATCCTTGCAAGGAAAGCCTCCTGGCTCATCTTGTATGCATGAGAGCCATGTGCACATATGCCACATGTGTGTATGCACATGTGTGCTGTGTGCATGCCTGCTTTGTCTGGCTGCCAACACCCTGATAGGCCATGGCCCCTGTGAAGCACAGTTTTCTACGGCCTCACTTTGGACCTGCAAGGGGGTTAGCACCAGCCACCTCCACTGCTTAAGGAAAACCTGCACACCCCTCTGGCATCGGGGCTTGGTGGGTGGGGCCTACGGCTTCAGACCTGGGAATCACAGGACTCGAATATTCCCTGCCCAAGAAGTGTCAGAAAGGCCATGACTGGGGGCAACTGAGTCACATAACCCCAGACCTCAGATTATGAGGCAGAAGGATCCCACATATAACCCTACAATCCAAGATACCTCTGCAGGACTACCACCAACACAGCCAGGGACCCAGGCGCGGGGAGTGTAGCCAGGGGTTTACATATGCCTCAAGGACAAAGAGTAGAAAGTCCTTCTTCACAAGAAAGATACCCATCATCATGGGCAGCTGGCACTGCAGTCCAGGAAGGGTGCGCAGAGAAGGGGGCGGAGAGTACTCCTTCCGTACAAAACTGACCACTCTGTGACTGCTTGGAGGTTTAAACAGCAAGCCAACACAGAGCAGAGATGGACTGTCCCCAGCCCAGCACCCAGAGCCATCCCCAGACCTCAGAGGGTAGGTGACACTAATACGACTGACATACTGAATGCTGAAATACTGGCGACACCTCTGGTGACTCCAAGATACCAGGCACCTGTGAGGTCATGGCAAGTGAGGAGCATCACCCCCACCATGCCACGGTGTCTGCAGAACGCCTGCCAGCAGCAGGACCCACAGGAAGAGGCCCAGGGAACTCCCACAAACCCCCTTCCAGCCTCTGCGCGGCAGGAAGGGTGCCCGAAATGGCAGCCTACTGCAGCTGGGGTGGGGATAGCCTTACAGCCCCTCCAAGGTAGCCAGGGAACCCCAGCTCCTGGAGAGGGGCTCAATCATGCACAGCCCTTTGGCACGGCAGGATCTGTCCGTGTCCCGGTGAACAGAAGTGGACCATGTGGCTGTTCCATCTAGAGTCTGGCAGGAAGGACAGATGGGTCCAAAGGAGAGCACAGGGAGGGACCTGAGGAGGGTGCCCAGCATCCAGACAAGGCCCATACAGTGAGCCAGCACCAGGATGGCTGTCATGTTCTAGGCACAGTGCCCTGATCCTCGCCTGGGGACACCCCCCGGAACTGAAACTTTGCAGTGGGTAGCTCACGGGTCCTCAGAGCTTCCTGGGCTGCCCACCTCCGGCCTCCACCTTCCGGAAGTACTGCTTCCCCTGAAGCCCTGGGAGGGAGAAGTGGTAGCCCTGGAGAGTAGCAATGGGACTATGGCAGGGACCATGGCGCCAGGACTTGAGGGAAGCTAAGGGTGGTCAGAGCAAGAGGGAAGAGGAAGGCGGGCTACAGGGACCCCTCAACGTTGCTTAATCTCAGTTTCCTTCTCTGTAAAATGGGATGAGGCATTTGTGTCAGCCCAGAGAACAGTCCTCAGTAGCCCTGCGTGCCCAACTCTACTACAAGCCTGACTCCTACTCTCTGAGGAGGGACTCCCCAGTGGTCACCTCCAGCTGAGAGCCCAGCTCCTCTCCCAGTGTCAGCTAACCACTCCAGGGACCTGCTCTGGGATCACCCAGCCCTTCCCTCAAAAGCCCCAGCCAATGTCTCAGCCTCCTATCAGGAAGCCTCAGGTCAG
This sequence comes from Rattus rattus, assembly GCF_011064425.1. Lineage (NCBI taxonomy): Eukaryota > Metazoa > Chordata > Mammalia > Rodentia > Muridae > Rattus > Rattus rattus. Next base: position 8,941,964 of record NC_046158.1, read on the forward strand.
CTCCAACCTCCTCGGTGGTCAGAGAAAGTGAGACTGATTCCAACCCAATTAGTACTGCTGGGAGGCAGCCCACCGCAGGGGCCCCTCAAGCAGAGAGAACTGAACTGGTCAGAAGTGAGCCCGTAAGTAATCTCACAGACCCAGACCCAGAAAGTCTGCCAGCACACAGGGGCCAGAATGCAATAGACCCTGTTTCTGAGCCTGCGATGGCCCCAGCCCACAAAACCCTGAGAGAAGCAGCAGGGAGAGGAAGACAAAGGTACAGTGAACAGAAGTGTATTTCCTTCACCCCCACCACCCATGGGTAACCACAGGAAATGAACTACGGCACCAATCCCAGGCACCCATCTGGGCTTTATCCCTACAGACCTCACAGAGAAGAGCTGACCGGTCCAAAGCTAACTTCTGGCCCTGCCCCATTCAACCAACCTTCTTTAGCATGGCAGAGACACCCCAGAGGCCCAGTGGGAGGGTCTGCCATGGTCATCCCAAGAGATCAACATTTGCCCCTGCAGCTAAGCACCAGGCCACTAAGCAAAGAGGTAAGGATGGAGTGGGTGGGGTGGGGTGGGGCACAGAGGAGGCTGAGCTCAAAAAGAGATTCCCTGACAGTAAGGTCCAGGGAGCTAGACCAGTTTGCAGAGTTGACTATATAGCTCCTACAGGCTGCACCCCAACCCCTGAGTTCATCTGACCCAGGCGGCCTCACAGACTCTGAATGTCAAACCCACCTTTACGGTCACTAGCCATAAAGGCACCCTGTTTTAGGAGCTGTCACACTCCTTGACCTCACCTACCACCACCACCTACCTTCCTAGGCCAGGAGGCCTTGATGGTGGAAACTGCAGTTTCCCCAGTGAACTGGCTCCGAATTGGAGCCTGGGAAACACAGGGTGATGAGGGGGTCTGAGGTGAAGGTGAGGGGCTCAGGGGTATCACTCAAGCCCTCTGATCCCTGAGGGAGGATTATAGCAAGTGCAGAGGACTGGCTGTGTAGCTCGTCAGCAGGGACAGACACAAAGGCAAAGGGTCTACAAGCCAGACCTGCAGGGGACCCAGCAAGAGCCTCTACAAGGACCATCCTTGACCTTCTCTGAACCTCAATCAGGGTGTACGAACCCAAAGTCCCACTGTCCTGGCCAAACTCTTAACTCCTAGTGTACCACTGCCATGGTACCACAGCGATGGGATCACCAAGGGTGTAAGAATGGGAAACAATATCCACTCTAAATCTCAAGACAGGAGGATGGCTGTGAAGGCCTCAAGAAGCACCAACAATAGCTACCTGGGCGCCATCAAAATCACCATCCCCATCATTATCACCATTAATATAATCAACACTATCACCATCAGCATCAATATTGCAACCATCATAATCCACGCTGGCATCACCACCATCATCTTCAACATCATCAACACGGTCACCACCATCAGCATCACCACCCCTACCACAACACCCTCACCATCAACAGCATCATCACCATCAATATCACAACCACCACCACTATCAATAGCAGCATCACTGTCATCACCACCATCATCATAACTATCGATACCGCCATCATCATCACCACCACCACCATCATCATCAGTATCATCACCACTACACCGCCGCCACTCTCTGCAGCAGCAGCAGCAGCACCAGCAGCACCAGCAGCAGCAGCAGCAGCGACGTCACCACCGTCACCTGAAGAACACTTTGCTCTACTCCACTGTGCAAATGGAGGCTGGAGCCCAAAGAGGCTGATGAGTTCTGCAGGTGGCGAAGAGGCGGTACTTTGTGTCCTCTTGATCATACTCAGTGAGTTTGGGGCTGTCCAGGGAGGGGCACCAGGAGAAACAGGAAATAGTACCTAGTCTAGCAGCTACCTCCCACACAGCCGTGACTGGTGCATTGGGCCTGGTGGTGACAGGTATGGCTAGAACCAATCCACAATAAAAGAAGCGGGAGGCATAGCCAGGACAACGGAGGCAAGGAGGAGGTCCCCATGCCCAGCCTATGGCCTTGCCAGGCAGCATTCAGTTAAGAGTTGAGAAGTAAAGATACCAGTATATTCAGGCGTGAGAGCCAAGGTGCTGACAGGTGGCTACCCACCATGTCAACTCTTCCTGAAGCTTGCAGTTCACACAGGCTGTTGCACAAGGCCTTCACCTCACCCCTTACCCTCTGGACCAACCACGGTGGTCACTATCTGGGACATCTGATTGCTGAGGTGCTCATGACCCAGGGCAGTCCTGCCTAAATCACCAGGCCATCCCCATTCCCAAACTCTTCAATGGTTAGCGATGCGCCTGCATGCCATCCATAGAGGGCATCTACAGAGAGGGCACACTCTGGCCGGGAGCTGGGTGGTTCCAGCAGGACTCCCCGTAGGGCACCTTTCCTTTGCCTCCATACAACTAGGGGGCAGCAGAGAGAAGTCTCCCAGCTGCTCAAAGCCTCAGACTCATCAGGGGCCAGCGGCTGCTGACACCCCCTGCCTGGCTCTCACCTGAGCATGCCATACAGATACGCCTAATTTCAGGCCCTTTGCTCTTACTGCCTCCTGTGAGTTCAAGGTGTCTCTGTCTGTCGGGAGCAAGGTTCTTTCTTTGGCAAAGGTAAATGAGCACCTGTGGAGGTGGACTCTAGTAAAGTCCTTTAGGTAGGCTTGTCCTTGGAGGCCTGCAGTGGGGTGCTACAGGGCTTGCAGCAAGCTATGGGGGGAGAGTATCATTCCAGAGTGCTCTGTCTGGCACCAGACTCCCTGGCCTGGGTATGGTTCTCTGCCTTACCCAGGGGAGGAGAAGGCTTAATGGATGCTTGTCCCCACGGGCCACAAAGCCATCCCTGCAGAAGAGAAAGACGGGTGCTTTTCAGTACAACTAAGTGCTTCAGAGCTGTCTGAGAGGACCCAAGTTCGAGTCTGGGGTCCTCTCAGATAGCTCTGAAGCATCTAACTGTACTGAAAAGCACTTTCTTTGTCTACTGCAGGGATGGTTACGAGGCAACAGTCATCGCCCAGCCATTGCTCAAAGTCAGGAGAGCAGGGGAACAGGTAACACTCAACTCCAGGACTATAGAAAGCCCTGTGAACTGGCTTCCAACCCCAAGCAAGAGACCCACACATGGCCAGCCATTCTCTGAGCACGGAAGGCAGTCTACCCCCAGCTTGCTGCCCAACATCCACACGAAGCCTCCTGCCCTATAGCCTGGGAGGTACTGCCAGAGGCAGGAGCAGGCAAAGGGTAGGAGTCACACCCACTTGTCCTCAGGCTGCCTGAATGGGAAAAAAGCCACAGAGGGCGTGACCAGAGGGACAGGGCCACCGAGGAGCAGCTATGTACCAGCCCTCCCCACTCTGTACCAGGCGAGACACTGATAACAGGAATCACTTCACACTCACACAGAGCAGGTGACAGAGACACATTTGGCGACAGCGGCTGCAGCTCAGGTCCCCGTCCTGCGTCCTCTCTAAGCTGGCATGGTGCCAACAAGGGCTAGCGGAAACACCACAGGAAGAACCTGCCTATCTGTCCTGCAGCAAGGCCTCAACTCGGGGAGAGCAGGGGCCTCCTGAACCCGGAGGAACTGCCAGCCAGCCTATGCTCAGCTTTCTGCAAACCCTGTCCCTACCACGGCTCAGCCCTACAGAAACAACCCTAAGCTTGGGCCCTGAAAATCCCAGTCATGATGTCCCAGGCTTGGGGACAGGGGTGACAACATTCCATCCTGGAAACCTGGAAGGATGCTTACCTCTCTAAGGCCAGGCGGGGCTTCTTTCTGGACACTTGAAGCCTCCCTTCCAGGCTGTCCCCTTGAGCTGTCTGTCTGTCCCCAACACTCTACGGTGCCTGCCCAGACTTTGGAGGAGAGTAAGTAGGCAGGAGAGGAGGAGGGGAGACTTCAAGAAAAACCCCAATGGTGGGACGAGGGGGCCCTGAGGCGATAGACTCTCGAAGGCAGTTTCTATCTAACAGGAAGAGAAATGATTGTTTCAATTTGAGCCACATCGCTCTTGGTGGCTCAGAGGTCCCACCACCCACCTGCCCGCAGCTCTGTCGTGGAACCCACGGAACCCCGGCTGAGCTTCCTGCCCTCCCTCACAGTCCTCACCTTCATTTTGCATTCCTGACTGGTCTCAAATCACACCTGGAGGGGATCTGGGCCACAGCCACCCAGGTCCCACCCACCTACCACGGAGTGAAGTGGCTTCATGGGACACAGATGCTGGGGACTCTGGAACAGTCAGGACAGAGGGATACTCCCAGACAAAGAGTGTCCCTGTGGGGACATCCCCGAATCCTCCCACGCCCACTGAGCACTGATATTTTCCATACATAAGTGTGATATAGTATACTGGGTAGCATCCAGAGCCTCATGACACAGAAACAGGGCTGAGTCTGGAAGGCGGAGCATCTGATGGGCGCAAGGCTCAGAAACCAAGCTCTCCCCAACCCCCACAGTCTCTCCAGAAGCCCCAGACCCAGCGCACGCACCCTCCCCTCAGCAGGGGCTCACCCATGGCCTCGTGACTCCTCATCATACCAGGACAGCACATTATCTTCCCCTTGACAGGGGCTTGCCCATGCCCTCGTGACTGCGGGAGCATACAACGCAAACACCCAACAAATACAAGGGCCTGGCTGTCAGAGCCTCTTGCCAGTGGGACAGGATTTCATCTGTGAGGGTGGGAATGACTTCCCAATCACGACCCACAGCCCAGGTACCGTCACCATCCCTAACTCCGCATGGACAGAATCGGCACTGCAGATCGTGGAAACCGCCAGCCCCCACTCACCATGATCACCCACAGGATGATAGGGCTGTCTCCACGGCACTCAACCTTCCATCCCTCCCACTGCCCACTACCACGTGAGGAATGTGAAGAGGTTTATGCCACTCATAGCCTGGAGCCCCAGGCTAAGCCCCAGACAGCTCCTTAGCCTCCGAGAACCCTTGTCTGGCTTGGCCGTGGTCTATAATGCTCATAAGGCTGAACCCCCGTCAAGAATGTCACCCCAGCGATCTCTGCACCCAGGCTGTATGGTCAGGCTCTCTACACCTCCTCCTCAACCCCCAGCAAGTGGGAGAGACTGCTGCCTAGGTGACAACAGCAAGCAGGGGACAGGATGTCCCACTGGTCATCACCTTCGCAGCCTCCCACTCCAACCCTGCCCACTGCAACTCAGGGCTGCAGCAGCCCAGGATGGACAGGAGACGGGCAGCAATGTGTGCTGCAGCCCATGCACCAAAACCTGAGAGAGGTGTGCAGTCAGCCACCAGCAGAGAAGGGCCTCGGGGACAGGGGACAGAATAAAGGACAAGCTGCAGGACAGCCTCTCCGCACACTCTGGGCACCAAAACCTCCATCCAGATGGCGCTTGGATAAGCTTTCTATCCCTCTGTACAGGCGAGAGGCAGCAACGGCCAGAGACTCAGCCCTAGCCAGGTTAAGCACACCTTCTCCACTGCCATCTCCACCACTGGTTACTAGGCAGGAGGTGACGGTCTACTCTGCTGCCACCAGAGCCAACCATGATGCTCCACAAACCCTTAGCACCAAAGCCTTGGCCTCTCTGAGAAAGGGGTCCTGAGCTTGCCTCATCTTCTATGATAGCCTTGCCTAACCTCCTTCCTAGTGTGCTACCCAAGCAACCCTCACAGTGACTGAGGCCAAAGCCAGTGACAGGGAAGGGCTACCAGAAGAAAAGGCACTTCCACTGAAGCATGGATACCATGCAGTGAGAGTACCCAGAGGGAAAGGGAGGGGAACAGGCTGAACCATCCTCAATGGAGCCAGCCAGGGTACTGGCACGACACGCTCAAGGATGGGGCCACGCAAAAGACAAATGGATGAGCAAGTGTCCTGGGGACTGAGCTCAATAAGGAAATCCTAGTTTGTGGGATGGGAAGAGAGGTCAAGTCAAGCCCAGGAGCCAGAAGGCCAGGCAGGCGGCACCACCAAGGCCCTACCTTGGGCAGAACAGGGAATCCTACTTTGGCGCTTAGCAGGGAGGAAAAGGGTCCTGGAAGCTGCCTTCCGAGGCTTCAAGCCCATTCATCCCCCAAATCCACATGGTCCGGAGCTCCACTCTGTCTGAGATCACAGTCCACCCGCCCCTCATAAGTCCTCAGCATCCTCTGGTGAATGTGACAAAGAACAGTGTTAGAGGGGAAAAGCTGGACCCTCTCACCTACCCAGAAGCACGAGAACAACACAAATGAGTGAGAAATGCTCGACTCTGAGTGATTGCACATACTAGGCCTAGTTAAGATACTTGGGGCTCAGAGCCTATCGACTTCCCTGCATACAGGATGTTAATGTGCCACAGGGGTCTCCTTCCTAGAAAACAAACTACTGGGAAGAGGGAAGAACATGCCAGAAAGACTCACGAGGGCTGAGACAGCTCAGCAGTTCACATGCGTACTGCTCTGTAGAGGACCAGGGTTCGGTTCCCAGCACTCACCCACGCCACGTGAGTGGCTCACACGCCATGAACTTCAGCTTCAGGGGATCCCATGCCTTCTTCTTGCCTCTGTGGGTACTCCCGTGCACACAGTAACCCAGGTTTGGTTCCCAGCACCCACATGGTGACATAACCATCTACACATCCAGTTCTAGAAGAACTGGCCTCTTCTGGCCCCTGCAGGCCCTGGGAATGCACGTGGAATAGTTAATATACACTCAGGCAAAAACGTGCATACACATAAAATCAAAGAAGTCTTTTAAAAGCAAAGGCAGCAGGGAATGGGAAAAGAGTTGACTGGAACTCAAACTTCCAGCAGGCCAGGGCAGCTGACAGAGGGATCCAAGCGCTCTGGGCTCGTCCCTGCGTGTGGCCCCCAGCATGTTGCTGAGCTGTCTCGGCCACACATTACAAACCACAAAGGAGACTCTGCAAAGGCCCAGAAACACAAGGTTCAGCGAGAACTCTAGGGCCCACATCTGAGCCTCCGAGTGGCTTTGGGAAGGTGACTTCCCCTCTCTGAGTCTCAGTTTCCCCTCAAACGTGGGCAGAAGAGTGTCCCCAGGATACCTATAAAGACACGTAAACACAAAGCACGGTCCAGGGCACACTACACGAAGGATGTCATTGCTACTGGAAAGAGGAAAGAGCCAAAGCCAGCCGACCCACTGCCAAGACAGTAGCTATGGAGACTTATGGCAGCCACTCTGCCCCTCGGAGCACCAGAAGACTCCCATTTCCATCACCTCAAGTGGCCACAGGTAGCCACGTCTCACAGCAGCAGGCAGGGCAGCGCTCCAGTGCCCCCTCAAAGGTATATTAATGCCAGGCCCAGGAAGAGAGGCCCCGTCCTCCACATCCACACTGTTCACCTGTAAGAATGAGAATAAGCCGGACCCAGGAGAAAGAGAGAGAGAGAGAGAGAGAGAGAGAGAGAGAGAGAGAGAGACAGACAGAGAGAGAGACAGACAGACAGATCCTGCCTGGAGCCCTAAGCAAACCCCCTGACTTAGCAACAGCCTAAAGCCTGGACCTTTTCCCTAAAACCTTCCTGGCCCCGATACCCAGGTGAGGCACCGTTATGTGGGCACTCTCTTGGGGCAGGCCGCAGTCTGTTCATCACAGGCTGAGCTGTGCAGCCTGGATTGGCCCAGCCACGACAGGCTGCACATATATGCCATAAAAATGTCTGTACCCAGACTCTCTTCCCTGTGGTCCCCAGGCCTTCTCTCTCCCCAAAACTCTTACACCGTGCAGCAAGATCCCCTATACCACAGCAAACCCTACCCTCACCTGCCAGCCACCTGTGGTCCCCTGCCCGCCAGGCCAGGCCCCCTCCTGAGAGAGAGGCAAGAAGGCGCAGCCTCATGGTGAGGGCAGGCGAGAGGTCCCACCACAGTGGGGGCCCCATCAGTCCCCGGCCTGCCGGCTCGGGGTCCCAGAGCCTCAGGCGATGCAGCTTGGTCAGTGAGCAGGAGCCTAGGAGGGAAAGGCAGCAAGCCCGGTGAGCCTCTGGAGGCAGCTGGGCTCTCAGGAACAAGTGGCATTGGCACTGGCCCTATAGCCCAGTTCCCCTTTCCCAGGACCCGCCCGGCCCTCCACCCTCAGCCAGACACCTGTGACCACAGGCAGCTCCCGATGGCCGAAACCACGGGCTTCTTGGAAGAAGACTGGGAACCAGCCTCATTTCCTCAAACCAAAACAGACAGTGCTCGGTGCAAACAGACCCCCACCTGACCAGGGCCCAGATGCGCTGATCCAGGTTCAAATCTACCGCCACCTCCAGCCAGACACCCGACTAGAAGCAGGTCAGGTTATCTGGCTGGGCCTGCTCCCCATCTGCACGCTGGTGGGACAGCAGAGCCCAGTGCCAGCTGGCACTCAGGTATGCTTCATGGTCTGACAATGTGCCCATCCTCGTCCCGGCCCAGGCCCTGCAGGAGACCTGCTCCTTGCTATACCCTCACACTGCACTATGCCTCCCCTCCCCAGCAAACAGCATACTCGAGAGCAAGCCAGGCATTCAAGTCCTAGGAAAGTCCTACAGAGCAGAAGCAAGGCTAGGCCTGGAGGCCTGCGAATGCCAGTGCTGGGAACTGGCCTGAGACGCAGCATGGCCAACCGCTGGAAAGACTAGGTCTGAACAGCCGCATCTGTGGAAGAAGTAGCATGAGGGTGCTTCAACAACATGGCAGGAAAAAGGCTTTTGTACCCCCAAGTACCTTCTATCTACTCATGGCCCATTCTTCAGGGTATAGGGCACTTTCTATGGCCTTCCAGTCAAGGGCCAAACCCAGGCCCAGTGATGAGGGCTGAGCATGGGGACACAGCACAATCTTCCACCCGACCCCTCAAACAAGTCTAAGACTCCATAGGCTCTGTCACACTGGGCTTGTCCTGCTCAAGTGAAGGGGCCCGCAGTACAGTCCCGCTGTCAGGGGCAGCTCTGAGTAGCAAGGACTCGTGGGTGGCACATACACTTGTCCCCACCAGGGACTACCAAGAGGTTGTCAAGGCTGGAGGGATGCCAGAAGTCTTTCACAAGACACTCGGGTACACGCACCCATCTGAAAACTCTTCCAATGGGATCTGGGGCTGGAGGAGGGGCTGGCCAGGGACAGAAAGTGAGAACTGGCCACTGAGCATGTGAGAACCCCACTAAGATATCCCTTTGCCCTGTTCCCAGACCCAGCTACCTGGATCAGGAGCCCCATGCACACCACCTCAGGATGAGGCGGGAGACCACGAGAGACATCCCCAGGGTTTGCCCTTTCCAATAGAGGGTTCCTGGGATCCTGGCTCTAAGTCAGAGAGAACACAGCATATTTCTGTGCTTTTATTTGGCTTGGGTTTTGTGTTATTTTCATAATGACACAACACCCAGACAGACAATCCCAGGCTACTGCCTCCTGTACGGTAGCCAGGACCGCTTATTCTATCTGCTTTGGAGGCTCCAGACTCCAGAGCAGCCCACAGCCCACAGCTGGAGGGACCACCATAGCCACTGTCTGATCCCTATCCTGCCCTGACCAAGGCTTTATCACAAGAGGTGAGCCATGCCACCATGGCTGTGTCTGGCAAACAGTTACGACCCCTGGCGAGGGCCTGTACCCCAGGCGAGGGTAGGATGAGGGGGGTAGGCCCTTCACAGGATCATCTGGCGGCCCTCTGTACCCACCAAACCTCAGAAAGCTGAATCTTGCCATCTTAGCAGCCATGATGGCCGTGCTCAGTATCACCTTTTCTACCTGTCCAGGGCTCAACCTTGGCCCCACAGCAGGGGACTCTAGAACTGCAGGGTCACCTCTCAAAGCCTCAGTGTGGGTCCACGCTAAGCTCTGAAGACATCTCAACCACACACAACCCCATTTACTGTCTTCTGGGCTGACGGAGCTCACTGAGAATGCGGAGTCCAGATGACTAGTCACAGGCCACTGCTCAATCACTGAGGGTCCTCTTGTGAGACACAGGCCTTACCACAGCCCACCTGAGTGTGTCAAGTGCTGGAGAAGCCTCTAACAGGAATAGCTGCTAAGATGCGTTCTCACCTCTGCGATGAACACAGCCATGTCTGTGTAGATCATACATGGCCTGAGATCTGACCAGTGCCTACATTCATGACATAGCCAGGGAAGCACAGCCCTACCAGGCCCCTTAGTCAGGGTCTTATCTGTCAGGTGTGCCCAGGCTGAGCCCAGCCATAGGTCCTCTGACGCTTAGCAGTGCAGTACTGGAAGACCTGTGGATACTGTGGCCACTCTGAGGAGGCACAACAGCAGGACCAGTTCTTCTGCGGTCAGTTCTTTTTAACACGGTGACATAACATCGCATAGGTGGCTTCGGGTCAGCCATGGCGGTATTCACACCAAGAGAACTAAATGGCTGAAATGAACACCCATCGCCACCTAGGTAGGCTGCTACACATCGACTGGCATAACAGATCCCTCGTAAGGGGGGTAAACGTGTGACCTAAAGATCCCACCTGTTACCCCTCAGCAAACCCACTGTCCAGGGAAGCAGGGGCCGACTTATGGCTTCACTCCTCTTAGTCTGGACAAAGGCAGCCAGAGCCTCTGTGCCTAGTCAGAGCAAACACTGCCACCCAGACCTCAACTTCCGCCCTACCCCAGGCAGCCAGGCTGAGCACAATGGGCTGGCAGAGTGGTAAGAGGGACAGACCTAGCTCCTCCAGGCTAAATTTAGCCATGACAATGTAGTCACTGTCCCTCTCCCTCCTCCTGAGGTACTGACGGCTGGGCCTTCAGCAGTGACTAAAGGCCATCATAAGGCCTAGTCTGAGCCACAGGGCAGAAAGGAGAGGAGGACCTTCAGAGCACTCACCAAGTACAACATCTGATATCAGACACTTTTTCCCTGGCTCCCCAGTAGACTTACCTCTACCTGGACAGCGCCTACCTAAGGAAGGAGTAGAGTCAATGTCTCTGTGAGCCCCACATACAGAAGGCCACATGACTGCTAGCCATCGGGGACCATCTGGTCCCGCCTAGTTGATCCTGCATGGTCATTTTCTCTGGGTTTTCCCACCAAGGGTACCTCGTCCAAGAAGCCCTCCCTGCTCCTCTTAGAAGACCCAGCTAGCCTTGAGATTGAAAACCATTTGGCAAACTGGGCCCAGTCATCAGTGGCCACTAAGGTCTGGCTTCATGGACACTGCCCCAAAGGAGGCTCCTTACTTCCTGTGACCACACAGCCCTATCCAACAACGTCTCAAGCAGGCCCCTACCTGGCTCCATCAAGTAGCTACAGGCAAGCCTTGGCCTGTCAGCCTGAGCCGCTCAGCTGCAGCCAACCCTGCCACCCCCACTCTGGGATCCAAGTGACTCACAGGGCCAGCATACCACCTCCGGCCCACACCGGAGGTATTCATGGAGCACTCACCTGCCCAGGCTTGCTGCTGGTAGGCAGCAGCAGTGCCAAAGCCGAGCTTGGTCCACTGAGAGGCAAAATAGGAGATGGGAACCAGGCTGTCCTGAACTCCAGCAGGCCATCCCCTCACACAGACAGAGAGCGGCTTCAGAAAAGGATTCCTGAAGGTCATGCTCCGGTAGGCTGGGGGCAAGGGGGACAACACAACAGACGACCACACGACACGACACTACACACCCGTGGACAGACCAGCAGAGGTGTAGTCCCGACTCTGAGGCTGAACAGCCTATGAGAACCGCCTACCTTCTTGTCCCCAGAGGACTTGGCCCTGAGGTCAGACGGCGTCTGCTCTGCATGCCTCTGAGCCTAAGGAAACCTCCAACCTAGATCAAGGGGGATGCCGGCCCTCCCCCTGTGAGAGTCTGCAAGTTTTAAGCCTGAGGAAGCTCATATTGATTTCCACACTAGGTCAAGGCTGGCCTGAAGTCTAGCATAGGCCACAGGGAAGGAGGGCCGGGCCAGAGTTCCACTTTTGCCCAGCCAGGGCCTGGTGTCCTTCCATTGAGAAACCAAGATGTCCTGTGTTTCTCCAGGAATAAGGGAGTCTAGGGACACAGTGAGCCCTAGAACTGCCAGGAGTCATACAAGCATCATCTGAAACTCAGAACCAGACACTGGCTCAGACCAACTCACTGCTCCCAACCCAGGGCCCAGACATAGACCCACAGACGGCAGAGTGAAACACGCCCTCTCACAAGACCCCACAGTACCTCAGCCCTGGCCTGAGCACCCTCTGAGCAGCCGCCTCCTCTCACACTGGGCACTGCTCACAGTCTGATCTACCCTCCAGTACCACGTAAGGCAACTGTACTTCTCTGCCCAGAGCCAGAGGTACAATTACAGGGGCGGGCTCAGGTTTCTGCAGCTCTGGGAATCTCCAGGACATGGGACACACTCCTGAGGTGAGAGAGGAACTCTCATTCAATGTCTATGAATGAACTTAGGGTGGGAAATCAAAGGGAAGGAGTCAGACGGGACACAACCAAGCAAAGACAAGCAGGCCCAACCAGGGACAACATGACATCAGTCCTGCTGTGCAGAGGCGTGGCCAAGGTGGAAGGGCCCCGGGCTGGGCTGAGGAATCTGGATGGAAGCCACAGAACTAAGCCAGCAGGCAGGTGACCTGGCCGAGTTGCATCTGCTAAGCAGTGGACAGATGCAGAGAAGAAAAATGAGGGCAAACGAGACACTGTCCTCACCTGGACACAAAGCAGGGCCTCTCTCTGGCCAGGACGTGGGTAGAGCAGGACAATCTAACTTGAGGAAACAAAACAAAGTCACAGGCCCAGGATCCCTCCAGAAGGCCACAGCCAGGCTGGGAGGACTCTGGAAGCAGGGTTATCAAATGCTGCTCAGAGCCAATGCCCCCTCTCTGTGCCCAGCCGTCCTGGACATGGCGGCCGACTAGAATGCTAAGAGCTGCTCCAGTGGTTCTTGTCACAAGACTGATCCACAGGAACGGTGAACCCATTCCCTGGAAATGGGGGACAAGGCCTGTGCTCTGGGCACATTGGAATTTAGCTCTTAATAAAGCTAGCAAGCATTCACGTCCCTAAAACCCACAGGGCCACAGGGCCACAGGGCCACAAGGGCCAGACCACTTCTCCCTGTTCCACTTCTGAACACAGGAAGTGTGGGTGGAGAATCCTGGAGCAGGGTCCTGCACATATCACACCACAGCTGTCTGGACTTCCAGATGCTGGTCTCATGGGAAAGGATGTGCCACTCACCCTGAGGTGACAGGTCCTCAAGTGCTCCCTGGGACAGCCAGACACCCCAGGAGCTCAGGGCCTCACAGCTCTCCTCCCTGGCCTGGCCCTGAACCAGGCTTCATGCTGGGCTTGCTTCTAATCCCATCAAAGTCATTGAAAGCCTGCTTCCCGCCCTCAGCCCCGCCCTGGCCCGTGCTGCCACCTCTCCGGAGGGTAGCAGCTTACACAGGCCTAGCCTGCACCAATGCCAAGCTGTACACCAGAGCTTCAGCCTACCTGGGTGGCCACCTCCAGCTCAACTCAAACCAGCACCAGACCTTCCTCCCATATGGGAAGGCTCTCTGCTGGGGAATCTGACCAAGTGAAGCTCGTCTGTGAAACACCCTGACACTTCACTGATAACCTGTTCCATCTGGGAGGGCAGGACAGGCTCCTGGGTAGAAGGACAGTCCAGCCAATGGCAACACAGAGGGCAAAGGTGGAGAGTCAGACGTGGATAGAGTTTCTGGATCCCCTCACTCTCTAAAATCCAACAGTGTGTTGCCTACGTCACAAAGATTTGCTGTTCAGCAGCTAAGATCCTGGTCCCAGCTCTAAAATTGGTGGCACCCGCTGTCTGGGATTTCATCAATGGACACAGGAACATCATGCCCAAGGGGGTGACCTGTCACCTCCAGGGAACACTGTTAGCAGCAAACACATTGGGAACAAACATAACCCAGAAGTCACGTATTCAGAGAGCAGTCATCATGGCATTGGTCCTGACAGCCCATGGCCAACTGCAGCTGCCAGGACCAGAAACACATTCACACGAGAAACAAGAATGGAGTTCCATCTTGAACTTCAGCAGTTTCCCTTCCAGTCACAATGGGACTAAAAAACCCACTGCAAGCAACGATCCTAACATCAGTGTGGGGAAGGGGCTCCTGTGGGGGTTGATGAAGGACTTAGAGGAGCCTCTGGTAGCCTCACTGGTGAAAACGTCAAGCTGTGTGGGAAAGGTGTGCACGTCTCACGGGAATCAGGTGGTTCCTCCCGCCAGGCTCCTGAGCACAGATCAGCCCCAGGCTTGCTCAACACCTCGCAGCCCATGCACACTCACTTAACCTAGCACACATTAAGGACTCAGACCCAGTCAGGACACCCCTCAGGTTCCACCTCTTGCTGTAACCGTGCACTAGACACGTGCTGCCCTAGTACTGCCTACTCTGATAAGTGCCACTTATCAGGAGGGATGACAGGACTATCGTCACCTCCACCTGCGGGACAGTACGGTGAGATGTGGGGAAGGCATCCAGCCTAGCCTGTTCAACACAGTCACCCCCGATACTGCCCAGAGTTCTCTGAAGCAGAAGGTAAGGACTAATGAAGTCAAGGCTCACCCTGGTTACCTATCTCTGAAACAAGGAAGCTGGAGCTCTGTCCCCATGAAGGTCCCAACATCTGAGCCTCCTCCTGAGGCTGAGCAACCATTTGGAGTCTCTGTACCCCTGTGGCAGCCTTGAGGCCAGCCTCGGTAGGAGTCAGTCATAGAGCAGAGAGAATGCCTGCAGAGGGGGCATGGGGCCAGGACAAAGGAAGGTTTGATGACACACTGCCCAGCCCTCCTCCTGGCCTACCCACTTGGCCAGCTGCCCAGAGAAGTAAATGATGCTTCCTTCCCCAGACCCTGTGTTCACCTGAGCCGCACCAGACTAGTTTTTCAGAGCCTAGACTCCTCACTAGACTCAGTTACAAGGAGCCAGGAAGAACCCCCAACTCCTGGTATCCACGGGTGGACATGCCCAACACCCACCTTCTACCTGCAGATAGGAACCGGAAAAGACTGTTGCCCATACTTCCTGATTGTCCAGCATGCTCCATGCACAGCAGCTGACAACCTGGGCCTCCCTCTCCGATTCTCTCAAACTTCCATCCAGCCTGACTTCTTTTTGCAGGAGGGATGAAGACACTGCCCAAGGCCAGTCTGCTGGCCAGAGGCTAGCTGGTCAGGAGCCCAAGGCCACCTGAGCACAAAAGGCAAGGGGATCGGAGTGGGTGTGAAGAGGGAGGGAGGGAGTAGAGGATGCAGGAAAGGGGAGAGGTACTATTGGGGGTGGAAGAGCGACAGAGGGAGAGACAGGCAGCTGTGGAAGGGACCCAGGCAGAGGAAGGCCTCTGGACAGTAGGGACACAGCAGAGCTAAGCCAGGGGCACTGGCAGGCCCTGGCCCCAGGGGGATGAACGAAGAGGATACAAATCACACTGACCTCCTAGGAATCCAGAGCTCCTAGAAGTCCACACAAGAGGACACCCACATTGGGTAGCTATGTAGATAAGGACCCCCCCCCCAAATCAGAGGGCACCCATTTGGGACCTGGGACCCCTTCTTACTCCGCAGCCAATACTGGTAGGGGCTGCCTCCCACTGAAGCACCCAGCACTGCTAGAAGCCATGCTGAGCTCCTCTAGCGTTTTAGCCCTGAACATACCAGGCAAGCCACTGCTCACAGGCTGAGCCAAAGCCACTAAGTAGCTCTGCCCTGGGGCTGGGGGAAGAGGGCACATGTTTGCCCTCTGGCTTCTATGACAGTCTCAAGGTAGCTGAACAAAGACATCTAACACATACTCTTATACCACGGGGACCCTAGCTGTCCTTAGCCACTCTAAAGCTCCCCGGTCCCACAGACCCAGGATGGCATCCCACCTCCAGGACTCACCCTGGGCATCTGAGCACCACCTGCCCCAAGTCTGTTTCAACCCTAGCTTTAAGCTGGGCCCATCACTGAGATGACCCTGGGATGTACCGTCTTCTCGTCTTCTGGGCCAACATCTGCCTAGAGCCAGCCTTCTTGGTCCATGGTGTGTGTGTGTGTGTGTGTGTGTGTGTGTGTGTGTGTGTGTGTGTGTGTGTGTGTGTTGGGGCCAACATCTGCCTAGAGCCAGCCTTCTTGGTCCATGGTATGTGTGTGTGTGTGTGTGTGTGTGTGTGTGTGTGTGTGTGTGTGTGTGTGTGTGTGTGTGTGTGTGTGTTTGGGGATGCCAACCAAGCGCCAAGAAAGAGCTCAGCACACAGTGCCCTCTCCAAGATTCATGATCTCTGACTGTGGGTCTGGAATGAGGTTTCCCCAGGAGCCAGTCAACAATGACCACCACACAGGAGGGCAGATCCACCTCTGTATGTACACACACACACACCCTACACACAATCAATCATCAATCAATCAATCAATCAACACCCAATCTACACAGCCCAGGGACATGCTAGTACCACTGGACTCCTACTCTAGCCTTGAATATGCTGTTCCTTGGGCCTGAAACTGGCCCTGGATGGCTTTCTTCTAACAACACAGCGCCCCCTACAAGAAGCCCTTCCCTGCCCCACCCCTCAAAAACATTTGCTGGAGGAGCAGTGATCAGCCAGCTCACCCACAGCTCTGGTCAGGTCATCAGGCCTGGCCCAGAGAAGCTGCCAAACAGACATTTGCTGAAGGACGGGATAAGGGAGCCAGGCACACTGGTCAGTGCCAGCTGCAGACCCGTCAGAAGCTTAGGAACCAGGCGAGCAGACTCTAAGTTCCAAACAAGGCCCGGACTGACACAGGCTGACCAAACAACCCCTCCGGGACTTATTTCCTCTTCTGCAAAGAGCTGCAGGCTAAGGAAGTGGCCTGACTATCATGTCTCTCTCCTATACCCCCATCTGCAGAGCTTCAGCGGCAGCTGCTGTCCCCTCTGGACCTGCTCCTACGGCTAAATATGTGAGGCCAAAGGAAGCAAAGCACACTCCGTCACCACGCACAGGACTTTCCTCAAGCTCATCCTCAGGAGGACAGAAACGCTAGGGCCTGCCCGCCCACAGGAGGGTAGCCTGCCAGTCATGTGCTCTCTGGCCCGCTGGGGGCCAGAGCCACTCTCTAGCAGACAGCCTGGAGCCACGGGAGGGAAGTGGACTTGTGGCCACTGCAAAACTGACTTTGCTGAGTCTACCACACAAGTGCTGAGAACCAACTGGTGGCCACCGTCAGGGCCCCTAGCATCAGCAAGTCTGACCGGGACCCACACAGCTAACTAGAGTTCTCACTCAACTCTGTGTGTCATCGGGTCCTGATCCTCAGGAACGTAGGTACCGCCAGGAGCATGCGCCCCATACGCAGATGGACACCAGAGAGGACTTGGTAAGAGGACATCTTCATCCCCAACTGCCCATGCCAGAAACAGAATGGCAAGTCACTGTTAGTGACTTCCATCCAGTTAGAGAGACAACCTTGTCTAGAGTCCCAACCCATCTAGTAGGGTGGCGGCCGGAAGCAGACAGCAGAGAGGGCTTCCTGACAGAAGCACGGCTCTTCTCCCTCTAGCTACAGTTCAGCAGGCTCCCACATTCCCAAGGCTGCCCTAGGCCGTCTGCACAGCTGGCAGGGTGGTCAGGACAAACCTGTACGCATGTCACTATGAAAAGTCACCCCAACACAGTCCTAGGGCCAGCAGACAGATGTTAGGAGTCCCAGCAACAGGACACAGAAGGCCTCAGTCCAAGGGCCAGAAAGTGATGTCACCTCTCTGGACTGTCATATTCTCACTGGAAGGGTGACCAGAAAAGTCTGGTATTTACAGCTACAGGACATGAGGAGGTGTGCTGAGCTGAAATACCATAGCACAAGGCACAGATTCCCATACACAATAGCTCGTAACCTGCAACTAAGGCGACCTCTGTGGTCACTGCTCTGCCCAGCTCTCACGTCTGCCAACTGAACATATCTTCCCAGTCTTGAGCATCAAAAATTCCACTTTCCAGGAAGCAAGCTTCAGACTTGCCTCTACTCTGACCCTGGTGATACAACTGCCATGCCTAGGCCCTTTG